>NC_143437.1:104162812-104463750 GCF_987193195.1 Phasianus colchicus | reverse complement strand
CTGTACATCTCACACCCCACACCGTGCATCCTGCAACACCCCACACTGTGCACCCCACGTGCCGGGGCGCAGGCAGGGCGCAGCGCAGCCGAGTCAAGGCTATGCCATGTTAATCATTGCCACGCTCGGGGGCGCGGCGGGGGGCTGGGGGCCGCTGCTCCCCCCTCACCCCATCCCTTTGAATCCCACAGGGACCCACACAGGGGCTGGCTAACCCCTCCCGGAGCCCTCCTCGGAGCCGGAGCGCAGCGGCGGCGGTGGTGGTGGTGGCAGCGGGGCCCCTCGTGGTGCCAAGCCCCCCCCTCCCCCCCCGTACCCCCCCTCGGCACCATGCCCTCCAGCGGAGCCCTTGACGCCAGCAGCCCCGCGCCGGACCGCGAGGCGCATGACACGCACAAGGTACAGCCCCATTTTGGGACTGGGGGGACCCCATAGCTGCGCTCCCCCCAGAGCGCGGTGGCAGCAGGGAGTTGGGAGTGAGGCTGAGCTGCGTGGGGATTAGTGGGGATTGAGCTATTTCTGGCAGTGCGGGCAGTGGGGAGGGGGCACCGCGCCGGCTGCTGCTGTGGGAACACAGGGTGACCCCTGCCATGGGGCTGGGTTGGGGGTATGGAGTGGGAAAGGGTATCCCCCACCATGGATCACGGTGACAACCCAACGGATGTCCCCATCCCCATGTGGCACGCACAGCCACTGACCTCAGTGGCAGTCCTGGGCTGCCCCCCACCAGCCTCTTTGTGTCCTCATGACATGAGGACAAACCCAAAGCCAAATGCCTGCTCTCTTTACCAGAAGGCATCGCCCTTTCCTTGGGGAGGATTGTCCCCGGCGCGCAGGGGACACGGCATGGCCCGGTCACAGCGTGGGGACCGGGGACGCTGCCAGCTGGATGCCAGCCCGCCATGGGCAGCACGGGGACGGGGTCATGAGGGTTTCTCTGGGCCATGTCAGTCCCTATGCCCATCAGCTGGATGCTGCTTCAGTGTAGGACGTGGTACAGGGGGCACACTGGGGTTTCTGTCCCCTTCTGGGACATATATGGTGTGGTGCTCCATAGTACATGCCTTGCTGTGCCCACAGCTATCTCTCATTCCATAGGGATGGTAGAAGTGCAACAGGACTCTGTCTCATGAGCTGTACCCCACAGTCCCAGCAGGGTCCCACTGCCTAGGATGCAGAGCCTGGGGTCTTCGTGCCTGGAGTCCCAGTGGGGTCCCATTACTTGGGGTCCTGGTGCCTGGGGTCCTGTGCCCAGGGTTCCTGTGCCCGTTGCCAGTGCCTGGGGTGTGGTGCTTGGAGTCTCAGTGCTTGGGGTCCTGGTGCCTGGGTCTGGACATCACTTCACCACACTGCGTTGTCCCAGCCTGACCCCACTGGGACGTGTCATTACACACTGAGTCACCCCTGAGAAGGGACATATGCTCACTTCACTGTGGGTCACACTAATGATAACAGCTCAGCACAGGGGTCCCAGCACCCAGCCCCATGTCCACAGCCCTGCTGCAGTCAGGAATAAGGACCTGGCATCGGGCGCGGCGCCGGCACTGCGTCATGCAGCAGCAGCAGCAGCTCACAGCTCGCAGCTCTCTCCTCAGAGGTGGTTTCCCTGAGGGTTGTTGCTTGGCAGCAGTGGTGCTGCAGGGACGCGCCAGGCTCTTTGGCGAGCCCCAGGGAGCAGAGACACGGGGTGATTTATGGGGAGGTGACTCAGCTCCCAGCAAGGGGCTGCAACATTGTCGGAGGGGGCTTGGAACTGTGGCTGCAGCCCTGTGCCTGTTTCCCTGTGCCACATTTTGGGGGTTCCTGGTGCTATGCCTCAGCTCCGCACTGCAGGGAGGTGCTGAGCCCTGTGGAGGTGCTCTGACGGGTGCACATGGGGAGCATCACCTTGCAAAGTGCCCCCAGCTCCATCCTGCACGTGGGATGCATGTGGGTGCAGCACAGCCTGGGGTTCAGTGTGGGGATTGCAGAGAGCTCCAGGGGCTGCATGGAGCTCCAGGGACTGCATGGAGCTCTGAGGACTGCATGGAGCTCCGGGGTTTTGTGAGGAGCTCTGGGGGTTACACGGAGCTTCAGGGGTTGCATGAAGCTCTGGGATTATGTGGAGCTCTGGAGTTGTGTGGGGCTCTAAGCATCCCAGAATGTCTCCTAGCTCTCCAGTGCACTCCAATGCCGCGCTGCCTCTTCCCCGTGCTGAACAGTCCTCGTGGTCCCACATCACACCATGCCAAGCCGTGGCACACTGTGGCCCTGAGACAAGTGCCCTCAGGGCCACCAAGTCACCTCGAGCCGTGTCATGCCATGCTATGCCAAGTGACCTTGAGCCATGACATGCTGTGCCACATTGTGCCTCTGACATCAGTGCAACCAAGGCTACTGTGTCACCTCAAGCCATTCCACGCTATCCCAAGCCATGCCAAGCTGTGGACCTGAGACCAGTGCTCCCAGGACCACCACAGCCAGGACATGGGGGGAATCGCAGCAGTGCTTGAAGTGCGGGAGGCACAGAGACCCCCTCCTCAAGCACCGTGGGGCGTTTGAGGCCAGCATGGTGCCAGCACGCCCTCTGCCAGTGTGGGGGGGGGGAGCAGGAGCACATCTGCAGACCCCTCCTCCCAAACACCAACCCAAAACTGGGGCCTCGTGGAGGCCAAGCCCCCTATGCCATAAGGCTGTGCCGTGCCCCTGCTTCTCAGCCTTAGTTTCCTGGGCCACATCCCCCCCTTCACAACCACCCCAGGAGCGTGGCACCCCCGACCCCCCGCTCTCTCCCCACAGGCCAGACCCACGCTGGCTATGGCTGCCGGGCCCGGCGCTGTCTGCCTGCCAGCTCCCGTCCCCTCCCCGGCCTCTCCCTCGCCGCCCCCCCGCCGGCCTCCCCGCCTTCCCCGCTCCCCCCTCCGCGGCCTCTTCCTGCCTTGGGCCTCTGCTGCCGCCACCACCGCGATCTTCTGGGGCTCAGGTGGAGCGCTCCCCGACGCCGCGGGCCTCGGCTGTAGGCTCAGCCCTTCTGCCCATAGCCCCGGAGCCGGTCCCGTCCCTGCTGTGGGGCAGGCGGCACTGGGGGGGGCCCGGCTCTGCAGAGAGGGGGGGGGGACATGGAGGTGTAGGCCCCAGCCCTGTGTTTGGGGCACAGAGGCGCAGGCCCCGGCCCTGTGGGGTGCGCGAAGCTGTAGGCCTCAGCCCCACGCGCGGTGGTGGCAGTGTGGCGTCGCCATGGCAACCGCAGGCTTCAGGCCTTGCAGTAGGCCGCGCTCGGCCTCGGAGCCCCCCGGAGTGTGGGGATTTGGGGTGAGTGCCCACTGCCAGCTGTCCTATGGAAATGGGGGGTGTGGGGTGGTGTGGGATGCCACCCCACTGCCTCACGGGTGCCGAGCGGGAGCTGTGCCTAGGCTGTGGCCCCATAACTGCCATAACCATGCCACGTCTCCATCCCACAGGGGGAAGAGGAGCAGGAGGAGCACCCGAGCAAGGAGGAGAAGCAGGAGCCAGGGACACCCATGAGGAAGGCCGGGCGGCCTGGGCGAAAGCGCAAACACGCCCAGGTGAGCAGTGGGGCCCAGTGGGACAGCCATCTCCAAAGTCCCCTTCCCTGGCTCTGCCAAGCAGGAACCACAGCCCACTGCCACCCAAAATGAGGATATCCCTGCTCTGCTGGTGGTAGAAATGGCTCCCCAATGGAGCAGCCCCAGTGCTGCTGGCAAAGGGCATGGCACAGGGAAATGGTTCTTCCATGGAGCAGCTCCGGTGCTGCTGGCACAGGGCATGGCACAGGGAAATTGTTCCCTCAAGGAGCAGCCCCAGTGCTGCTGGCAAAGGGCATGGCACAGGAAAGCACAAACCCCAGCGTGGCACTAGCTTTGGGAACATGGCATTTGACTTTGGGCACTGTTTTTGGCAAAGCTTTCAGTGGTGATGGATTCATCCTTCCAGCACGGGGACACATGGTGACAGTGGGGACAGTGCTGAGCAGGAGGGGACCCCCAGCAGCATTGGCCATTGCCAAGGTTGGGCACATGGCCACAGTCAGGCACGTTGGCACCATCTTCTTCATGGGACACCAAAAACCTTTTTGCAAATGTTTGTGGCTGCAGTAAGCATTGGCGCCGTCTGCTCTGTGGGACACCAAGCAACCTTTTTGCAGAAGTTTACAGCTGAAATAAGGGTTAAATCTGCAAAAGTTTGTGGCTGCAGTAAGGGTTAATTCTGCACTTGGACATGTCTCGGTGGGACAGGGACACTGCGGCGGTGGCATTATGTGATGGGATGGCACTGGGACAAGGAGACGCTGGTGATGAGGGGAGCAGCCATGGGGCACAGTGGGGCTATAAATACAGCAGGATGGGAGGTGAGCGCGGAGGGCGGGAGCTATTTCGATGCAAGAACAATGCTGGCACAGGAACAAGTGGGGAGAAGTTATCCAGGAACGGAGCAAGCTGGGAAGCCTGGAGGGCTCTGACCCTTCGAGGGGCAGCTCTGGGGTCCCCACATTGGGGCTGGAATGCAGCGGTGGCAGCAGTGGCACCTCCTGGTGCTGGAGGGGGCACAGAGAAGGGTGACCCCCATCCTTCCTGGGCACTGTGTACTGTGCTCCCCCTGTGCCACCAGGTGCAGGAGGGACTGGACCCATGTGGAAAGGAGGACATGTGGCATGGGGACACCAGGAGTGTGCCACCAAGGGCTTGTGCTGCAGAGGTGGCAGCTCTGTCCTCTCAGCACGGGGACACATGGAAACATTGGGGACCTATGGGGCAAGGAGCTTTTCTCTCCAACCCCAGGGTTTGGAGGGGATGTGGGCACAGAGGTGGGGACCCCCAGCTGGGGAGGGGGCGGGCAGCCCTCTGGCGCGGCTGTAACAGGACCATTTGTTTTTCCAGGTGTTCCAAGGTATGTATCCTGAGGGGTGACGTCAGCCAGGTGAGCAGGGCCCAGGGCAGGGCGGCTCTGCCCCTGCACCTGGGGACCCTGCGGGGACGAGGAGCTGCAGGGTGTTGGTGGCAGCACCATGCCACACCGTGCTGAGCTGTGCCATGCCAAGTCACCTCAAGCCATGCCATGCCAAGCTGTGCCATGCCATGGCCCTGAGACCAGTACACCCAGGCCACCAAGTCACCACGAGCCGTGCCGTGCCATGCCAAGTCACCTTAAGCCGTGCTGTGCCATGCCAAGTCGTGCCATGCTGTGGCCCTGAGGCCACCCTCAGCCAGTGACCTTGCAGTTGGTGCCATGCATGGCAGTGGTTCTCCCCTATGCCGCTTTGCCACATTGGAGCAGGCAGGAGCCCAGCACCATCCTGGTCATGGTGCACCCTGATCCTCCTGGGGGCACACAGCTGTGGAGCAGAATCCTTGGCGGGGGCCCTGCAGGGAGGGGAGTGCGGAAAAAGGCAGCGCTTGTTCCCAGAGCCGGCAGCGCAGAGGAAGAGGGTGGGTGGGAAGGAAGGCAGCAGCAGGCGAGCCAGGCCTTCCCCCGGGACAGGGATGGGCGCCAGGGTGGATTCACAGCTCCTTCCCCTGTTGGTGTGCGAGGGATGGATATGCAAGGGACAGATGTGCAAGGGAGGCCATCCTGCAAGACACTGCAGCGTGCAACAGAGAGCCGTTGTGCAAGGGAGATTGTCGTGGAAGGGAGGTTGTCGTGTAAAGAAGGCCATCGTGCAAGGGAAGGCAAGTGTGTAAGGGAGGACATCATGCAAGGCAGCTCAGCATGCAGCAGAGGTTGCAAGGGAGGTTGTCACGCAAGGAAGGTTGTCAAGCAAGGGACATCATTCTGCAAGGGACAGATGTCGTGCAAGGCAGCCCAGCGTGCAGTGGAGGAGAGCTGTTGTGCAAGAGAAGTTGTCGTGCAAGGCAGGCCATCGTGCACGGGGACGCAGTGCATGTCCCACACCCACCCCAGCTTCCTGGCATTGTCCACCCGCCCCACACAGCCCGCAGAGCCCCTGCCCGTGCCGTGCCGGGGGCGATTGGTGCATGGTGACGCCGCTTTCCTGCAGCGGGGGCGGCCGGGGGGCAGCCTCCAGCTTTCCGCCAGCACTGTGGGCACGGGGAGAGGCCAGCAGAGTGGTGGTAGCGCGCGTGTCCTTGGTGCACAGCGTGATACTGTCCCCAGGAGAGCGGGGGGCGCGGGGCTGCGCGCTGCCAGCGGGACGGCGTTGGGTGCAGACGAGGATGGCGTTGGGTGCCGACGGGATGAAGCCGGGGCTCGGTGCCCCGCGTCCCCGTGCCACGGTGCCACGGTTGGGTTGGCACTGCCGGACCCCCATCCGTCACCCAACGTCCCTCCCCTCTCCAGCCCCGTTCCTCCCCCCGTGCGTCGCGTCCCCTCCTTCCCGGCCCCGTGCGCAGCTGCTGCCCGCCTGCCCCGGCCTTCCCCAGCCGCCAGCGGAGGAAGTGAGCGCGGTCGGGCGAGCAGGAAGCGCCGTGGGGACACTGCAGCAGCACCGGGAGGAGACGGCCCCATTAGGGCTCCGGGGTCTGCGCGCCCACCCGCGGGGGATGCGCCATGGTAAGCGGCAGCGGGACCCCCCCCGGCACGCCCGGAGAGGGGGCTCCTGCGGATGAGCGGGCGAACGGATGGGAAAATGTGGCGAGCGGAGGAGGGCAGAGTGTCCTCCAGCACTCGGTGGCCCCGCCGGTGCCCGCGGGGTGAGGCTGGGACGGATCGCTTTCCCCCTCCGCGGACCCCCACTCACGCCGAGCCCCGCTGGCAGCGCGGCGGTCGCTGGCTCCGTGCCACCGTACGGTGCATCCTGGGACGTGTAGTTTGCCGGGAACGGGGGAGGGAGCGCACGGGGTTCGGCCGGGTGTCTGCGTTTCGGGCCGTCCCGTGGCACTGGGGTTACGGCATTGACGGTGCACTGAGCTGGGGGGGGCCGAGCCCGGCGCACCGCCGCGATGGCGCGGTGACGCAGCCGCACTTTCACTCTCCTTCGCCACGGAAACCGCCGAGCCGGGCATGGCCCTTTCGCTCTGACTGTCACCGTGGCCACTTCGGACCCCTGCAGCCCCGCTCGCCGACTGTGCGCCGTGCTCTGCGCCGCCTGGTGTGCGCGCACACCCCGCTGCAGGTGTTGGTGCTGTCACCGCGACACTGGCAAGCAGGTGTTGCGCTCAGCACCAGCTGACGTGCACGTAGACCCCGCTGGAGATGTTGGTGCTGTCACCCCGACACTGGCGCGTGTTGCACGCTCCGGTCGTGCCTGCTTAGCATGACACACGTGTGCACATCGGGTTGTTGCAGAGTTCTGCCTGTCCTGTGTGCACGCACACGTATGAACACCCACACACAGACGTCACGGGCGGTTTCAGACCATCATGCACACACATACGTGGTTGTCACACGTCCTGTTGTCACATGCCCTGTCTCTTCCTGTCACATGCACACACACACACCACAGTCACTGTCTCTGCCTGTCACACACACACGCGTGCCCCCGATTCCACCTGTCTCTTGCACAAGCACACATACTGCTGTCCCTGACCCTACTGTGACAGTCCAGAGGGTCCTGGCAGCACCCAGCTGAGTAGGATGGTGTCCCCTCTGCTCAGGTTGTCCTCAGTTGTCCTGGGATTGGGACTGGAGGTGCCATCCTGGTGTGTCCTGGTCCTGAGGGCACCACTGCACTGTGTCCTTGTCCTGAGGGGACCATAGAATCACAGAATCATAGGATGGCCTGGGTTGAAAAGGACCACAATGATCATCTAGTTTCAACCTCCTGCTGTGTGCACCCATCAGACCAGGCTGCCCAGAGCTACATCCAGCCTGGCCTCCAGAGATGGGGCATCCACGACCTCCTTGGGCAACCTGTTCCAGTGCCTCACCACCCTCTGTGTGACCATATCCATATATTGTGGTCCTGAGGGTGTCACATCCATGTGTTGTGGTCCTGCAGACGTCGTGCCTATGTGTCCTGATCCTGAGGGTGTCACATCCATGTGTTGTCATTCTGAGGGTATTCTGAGGGTATAGTGTCCATGTATTGTGATCCTGAGGGTGCCATGTCCATGTGTTGTAGTCCTGCAGGTGTCATGTCCATGTGGCCAGAATGGTTCTCATGATGCCAGGTCGTGCTTTCTGGTCCAGGAGATATCATGGCGAGATTTCCTGATCCTCAAGGTGTTGTGGCTGTGTGTCAGTGTTCTGAGGTTGCCATGACAGGGGGACCTGGTCCTCAGGGTGTCATGACAGCATATTGAGGTTCCCATGATGTCACATCCTTTTCTCTTTGTTCTGGGGGTATTGTGGTAACATAGGTTAATGGCTGTAGGGCGTTGTGGAATAATGCCTATAGAGTGTTGTGGGCTGATAGCTATAAGGAGCTCAGCACCACACAGTGGGATGGGGGAAGAGGAAAGGAAGAGTAAAAGCAAGAAATCCCGTGAGTCAGCTAGAAATTGTTTAACAAACGGAGGAGATGTGGAAGAGAAGAGAAAGAAAACCAGAGAAGTGATGCAAAGATGCTCACCCACCACCTCCCACAGAGATGGCTGACTCCTAAACCCCATATCCTGGACTTCGTGGTGTCACCTCCGTGCGTCATGGTCTTGGTGGTGCCATGTCCACGTGTCCTGGACTTTGTGGTACACCTGATCTTCATGGTGTGCTTCTCCTGATGGTTCCATGGCACCATGTCATTGTCCTGAAGGCACCATATTGGTGTGTCCTTCATCATGGCAGCATCTGCTGGTCCTGGAGGTGCCATATTGGTGTGTCCTGGTCCTAAAGTTTCCATGACAGCATGTCTGGGTCCTGAGGGTGCCATGATCCTACATCCTGGTTCTGACTATGTTGTATCCATGTGTCCTTGGCCTCATGGTCCCCTGTCAGCCCCTGCCAGCCTCGTGCAGGAGCTGGGACTTGGTGGGTTTTTTTTGGCACAGTCAACTTTTTGCTCCCAAATTGTCAATGCAGTGCCTCATGTCTTCAGACACAGCATCCAGGGGACGGGGACCTCAGCCCCCAGACAGGTGGTGGTATCATTGTGCCCATCACCGATCCTTTCCCTTCTCTTTTGCAGGTGGAAAGCAGTGACACACCCAAAGACACGGCAGCCGTCCCCAAGTGCCCCCCTCCCTGCCCAGAGGCCAGCCCTGCCGAGCCACTGCCCAACGGGGACCTGGAGACGGACGGAGCCCAGTGGAAGGGCACGGAGGAGGGTGGCACAAGCCCCAAAAGCGGGCGTCCTGAGGAGGACGAGACGGAGAGCCTGGCGGATGGAGAGACGGGCCGGGCGCTGGAGAATGGCCGCTGCACCCCCAAGGAAGGCCTGGACGCCCCGGCCGATGAGGGTGAGCTGGCCCCTTCCGACCCCCAGAAGAAACGCGGGAGGAGGAAACTCCTGGAGGCCACAGAGAAAAGTAAGATCTGAGCGTTCAGGGGCACCCACTGCGCCCCCGGGCACCCCCAGCCCTTGCCCATCCTGCTGGGGTACGGGCGGCAGCACCAGAGGAGGAAGAGGAGGAGGAAGAAGGGCTCTGTGCCTCGTGGGAGGGAAAGGGACAGGAGGGTTAGAGGGACGTCCTCCTGCATGCGCCCACGTGTGTGCTGTCGTTGTGCTGCTTTGCATGGCAGTCCCGCATGTGCCATGGAAGTGTTGTGCATGGTGCACCTGTGGGATGTGGTGCTGGGGTCCCTAAGCTGGTGCCTGCACCCTTGGCGCTGGTGGGAGGCAAGTGAATGGGGCGCACTTGGGCATGGGGACACCAAGGCCGGGGGTCTTCTTGGGGATCTCACAATGAGCCGGGATGTGGGGCTGGGCACCCTGAGTGAGATTAGGATGGAGGGAAGCAAAAACAGTAGAGATGAGCAAGGTGGAAATGGAGTTGAGCAAGATGGGGATGGAGGTGGAGGTGAAAGTGGAGGTGAAGATCCAGGTGGAGATGAGCAAGATGGGGGTGGAGATGGGATGGAGATGGGGATGGGGGTGGAAATGGAGGTGGAAGTGGAGGTAGAGATGGATATGAGGATGGAAATAGAAATGGAGCTGAGCAAGGTGAGAATAGGGATGAAGATGAGGATGGAAATGGAGATGGAAGTGGAGGTAAAGATGGGGTTGAGGATGGAGGTGGAGATAAATGAAGATGAATGGAGATGAGCAAGATGGGATGGAGATGAGAGAGGTGGAGAAGGGGCTCAGTGAGATGGGGACGGAGATGGAGTTGAGTTGGGGATGGGGATGGAGATCAGCAAAATGGAGATGGGGTGAGCAAGATGGGGATAGAAACGAGCAAAATGGGTGCAGAGATGAGCGAGGAGGATGGAGGCGATTGAGATAGGGATGGAGTGAGATGAAGATGGGGACAGATGGAAGTGGGGTGCAGGAGGGGGTGAGTGATGGGGAGAGAGATGAGCAAGATGGGAATGGAAGCAATTCAGATGGGGATGGAGATGAAGATGGATGTGGGGATGCAGATGGAGATGAGTGACGGGGATGGAGATGAATGAGATGAGAACGGAGATGAGCAAGGTGGGGACGAACCAGATAGGAAAGGGGCTGAGCGAGATGGAGATGAGTGAGTCGGGGATGAGCCATCCACACACAGGCCAGGGAAGCTACCTGCATCCCCCGCTGAGCCTGCAGGCTGCTCCGGAGGCACGGAGCCGCGCAGTCCCTCGCTGCACCTGGCTGCAGGGCCAGCCCGTGACTCACCCTCTGCAGGGAGTGGGGTGGCTGCCAGCGGCTGCGCTCGGGTTTCACCTCCCTGCCGGGGGCTCATATTCCTCCGCCCTTTCCCCTCTGCATTAAAGAGCCCTTTCATACCCTGCGGCTCGAGCTCTGCAGCGAGAAGCCCACCGCACCGTCCCCTCCATGCCACCCCGTGCTGGCGCTTGCTGTGTCCCCATGCTGAGGACGCAGGCCTGTGGGGACTTCGCTTCAATTGGTCCCCGGGCCTCAGTTTCCCCACAAGCAATCGCCGGCCCCGTGCCTCAGTTTCCCCACCCGCAGCCCCACCGCCTGCAGGCAGGACGAGTGAGCTGGGCGCGCAGCTCCGAGGACCCACGGGGACGCGGTGCCGGTGCCCAGCCGGTGTCACTGCTCCCCCCTCCCCGCAGCCGCGTCACCCGGCGGTTTTGCAGCCCCAGAAACAGTGGGGTTATTTTTAGCTGCTTTCCCGGCAGCGGCTCTGCGCGTACCTGCGGCTCTGTGTGAGGGGCAGAGAGCGCAGGAAACCGCCCCGGCCCTACTTCCCCTGCACGCCCCGGGGCCCCCCCTACAGCCGGGGCTGCCCCCCAGCCCTGCCCGCGTCCCACCCCATGGCACAGCACTGATGGTTGCTTTGCTCTGTGTGCAGGCAAGGAGGAGAAGGAGGAAAACAACTTCGACAGCCTGAAAATGGAGGCAAGTGTGTGCGCACGTAACTGTGTGTGCTTCCATGTGTGCTTCCGTGTGTGTGTGTTTGTGATGTGCATAACTGCGTGTGCACATGAGTGCACGTGAGCGTGCACGTGTATGTGTGTGTGTACATCTGCATGTGTGTGTACATCTGCATGTGTGTGCACACAGCTGTGAGCGTGCGCATCCGTGGGCACATAAGCGTGAGCACAAGTGTGTGCAGCCCTTTGTGCATCTGTGTGTGTGCAGAGCTGTGAGTTCATGCCACATGTGTGTGCGCACGTGTGAGTGCATGCCATTTGGACATGTTTGTACGTGTGTGTGAGTGTGCTCACGGGGTTGGGGGGGAGGGGGCTGCAGCCCCAATCTCCTTCCTGATCCCATTCTCTCCCCACAGGGCTCCCGTGGGCGGCTGCGGGGTGGGCTGGGCTGGGAGTCAAGTCTGCGGCAGCGCCCCATGCAGCGGCACACCTTCCAGGCAGGGGACCCCTACTACATCAGCAAGAGGAAGCGCGACGAGTGGCTGGCACGCTGGAAGAGAGAGGTGAGGACTTGGTGACAGCCAGGTGACACCAGCCTTGGGGACGCTGGGATGGTGCCATGGTACGGGTACAAGGGCCGTGCTGTGGTTCTCCAGGGACCAGAGTAGGGTCTGGGGATGGTGGAGATGGGGCATGGCCTTGATGTCCCCATAGGGCACAGTGACACAGGGCACAGCTGGCATGGCCGCAATGTCCCCGTGTCCCTGTATCCCCATAGGGCACAGCTGGCACAGCCTTGGTGTCCCCACAGGCACAGCAAGGTCAGGCCATGGCTGATTCCCCTGTGGGTGTCCTGGAGGGGTCTCAGCCCCTCTGTATTGTAAGGACACTGGTGGCAGTGCCACCCCATGCTCTCTGTCCTGCTTGGGACTTGGCACAGTCCCAGTGCAGTTCTTGCACCAAGCACCACATTCCCAGCACACCGTTCCCTCGCCAAATAAATGCGGATTCAGGTCAGCCAGCAGCACTCAGCAGCCAAAAATAATTGGGGGAAAATACTTTAAAAAAAAAGCAAAATACATCTTTTCAGCAGTTCCTCTTTCTCAAACAATGCCGATTTTGGCCACGCGTAATTCCTTTATTTTTCTAAGAAGATGAAGTGTTTTCTTTTCATTACGGGGAGAAAGGCTGAGCCACACTCAGTGTGCTTCCCATGGGTCTCACAGCCTGGCTGCCAGTTGTCACCCAGTGCTGGTGGCAGCAAGGACAGGAGGTGTCAGTGGCAAAGGGGTCAGTGTCCCCTCCCAGCTGCACTCCCATGAGGTTTGCTTGTTTTGGGGTGTGGAGAGACCACCACCCCTAATGTCAGGGGTGGGGACCACCACTTTCTGACATTGATGTGCTGTGGTAACACCGTGCTGGCTGTGAGATGGGATGGAATGGGAGTAAGATGGGATGGGACAGAACAAGGATGGAGGTAAGGATGGAGTTGGAGATGGCAATGGCAGTGGGGGTGGCCATGAGGATGGCCATGGAGATGTCAGTAGTGATGGGACAGGGGTAGCATGGAGGTGGGGAGACAGTGGGATGGGGATAGGATAGGACAAAGATGGAGGTGGGACATGGCAATAGGATGAGGTTGGAGTGAGTTGGATTGGGTTTGGATGGAATGGGGATAAGATGGAGATGGGGCAGGGATGGGATGGGGTGGGATGAGGATGGGCATGGTGATGGCAATGGCAATCGGGATAGAGATGATGATGGCAGTGGTTATAGTAAGAGGATGGGGTTGGGGTAAGTCGTGTTATGTTGGGTTTGATTGGGATGGGATGGCAATGGAGGTAGAGATTATGTTGGCAATAGCAATGGCAACTGGCAACGGTGATGAGGATGGGATAGGATGGGATGGCTTGGGATGGGATGGGGACAGGATGTCTGTGACCTGAGGGCAGGAAGGCCTGATCACCACTCTGCCAGTCGCAGGGATGTGCCAATCTCTGCTTATCTCCGTGTTAATAGTCAGCGGATGGGACATTTCCTCCCTCTCCTGCCCTGCTCCTTCCCAAGACAAAGGGAGAACAGCCCCGAGCAGAATTAGCTGTGTGCTCACCCCCACCAGGAGCTTTTCTTGGGTGCTTTTTGTGTCACTCCTGGATCCTGGGGTCCCCCCACCCAAGCATGGGCAGTGCAGATCCTCTCACTATGCTGCATGCCTGGTTGCCCACATTCTGTTGGGTTTCATGGGTCTTGTGCAGGACCAAGTGGTTTTTCCCAAGAGAGAGTCCCTGTGCCTTGCGGGTCCCTGCGCTGGTAGTGTCCATGAGTGTCTCTGTGCCACAGGGGTCCTCATGCCATGGAGTATATGTGCCATGGAATTTCCATGCCATTGGAGTCCTTGTGCCATAGGGATCCTTGTGCAATATGCCACCCCCTGTGCCATAGGAGTCCCCATTTCTTGGGGGTTCCTGTGCCATGAGATTCCCCATGCCGTGGAGACCCCATGCTATAGAATTTCTTTGCTGTGGGGATCCCAATGGCTTGGGGGTGTCATAGTGGTCCCTGTGTGGTGGGGGTCCTTGTGCCATGATGTCCCTATACCATAGAATTCCCATGCCATGGGGGTCCTTGTCCCATGGAATTCCCATGCCATGGGGGTTCTTGTGCCATGATGTCCCTATGCCATGGAATTCCTATGCCATGGAGGTTCTTGTGCCATGGTGTCCCCATGCCATGTGGATCCCTGTAATGTCTCCATGCCATGGGGTTCCCATGCCATGAGGTCTCATGATATAGAATTTCTGTGTTGTGGGGATCCCAGTCCCATAGGCATCCCTGTGCCATAGTAGTCTCTGTGCAGTGGAATTGTCACGCCATGAGGATTCCAGTGTCATGGAGTCCCTGTGCCATTGGAATGGAATTACCATGGAATTCCTGTGCTGAGGGGGTCTCAGAGTTCCAGACGCCTGGGCAGGGTGGGGGTAGCAGGCAATGGGCAGCGGGGATGGGGACGGGACCAGAGGCCCTGCTGCCACCCCCACCCCGTCCCCTTCTGCCCTCATTGCATTGCCCGGGGCCCACGGCCATTCCCTTTGTCCCCTCCATCTGCAACACAAAGGGGCCCTGAGTGACTCAGCCCTGCGCTGGGGACACTGGGGGGTGGGCACTGGGCTGGGTGCTGGCACCCCGAGCGCGTCCCATCAGTCCCATCCCAGAGCCGCGGCGTCTCCATCTCCGCGCTCATCCCTCATCCGACGAAGGCTCGGCTCCTCGCAGCATGGCACGGTGCCGCATGGCAAAGCCTATCCCCGGAGGTGCCACCACCAAGCGCACGCTACGACCGCGCCGCGACTCCGCCGCCACGCAGAGACGGCGCGGCCGCAGCATGGCCATGGGGCTCAGGAGTGGGATCGTGTGGGAGCAGGCATGGACGGGGAACGGGCACGCGTGGGGGTGGACGCGTGGAGATGGATGTGCGGGGGTCGGGGACGCTGTGGGATGGGAACGGGAGCGTGGAGATGGCACACGTGGGAGTGGGAACGTGGCGGTGGCACGCGTGGGAGCGGGCATGGGTGGGAATGGGTGCACGTGGCACAGCTCTGTGGGCGCACGGCACGGCGGGTGCTGCCAATGTGGGGTTCGCTGCCCCTGTGGGACGCTGATGTGGGTTCGGAGCTCGGGGTGCCGGGCTGTGTCAGCCCTGGGGGTCCCCACGCCTTGGGACAGAGGTGGTGGCACGGTGTGGGGCTGCGAGCCCACGGGGCGCGTGGATGTTTAGGACGCAGTTTGGGGTGTCCGGATTTGCTTTGGATGCTGCTCGGTCGGATGCCTCTGGGGACACCCGGCTCCGTGGAGACACTCGGGGGGACACCTGGCCGTCGAGAGATGGGCTTCGGGGTGTTTGGGAGATGTTCTCTGGGGTGATGCTCAGCTGGATGCAGTGGGGACACGCAGCTCTTTGGGGACACGCAGGGGACGTTTGTGTGTCCGGTGAGACTCTTTGAGGTGCCCGGAGTTACTCTGGGGTGCCGCTGAGGTGGGTGCATCTGGGGACACGCGGCTCTCCGGGGACACGCGTGGGACAGCCGACCCCCCCCGTGCCATCCCACGCCCGGCTTGCAGAGCCGTCCGCCTTTGTCCACCAAAGGAGCGCAGCGCCGGGACAAAGGGCAGCGCTCCGGGCCGGGCCGGGCCGGGCCGAGCCGTGCGGGGGGGGCGGGCCGAGCCGGGTGCCCCGCAGCCAACCAGCCGGGCCGATTGGGACCATGTGACCCGGAGTTCCCAGACAAAGAACCGCCGGCCGTGCCCCCGGCTCGGCTCGGCACGGCTCGGCTCGGTTCGGTCCGGCCGCAGCGCTCGGCCCGCATGGGTAGGTGGCCGCGTGGGGTGGGAGCGGGGGTGGCGCGGCTCAGCCCGGCACGGCTTGGCGTGGTTCGAACCGGTTCGATTGAGTTTGGCACGGTTTGGGCTGAACTGCGCGTGGTGTAGTTTGGCACAGGTTGGACCGGGCCGGGCCAGCTCGGCAGAGTTTGGCGTGGCTTGGCCAGGTCGGCATTGTTTGGAGTGTTTTAATCCAGTCTGGTCCGTCTCGAGCTGAGTTTGGCACGATTTGGTCCATTCTGGTCCAACTTGGCTGAGTTTGACATGGCTTTGCTTGGGTCTGGTCCAATTTGGCTGAGTTTGGCACAGTGTGGTCCAGCTTAGTGGATTTTGTCACAATTTGGCACAGTCCAGTCCAACTTGGCTGAGTTTCACACCGTTTGGTCCAGTTCTGCTGAGTTTGGCACAATGCAGTCCAACTTCTCTGAGTCCAACAAACCTCTGGCATGGTTTGGCCCAGGTCTGGTCCCTCTCAGCTGAGTTTGGTACAGCTTGGCCAGGTATTGAGGTATAAACAGTGCAGGGGGAAACTGAGGCATGGGAACAAGGAGGAGCAACTTGTGGCACATGGCACAGCCACCAAGAGTTGGTGCTGGGGGGCAACTGTGCCTAGGGAGTGGGGATGGGATGGAGATGAGGATGGGGACACAGAGATAGAGGTGAGGATGGGGCGGAATAAGGATGCAGTGTGATGCAATGAGGATGGGATGGGATGAAGCTGCAGTGGGATGGGATGCGATGGGGTGAGGATATGGTAAAGTGAGGACCAAAATTCAGTGGGATAGCGTGGGGATGCTATGGGATGGACTGCAAAGGGGCCAAGTGGGGCTGCAGTGGGGTGGGATATGATGGGGTGGGATATGATGGGGTGGGATATGATGGGGTGGGATGAGGGATACGGATGCACTTGGATGGAATGAGGCTTCCTAACTGCCTTGACACCTCTCTTCCACCAGGCGGAGAAGAAGGCAAAAGTGATCGCCGTGATGAACGTGGTGGAGGAGACGCCGCGGGCCGAGCCGCAGAAGGAGGAGGAGGCCAGCCCCCCTGCCTCACAGCAGCCCACCGACCCTGCTTCACCCAATGTGGCCACCACGCCTGAGCCTGTGGTGGCCGACGCCGTCGACAAGAACACATCCAAGTCAGCCGACGACGAGCCTGAGTACGAGGTGAGCACATCCCACACCACCAACAGTGCGTGGGACCAGGGCTGACTCGAGGGCAGCCCTAACGCTGTCCCTTCCTTGTGTCCCTCCCTATCCCCAGGACGGTCGGGGCTTCGGTATCGGTGAGCTGGTGTGGGGCAAGCTGCGTGGCTTCTCCTGGTGGCCGGGGCGCATTGTGTCCTGGTGGATGACGGGACGCAGCCGGGCAGCTGAGGGCACCCGCTGGGTGATGTGGTTTGGGGACGGCAAGTTCTCAGTGGTGAGTGGCACCCCTGCTCCGTGCACACCAACCTTGGCATGTCCCTGTTTGGGTGATGGCCACCACGTCCCCTCCCGCAGGTCTGCGTGGAGAAGCTCCTGCCCCTCAGCTCCTTCTCCAGCGCTTTCCACCAGGCCACCTACAACAAACAGCCCATGTACCGCAAAGCCATCTACGAGGTGCTGCAGGTGAGCACTGGTGGCACTGGGAGGGGACATCAGGGACATGGCACTGCTGAGGGCATGGCACTTGGTGCACATGTGGCTGGGGTAGTCGGGGGCCAGCACCTATGGGGTGGTAGCAGGAGGGGACACGAGGATGTGGCACTGCTGAGGACGTGGCACTCAGTGCATGCATCTCTGGGGGTTGGCATCTACGGGGTGGCACCAGGAAGGGACACAGAAGGTGACGCAGCGCCGGGTGCTCCCATGCAGGTGGCAAGCAGCAGAGCAGGGAAGATCTTCCCGGCGTGCCCCGAGAATGACGAGACTGACACCTCCAAGGTAGTGGAGATCCAGAACAAGCAGATGATCGAGTGGGCGCTGGGCGGCTTCCAGCCCTCTGGCCCCAAGGGCCTGGAGCCCCCTGAGGGTGAGCAGTGGGACAGGCATGTGGACAGGGGGTCTGTCTTCATCCACGCTGGCTGCTCACAGTTCCCCATTGCCTCACAGAGGAGCGCAACCCCTACAAAGAAGTTTACACAGAGATGTGGGTCGAGCCAGAAGCCGCTGCCTACGCGCCGCCCCCACCCGCCAAAAAGCCCCGGAAAAGCACAACAGAGAAACCCAAGGTCAAGGAGATCATCGATGAGCGCACCCGAGGTACACACAGCCCCCCTGGGTCTGCAATGGGCTGAGTTGTGGGGCTGCCCCATGTCTGTGGGGCTGACCATGATGGGGTGCCCACAATGGGGAGCCCACAGAGTATCCATAACGGAGAACTCCTGGTGAAGTGTTCATGGTGGGGTGCTCATAGTGGGGTGTCCATGATGGAGTGCCCATAATGGGGTCCCTTCATCCTGGGGACTCCACAAGCAGGGCTGGGGGCACAGAGGGGTTCCTCCCTCACCCCTAACCCACAACCCTGAGCTGAGCACCTCTTCCCCCACAGAGCGGCTGGTCTACGAGGTGCGGCAGAAATGCAGAAACATCGAAGGTGAGCACTTCACACAGCCTCCGACACCTCCTGACATCAGTGGGGCTGGGGGGGCCCTGAACAGCCTCCAACCCATGGTCAGGGGGGTCCTTGGGGCAACACTCCCCCCCCCCCCAGGGCTGCCATCTCCGGGTCCTTGGGGTTCTCCAGTATGGGCATGGCTGAGCCTTGGTGAGAAGTGAGGTGGTCCCATTGGGCTCTGGGGGTGCAGGGGTGGGGGGCTTTGGTTTACTGCCCCCCCCTCCCTGTGTGCCACCCCAGATATCTGCATCTCCTGCGGGAGCCTCAACGTCACCCTGGAGCACCCTTTGTTTATCGGGGGAATGTGCCAAAACTGCAAGGTATGTGCAGAGAGGTGGGGGTCTCACAGCCCCACACGGGACTATGGGGTAGGGGGTCCACACTGACTCTGTGCCCCCCATCCCCAGAACTGCTTTCTGGAGTGCGCGTACCAATACGATGACGACGGATACCAGTCCTACTGCACCATCTGCTGTGGTGGGCGTGAGGTGCTCATGTGCGGCAACAACAACTGCTGCAGGTGGGGGGAGCAGCTGGGGAGAGCTTCTGTGGGGCTGGAGCTACTCCACAAATTGTGGGGGCTTGCAGTGGGAAGGGTTTGTCCAGTAGGGATAAAATGGAGGAGATGATGGCACACTTGGACTCTCACCAATGCAGTGTGTGTGGGTGGCACTGGGACCCCCACCCTGACACATGCCCCCCACCCCAGGTGTTTCTGCGTGGAGTGCGTGGACCTGTTGGTGGGGCCAGGGGCTGCACAGGCGGCCATCAAGGAGGACCCCTGGAACTGTTACATGTGTGGCCATAAGGGTGTCTATGGGCTCCTGCGGCGGCGTGAAGATTGGCCATCGCGCCTCCAGATGTTCTTCGCCAACAACCACGACCAGGAGTTTGTGAGTGCCCCCATCACCCTATAGACACCCCTCATCCCGTGGCCCTGCTGCCCCAGCCTCATATCCCCATGCCCCATTGCTTGTAGGATCCGCCAAAGGTGTACCCGCCCGTCCCCGCTGAGAAGAGGAAACCCATCCGCGTGCTGTCGCTGTTTGATGGCATTGCCACCGGTGGGTCTGTGGGGCTGGGGGCAGCTGGATGGTGGCATCCATCCCTTGGGAGATGGGATGGGGTGGGGAGGGATGGAACATAAGGGAAGAAGATGGGATGGGACATAATGGGCTGAGTTGAGATGGGACATAATGTCATGGGTTGGAATGGGACTGAATAGAGCAGAATGGGATGGGGAAGTGACATGGGATGGGACGTGATGGGATGAGACAGGATGAGACATAAGGGAGCAAAGTAGGATGGGTCTGGATGGGATGGGGTGGGATGTAATGGGGTGTGATTGGACATAACAGGATGGGATAAAGTAGGGTAGGACAGGACAGGATGAGACGATGTAACGTAATGGGATGGGACACGATGGAACGTGGTGGGATGGGATGTGACACTATGGCATGGGCTGGGACATAGTGGGATGAAATGGGACTAAATGGAATGCAACGTGATGAGTTGGGATGGGTCTGGGTAGAATATAATGGGATGGGACATGATGGGATGGGGATGGGATGGAACTGGATGGGACATATTGGCGTGGAATGGAATAGAACAAGGAATTGACATGGGATGGGACAGAATGGAATGGGATGGGGAGGTGGGACGGGATGGGGCAGGACACATGGGACAGGGAGGTGGGCTGAGACCCCCGTGCCGCTGCTCACCAACCTGGCCTCGCTGCCCACAGGCCTGCTGGTGCTGAAGGACCTGGGCATCCAGGTGGACCGCTACATCGCCTCCGAGGTGTGCGAGGACTCTATCACCGTGGGCATGGTGAGGCACCAGGGCAAGATCATGTATGTCGGCGATGTCCGAAATGTCACCCAGAAACACGTACGTCCCTTCCAACACAGTACAGACCCCAGGTCCACACCCCCATCCCACTGTCCCACGGCATCCCCACATTGTGGGGCATCCCGCAGCTTACCACATGCTTCCTCCCCCAGATACAGGAGTGGGGCCCCTTCGACCTGGTAATCGGGGGCAGCCCTTGCAATGACCTCTCAATAGTGAACCCAGCCAGGAAGGGGCTGTACGGTAAGGCCATGTCCTCTCTGCATCCCCTCATCATGTCCCCTCACTGCATCACCATCACTACATCCCTTTGCCGTGTCTCCTCACCTCATTATGTCCCCTCACTGTGTCCCTTGCTGCATCCCCTTATTGTGTCTTCTCATCATGTCCCTTCACTGTGTCCCCATTACCATGTTCGCTCTGCATCTTCTCACCATGTCTGCTCCATCACAGTGTCCCCTTGCCATGTCCCCTTTGCATTTCTTTGCTGTTTCCCTGTTAGTATGTCTCCATCAGTATCCCCCTTGCAGTGTGCCCTCACCACATCTCCCTGTCACTCCCCTTGACCCCTCTGCTGATGTCACTGTCTCCTGCCCAGAGGGCACTGGGCGCCTCTTCTTTGAGTTCTACCGCCTCCTACATGAAGCACGACCCAAGGAGGGTGATGACCGACCCTTCTTCTGGCTCTTTGAGAACGTGGTGGCCATGGGGGTGAGCGACAAAAGGGACATCTCGCGCTTCCTCGAGGTCAGTGCCTCCCCGTGTCCCCATCCTATGGGGCACCCTGGGCCCTGCAGAGCCCCCGGTGACCCACGGCCTCTCTGTGCTCTGCCAGTCCAACCCCGTCATGATTGATGCCAAAGAGGTGTCTGCGGCACACCGGGCACGGTACTTCTGGGGTAACCTTCCCGGTATGAACAGGTTGGTGAGAGCCCCCAACCCTGTGTGTGTGTGTGTGTGTGTGTGTGTGTGTGTGTATGTGTGTGTGTTTGGGCTTGGATCACAGGCCTTGGATCCAGTGGTGGGTGGCTCTGCAGCTCCCTGGATTCCCCAAAATCCCCGTGGGCAATGGGCGCAGATGCTCCTCACGTGGCTGTGGCCATCCCCTACAAAGTCATCCTGCAGTGACACCATATGGGGACCCTATAAAGTCTTCCTGGGAAGCCACCACATGGGGACGTGGGAAGTGGGGATATAGGGACCCAACAAACTAATCCTGAGGAGTCACCACATGGGTACATGGGAACCCAATGAACTGTTTTGCGAAGCCATCGTGTGGGAATGTGGAGACAATAGTACTCTCACCCCATTCCAACCTTTGTCCTTCCCAGGCCGCTGGCGTCCACGGTCAATGACAAGCTGGAACTCCAGGAGTGCCTGGAGCACGGCAGGATAGCCAAGGTCAGCCCATGAGGGTCACAGGGGCTTAGCCACATCTTCTGGGGGTTTTGGTGCCCGGCTGTGCCCTTGGGGATGGCACTGCCCTTGGATGCTGCACCTGGTGACTATAAGCCTGTGCCTCTTGCAGTTCAGCAAAGTGAGAACCATCACCACTCGCTCCAACTCCATCAAGCAGGGCAAAGACCAGCACTTCCCCGTCTTCATGAACGAGAAGGAAGACATCCTGTGGTGCACGGAGATGGAGAGGTACTGTGGGTGGGGGGTGGTGGGAGACACCTCTGTGTGCTGAGCCTCCATGGCAGTGCTCTGCACTGCTGAGCCTCTGGGGCACTGTTTCACACATTGAGCCTCCATGGTGCAGTTTGCAGTTGCACATGCCAAACATCCACAGTGTGTACCAAGCCTTCATGGCACAGCTTCGTGTGCCAAGCCGAGCCTCTATTACGCAGTGTTGCATGATGTGCCATGCTGTGCCTCCATGGTGCAGTTCTGCACGCTGTGGCTCTGCAACACAGCTCCATGTCCTGAGTGCTTCCACAACACAAACCAAACCTCCGTGCCACAGTTCTGCATGATGGTGCTCCACGTGCCTTATCTTCACAGCGCGGCTCTGCACGACAGGGCTCCATGGCACAGCTCCATGCGCCGTACCTCCATGGCACGTGGGACCTCCACCTCTGCCCCGCTGTCACCCAGCTGACGCTGTGTCCCCCCGTCCCACAGGGTGTTCGGCTTCCCGGTGCACTACACGGACGTGTCCAACATGAGCCGCCTGGCCCGGCAGAGACTGCTCGGCAGATCCTGGAGCGTGCCGGTGATCCGCCACCTCTTTGCGCCCCTCAAGGAGTACTTCGCCTGCGTTTAGGAGAGCCGGACGGGGACTGTGCCACGGAGCGCGTCGGAACCGAACCATCCATGCCAAGAGAAGAGAAAACGCGGAGCGAGAGAAGAGCCAGCACCCAGCAGAGAGACGGGAGCACGGCGCGGCGGCCGCCGGCACGCGCCTCCCCGAGCGCAGGGCTCGGGGCCTCCCCATCCCCAACGATCAGCTTTCAGCCTATTTAAAACTAGGAGAAAAAAAACAAATATATTAAAAATAATAATAATAATAAATCGCACCAGGACAAAAAAAAAGAAAACAAAAGGAAAAATTTTTAAAAAAAAAAAAAACCACCCACAAAACAGAAGGAAAAAAAAAACAAAAACAAAAGGAAAAAAAATAAAATATGGATAAAACGCAACATGGGAAATCAAAACGTGGAAATAAACAAAAGGAAAAGCAAAATATGAAAATAGAAAACAAAAGGAAAAAAACAAAACAGGGAAGAACACCAAATTATGGAAAAACAAAATGTGGAAAGAAAACAAAATACAGAAAAAAAAAACAAAATGCGGAAAAACAGAAGATGGAAAAACGAAAGATGGAAATCAAATGTGGGGAAAAAACAAAGGGAAAAAAAACAAAATATGGAATAACAAACCAAAAGGAAGAAAGAAAATGCGGGAAATGCAAAATACGGAGAAACAAAACGTGGGGGAAAAAAAAAAAAACAATGTGGAAAAATCAAAACATAGAAAAACGAAATGTAGAAATAAAAAAGAAAGCAAAAGAAAGAAAGAAAAAAAAAACAACAACAAAGCAAGGAAAAAAGTAAAAAGCAAACTGAAAAAGACAAAAAACAAAAGGAAAAAAAAAAAAAAACTCGAAAGGAAAAAAACAAAACAAAAGAGGAAAAAAAAAGAAAAAAGAAAAAGAAACAAAAACACGACCAACCAAAACGGTTTTTTAATTTTTTTTCGGGGTAACCTTTTCCGTTTTCCGCTCTTTTCTGGCTGGGTTTTTCCGTTCGTTGGGTCCCTGCTGCTCGGAGCCGCGGCGCCCGCGCCTCCCTCCCTCCTTGCCAGCAGCACCGCGCGCGGTGACACGGAGCAGAAGCACCGGCGGGGACGCGGCGGACACGCGCACGCCACACTCACACCTTTTCTACAATATTTTGGGTGCCTACCACACGGGAAACCTTGAAGAAAGCAAATCCTAGAAGCCGCTGTTACCTCTTGTTTACAGTTTATATATATATGATAGATATGAGATATAGATATATATATATATAAAAGGTACTGTTACTACTGTACAACCCGACTTCATAATGGTGCTTTTAAACAGCGGGGGGAGTCGAGACATCAGCTTCCACGTTGCCTTACGCGCCGCGCCTTTCCGGAGCCGCGTGGAGGGGGCCGGCGGGGCCGGGGGGGAGCCCCCACCCCGACTCATGCAATAACCTTTTTCTGTCCCAAAAGGAAGCGGCGCCGTCCCGCCCGACGTACTGGTGCTGTTCTGCGTACGTGGCCCCGAGCGGGCAGAGGTTTCGGCGCGGAGGCGGTGCCGGAGCGGTGCTCGGACCCTGGTGCTAACGCTGGGTTGGGACGGGGCTGGAGCCCACCCCGTGCCGGTGTGTTTTTGGAGCGATGGGTTCCAGCGGTCCCTTTGGTGGGCACCACGGTGCATCCATGGTGCACCTGTGGCAGCGGCAGCTGCAGGAGGGCGCAGGGCGGCCGGTGCTGTGCTGAGCGTGGGGATGCTGCGGTGGCGTGATGGTGGTGGTGACCGTCGTGATCGTGGGTCGTGGTCATGGTGATGGTCACAGTGACAGAGACGGTGGCG
Source organism: Phasianus colchicus (assembly GCF_987193195.1). NCBI lineage: Eukaryota > Metazoa > Chordata > Aves > Galliformes > Phasianidae > Phasianus > Phasianus colchicus. The sequence goes on along the minus strand of NC_143437.1, from coordinate 104,439,542 downwards.
GTCGTGGTCTTGGTGGCCATCATGGTCATGGTGACAGCGATGGGCTTGATCAAGGTTATGGTCACGGTGACGGTCATGATGACAGAGACGATGACGGTCACGGTGATGGTCATGGTTTTGGTGGTGATCATGGTCATGGTGACAGGGATAGTCATGGCCATGATCGTGGTTATGGTCGCAGTGACAGTCATGGTGACAGAGATGGTGGCAGTCATGGTTATGGTGATGATCATGGTGATTGATGGTCATGCTGATGGCAGTGGTCCTGATGACAGTGATGGTCATGGTCTCAGTTGTGGTCATGGTTGTGGTCATAGTGACAGTCATCATGTCAGTGGCAGTCAAGGCGATGGTCGTGGCGGTCATGGTGATAATGATGACCGTGGTGATGGTCGTGGACTTGGTGATGGGTCATGGTAATAGTGATGATGACGGTGATAGTCATGGTCATAGTCATGATCATGCTGATGGTCACGGTCATCGTGACAGCTGTGATGATGGTCATGGTGATGGTGACCGTGACAGTCATGATGATGGTAACGATGATGGTCGTGGTGACAGTCACGGTGGCAGTGACAGTGGCGAGGATGACATCCTGGTGGCAGAGTTCCAGACCTGGGTGCATTCAGCAGTGCTGCAGTGCGGATGGTGCTCAGCGCTCGGGGTTCAGCTGCGGTGCACGGGGGGGAGCGCAGGGACTGGTGCTAAGGCACGGGGGGGCCCCGTTGCCATCTCTTCCTGTAACTGTGAAAGGGGGGGTCCCGTGCGCAGGGCGGGGGCCAGGACACCCCCGGCCCCCCCGTGCCACCACCGCCGCCGGCAGCTCGGTGCAGGGTGCTGGCTAATGCGCAGCGAGCCAGCCGGCGGTGTTGCAGGGTGCTTGGAGAGGTGCTCGGGGCAGGGGGTCCCCATGGTGCTAGGAGGGGGCCGAGCCGTGAGGCTGGGGCAGTGCTGTGGGTCCTGAGTGGTGCTGGGTGCAGGGCCTGCATGGTGCGTGCTGCAGCATGGCTGCAAAGCCCTCATGGCCCTGCAGTGCTGGTTGCAAGTCCTGCAGCTCTGGGTGCAAGTCCTGCGCCGTTCTGCAATGCTGGGTGCAAATCCTGAAGCACCAAATGCAAACCCTGCACGGCCCTGCATCACAGGGTGCAAACCCTGCACGGCCCTGTGAGCACTGTTTGTCCATCCCGCATTGTACTGCAGCACCAGATGCAAGCTGTGCGTGGCCCTGCAGCGTAGGGTGCCAATTTTGCAGCACTGATTGCAGGTCCTGTGCAGCCCTGCAGCACCAGATGCAAACCTGGCATAGCCCGGCAGCATAGGGTGCAAACTTTGCGTGGTGCTGCAGCGCTGTTTGCTGGTTGTGCGTGGTCCTGCAACACCAGGTGCAGAGCAATGCATAGCCCTGCAGCGTAGGCTCCAAACTTTGCACGGCCCTGCAGCACAGGTTGCAGGCCCTGCATGTCCCAGCAGCAGAGGGTGCACACTTTGCACAACCCTGCAGCACTGCTTGCAGGTCGTGCATGGCGCTGCAACACCCGATGCAAGCTGTGCACGGCCCTGCAGCACCAGAGCAAGCGATGCACGGCCCTGCAGCATGCGTTGCAATGCAGCACAGGGAAGCAGCAGCTCCTCCATTGCAGCACAACTGGAAGGCGCCCGCGGCAGCGGCCCCCACTATGGGGGATGCGTGGGGAAAGAGTTCCGTTTTTAACGTCCCCGACCCACAGCTTTTTTTAAGAGAAACAGACACCTTTTGTTGCACAGCCCTAGATTAAAAAAAGAAAAAAAAGAAAAAAAAAAAAAAAAGAAAGAAAAAATAAAGAAAAATTAAAAAAAAAAAAGAAAAAAAAAAAAACCGAAACCTAAATTCCTTAAGATCCGCCGAGGGATAGGTGACAAACACGGTGCTAAAACGTTTTATTAAGAATATATATTGTTAACTTAAGTCTGCTGTCCGGACAATGACTGTTTGTTTCGTTTTCTCGTAGTGGAGTTTCAAAGAGCACTATAATTTTACTCTGATATATTATTATTAAAAAAGTAAAAGGCAAAAAAAAAAAAAATATCATAAAAAAAAAAAAGATGGAAAAAAAAACAAAAACAAAAACAGGAGAAATGAATGAGAGGGAAAAAAAAAAAAATGAGAAAAAAAAAAAAAACGAAAGGAAAATAGAAAAAAAAAACTAAAAGAAGAAAAGAAAAAAAAATATAAGAGAGAAAAAAAAAAAGCGGAAAAAAAAAAAAGAAAAAAAAAGGAAAAAAAAAAAGGAGAGGAAAAAAAAAAAAAAAAAAGGCATTTTAACTTTGTACTTGAAGCCAGCGCCGCAGCGCGTGGCACGCCGTGTGCTCACCCCGAGGGATCGCCGCGTCGAGTTGGGACCGCTCCTCCGGCGGGCGCCGCCGCCCGCGCCACATTCCGCCCCGCGCCCTTCCTCCTCCTCCTCATCCTCCTCTCTCTCTCTTTCTCTCTCTTTCTCTCTCTCTCTCTCGGTTCGTTCCTTTTGTTTTTGCGTTGTTTTTGGGTTTTTTTTTTTTTTTCTGGTTTTTTGGTTGTTGGTTTGTTTTTTTTTTTAATTTTTTTTTTTTTTAGGGTCGCTTCTCTATTTATTGCCGGGAGCTGTGTACATTTCACCGTACGGTTCGCCCGCGGCCGCTGCCCGGCGCTCTGTTGTATCTGTGTGAGTATTGCTCGTGACATTGCTGTTCTGAACTAATTAAGAGGTCAAATGCGTGCAGCAGGTGTAGGAAGTCTGTCCGTCCCGCTCCCATCCCATCCGCCTTTTTATTTTTTCTCTGGTGCCCGGAAGAATACCATAAAGACGAACTCCTTTCTAATGTACTTGTGCTGGAGAACACTTGAATAAATGTACTGTTTTTGTGCAAAAAAAAAAAAAAGGAGAAAAAAAAGAGGAAAAAAAAAGAGAAAAATAGGTCTCCGTGTGGTTCCGTGCGGCATCAGTGGGATGGGGGCCCTTTGGGTGTGGGGTCCCAATGGTGATTGAGACCTTAATAGGTGGTGGGGTCTCAGTGGGTGATGGGATCTCAGTCGGTGATTGAGATCTCAGCAGGTGATGGGATCCCAATGGGTGATGAAGACCTGAGTGGGTGTGGGTGGTGGGATCCCAATGGGCGATGAAGACCTGAGTGGGTGTGGGTGGTGGGATCCCAATGGGCGATGAAGACCTGAGTGGGTGTGGGTGGTGGGATCCCAATGGGTGATGGCATCTCAATAGGTGATGGAGACCTCAGTGGGTGTGGGTGGTAGGATCCAATAGGATGATGGTGTATCAATGAGTAGTGGTGTTCCTATTGGTGATGGGGGACCTCAGTGAGTGATGGAGACCTTAATGGGTGATGGGGTCCCAATGGGTGATGGGGTCCCAATAGGTAGTGGCACTCCCATTGGTGATGGAGTCCAAATGGGTGATGGGGGACCTCAATGAGTGATGGAGACATAAATGGGTGAAGGGGGTCCCAGTGCATGATGGAGACCTCAGTGGGTGTGGGTGATGGGGTCCCAGTAAGTTGTGGTGTTCCTGTTGGTGATGGGGTCCCAATGGGTGATGGGGTCCCAATAGGTAGTGGCACTCCCATTGGTGATGGAGTCTAATTGGGTGATGGGGGACCTCAATGAGTGATGGAGACATAAATGGGTGAAGGGGGTCCCAGTGTGTGATGGAGACCTCAGTGGGTGTGGGTGGTGGGATCCCAATGGGTGATGGGGTCCCAGTAAGTTGTGGTGTTCCTGTTGGTGATGGGGTCCCAATGAGTGACAGGGGAATTGAAGGAGTGATGGAGATCTCAACAGGTAATGGGATCCCAATGGATGATGGGGTCCTGATAAGTCGTGGTGTTCCTGTTGGTGATGGTGTCTGAATGCGTGATGGGATCCCAGTGGATGATGGGGTCCCAGTGGGTGATGGAGACCTCAGTGTGGGTGGGGGATTCCAATGGGTGATGGGGTTCCAATAAGTCGTCGTGTTCCTGTTGGTGATGGGGTCCCAATGGGTGATGGGGGATCTCAATGAGTGATGGAGTTCTCAAGAGTTAATGGGATCCCAATGGGTGATGGGATCCCAATGCATAGTGGCACTCCCCCCCATTGGTGATGGTGTCCCAGTGGATGATGAGGGACCTCAATTTGTAATGGAGACCTCAGTGGGATCCCATTGTGTAGTGGAATCCCAATGGGGTGATGGGATGTCAGTGGATGATGGGGTCCCAGTGCATGATGGAGACCTCAGTGGGTGTGGGTGGTGGTATCCCAGTGGGTGATGGGGTCCCAATAAGTTGTGGTGTTCCTGTTGGTTATGGGGTCCCAATGGGTGATGGGACCTCAATGATGGAGACCTCAATGGGGTGATGGGATCCCATTGCATAGTGGCACTCCCATTGGTGATGGGGTCTGAAAGAGTGATGGGATCCTAGACAGTGATGGGATTTCAGTGAGTGATGGAGACCTCAGTGGGTTCTGGGCTCTCAATGGGTGATGGGGTCACACTGAGTAGTGGCGTTCCTGTTGATAATGGGGTCCGCTTGTGTGATAGGATCCCAATGAGTGGCTGGACTGCAATGAGTGATGGAGATCTCAGTGGGTGATGGGATCCTTTTGGGTCTCCCAATAGGGGATCTTGGTTGCTAATGGAGTCCCAGTGGATGATGAGGTCTTAATGGATGGTGGGGTCTCAGTAGGTGATGGGATCTCAATGGGTAATGGGGTCCCGATGGGTAGTGAGGTCCCAGTGGGTGATGAGATCTCACTGGGTGATGGAGATCTCAATGAGTAGTGGGATCTCAATGGGTGATGGGATCCCACTGGGTAGTGGCATTCCCATTGGTGATGAGGTCCCAGCTGGTGATGGGACCTTAATGAGTGATGGAGACCTCAATGGGTGATGATTTCTCAGTGGGTGATAGAGTCCTACTGGGTCCCCTAGTAGGGGACCTCAGTGGCTAATGGGGTCCCAGTGGGTGGTAGAAACCTCAGTGGGTTAGAAAGGTGGGCCCAAGTGAACCTGATGAGGTTCAACACGGCAAAGTGCAGAGTTTTGCACTTGGGCCGGAGGAATGCCAGGCATCCCTACAGACTGGAAGGAGCCGTCCTTGAGAGCAGCCCTGTGGAGAAGGACCTGGGGGTCTTGATGGATGAAAAACTTAACATGAGCCAGCAGTGTGCCCTTGTGGCTCGGGAGGCAAATGGGATCCTGGGCTCCATCAAAAGAGGGGGGGCCAGCAGGGACAGGGAGGTGATTGTTCCCCTCTACTCTGCTCTTGTGAGGCCCCATCTGGAGTACTGCGTCCAGGTCTGGAGCCCCCAGTACAAGAAAGACGGGGAGCTGTTGGAGAGGGTCCAGAGGAGGGCCACAAAGATGATCAGGGGACTGGAGCACCTCCTCTATGAAGACAGGCTGGGGGAGCTGGGCTTGTTCAGCCTGGAGAAAAGAAGGCTGCGGGGTGACCTCATTGCAGCCTTTCAATACCTAAAGGGAGCCTACAAACAGGAGGGGAACCAACTCTTTGAAAGGGTAGATAACAACAGGACGAGGGGAAATGGTTTGAAGTTGAGGGAGGAGAGATTTAGGTTGGATGCCAGGGGGAAGTTCTTTGCTATGAGAATGGTGAGGTGCTGGAACAGCTGCCCAGAGAGGCTGTGATGCCCCGTCCATCCCTGGAGGTGTTCAAGGCCAGGTTGGATGGGGCCCTGGGCAGCCTGGGCTGGTATTGAATGTGGAGGTTGGTGGCCCTGCGTGTGGCAGGGGGCTGCAGCTTCATGATCCTTGAGGTCCCTTCCAAACCTGGTCATTCTGTGATTCTGTGGGTGATGAGATCCCACTGGATCGTGGGGTCTCAGTGGGTGATGGGGTTTCAGTGGGTGATGAGATCTCAAAGAGCAATGAGATCCCAATGGATAATGGAGTCCAAATGGGTTGTGGAGTCCCGGTGGGTACTGGGATCCCAATGGATGGTAAGATCTCAATGGGTGCTGGGACCTCAGCGGGTGATGTAGATCTCAGTGGGTGATGAGTTGTCAATGGTTGATAGGGTCCCATTGGGTAGTGGCGTTCCCAGTAGATGATGGGATCCCAATGGGTGATGAGGTCCCAATAGGTGGTGAGGTCCCAGTGGGTGGCAGTGCCCTATGGATGATCAAAGGGTGATATATTGCCATTGGATTGCGAGGTCCCAGTGAGTGGTGGGATCTTAGTGGATGACAGATTCCGATGGGAAGTGGAGTCTCAATGGGTCCAATTAGGTAATGACATTCACATTCATGATAGGGTCCCAGTAGGTGGTGGGGTTCCAATGGGTGACAGGGTTCCAGTGGACGATGGGATCTCAGTAAGCGATGGAGACCTCAATGGGTAATGGGACCTCAATGGATGATGGGATCCAGATGGGTGATGGAGAACTTCAATGAGTGATGGGGTCCTGATGGGTGACAGGATCCTAGTAAGTGATGGAGACCATGAGTGACAGAGACCTCAATGGATAATGGATGATGGGGTCCTATTGAGTATCGTTATCGTAGCTGATGGGATCTCAATGGATGACAGGGACCTCAGTGGGTGATGGACTCCCACTGGGTGATGGAGACCTCATGGGTGATAAAATCCCAATGGATGGTGAGGTCTCAGTGGGTGATGGGATCCTGATGGATGCTGGGATCACAGTGAGTGATGAGATCCCAATGAATGGTGGAGTCCCAATGGGTGGTTGGGTCCCAATGGATGATGGGGACCTCAGTGGGTGATGGGTCTTCAATGGGTGTTGGTATTCCAACTGATCATAGGATCACAATGGGTAATGGAGACCTCCATGGGTGATGGCATTCCCAGCGGGTGGTGAGGTCTCTATAGATGACAGAATCCCAATGGATGGTGAGGTCACTGTAGGTGATGGGATCCCAATTGGTGACAGGGACCTCAGTGGATGATGGGATCCCAATAGATTGTGGGGTCCTAATGGGAGATGAGGACTCAGTGGGAGGTGTGGCCCCAATGCTGGGTACCAGGGGAGGCAGTCTGAGCTCAGTCCCATAGGGAGCATTTGTCAGAGCTCTGCTCTTGCAGCACAAGACTGTGGGGTCCTGTGCTGTCTCCCCACTCCAAGCTGTGGGTCAGAAATTGCCTGGCACAGCACCTGCCTCAGTTTTCTAGGGTCTATAGGGGACTCTACAAGGAGCTACAGGGTCTGTGGGGAGCTGTAGGGGGCTATCAAGGTCTACAGGGGTTGTAGGGGTTGCACAAGTCTATAGAGGATCTATAAGGGACATGGAGGCTACAGGAAGTTATAGGGGATGTATAGGGTGTCAAAGGGGACTGTAGAGTCTGTGGGGGGCTATAGAGGCTATAGGGAGCTATAGGGTCAATAGGAGACTATAGGATCAGTGGGGGTTTATAGGGTATATAGGAGTCTATAGCAGACTATAGAGAGCTATAGGGGGCGATAGGGGGCTACGGGGGGGCTATAGGAGGCTACATGGTCTATAGGGTCTATCGGAGATCTATAGGTTCTATGAGCTATACAGATGCACAGGTCTGTCTATGGGGCAATGGCATTGGGCCTTCCGGGGCGGGGAGACCACTGGGGGCTGAGCTCAGCCAATGAGATGCCGGGAGAGACGTGACCAGCCAATGGGATTCCGCGGGGCGCTGCCATCAGCCAATGGCATTTCACGTAGGGCTCTGTGGGCGGGGCCCTCGGCGCCGTCCCCACGGCAACGACAGGTGCCGCTGGCTGGGCGTGGGCTCAGCGCCAGGCCCCGCCCATTACACCTGCCCATCAGAAGGCCCCGCCCACGAGTGGGAAATGCGGACAATGATTGGACGAGGTATTGGCGGGCCCCGCCCCTGGGGGCGTGGCTTGAAGGATAGCGGAGCGGAGCGGAGGGTGCGGCGGGAGCGGAGCGGAGCGGAGAACGAAGGTACGGGCGGGAGGATGGGGCGCGGGATGCTATTATGGGATGAGCGGTGTGCTATTATGGGATGCGACGGGATTCCGTGGGAAGTGGCGTTTCTGCTCCTGCCGGGCCCCGTTTGTCGCTCCCATATCGCGATAGGCGGGTACTGATCGCGACAGGTGCGCGTATCGCGATGGGGAGGGGCTGTCGCGATATGCCCCGGGGTCACCTCCACGCTCACCCTCTCCCTCGGGTGGCCGCGTCGCGACAGGGCCGAGGGTGGGCGCGGGGTGTCGCGATAGGGCGGGGAACAATGGGGCTTTGTCTGCGGGGCGGTACCGGGAGGGTCGGGGGGAGGGGAGCTGCGGCGGTACCGGAGCGGGGGGGGACCCCCGGGCGTGGCCGCAGCGCCGCCGCCTTTGTCCTCCGCGGGGCCGCGGCACAAAGCGGGGAGGGGGGGGCGGGCGGGGCCGCTTGGGATTTGGGGCCGGGAGGTGCTCGCGATGGGTACCGCTGCGGGGATGCGGGTTGCGGGGTGCGGGTGGGGCGCGGGCGGTGCCGTGGGGTACCGCTGTGGGATTTGGGGCGGCCGTCGGGTGCAGCCGATGGGGAGGTGGGATTCGGGGCCGAGCGGCTTTTGGGGCCGCGCTCCGTGGGTCCCACGCGCGACCCGCCCGCGCCGCCGCCCCCCCGTGGGTCGGATCCCGCCGCCCCCCGTGGGTCGGCCCCATCGCTGCTGCAGGGCGGTGCCTCTCCCCGACGCCCCAAATCCGTCACCGCTGTCTCTTTCATCTCCGGGGTGCGACGCAGCAGCCGCTGCCGCCCGCGGCGTCCCCACGTCCCCATCCGTCTGCCCCACGGCGCGGGGTCTGTCCGTGTGGCTCTGCCCCCGTAGGGCTCTGACTCTTCGTCCCCATTGCGCGGGGTCGGAGCGGAGCGGCTGTGTGGGTAATGGCATTCCCGGTGCTACGAGGCGTGGGTCAGACCCGTGGCCCCACCCCGGGCAGCTGCCCGAGCCGCAGTGCTGGGATGCTCAGCTGCTGTGGGGCTGGGGGCTACGGGGCAGCACGCCGGGCGTCCCCGTGGCAGGAGGCAGAGCCGCCCCATAGGACGTGGGGCTGCGGCTGCGTGCGAGTGGTGCCGGCCCTACGGAGCGCCCCATTGACCCCTGGGGCACCCCACTGCCCCACGCCGTGCCCGCAGCGCCATGCTCGCCAACGCGGCCTCGGTGCGGATCCTGATCAAGGGGGGGAAGGTGGTGAACGACGACTGCTCCATGGAGGCCGACGTCTACATCGAGAACGGCATCATCCAGCAAGTGGGGCGCGAGCTGATGATCCCCGGTGGTGCCAAGGTGATCGACGCCAGCGGCAAGCTGGTCATCCCTGGAGGCATCGACACCAGCACCCACTTCCACCAGACCTTCATGAACGCCACCTGCCTCGATGACTTCTACCACGGCACCAAGGTGGGGCGTGCCGTGGGGCTGAGGGGTGCAGGGGGGGACTGGAAGGGGTGGGTTGGAGCTATTTGGGGTCATTGCCCCATAGAGGTCACTGCTGGATCCAGCACCTGGTTGTGCTGTTGGTCTTGGTCATGCCCTGGCTCCTAGCCATGGGTCCCAGCCATGCCATAGGTTCCAGCCATGCCATGGGTCCCAGCTGTGCCACAGGTTCCAGTCATGCTGTAGGTCCTAATCACGCTGTGTGTCCCAGCCATGCTATGGGTCCTATCTGTGCCATGCCATGGGTCCCAGCCATTCTGTGGGTCCTATTTGTGCCATGCCATGGGTCCCAGCCATGCTATGCATCCCATTTGTGCCTTGCTGTGGGTCCCAGCCATGCCATGGATCCCAGCCATGCCATGGGTCCCAGCCATGCTGTGTGTCCCAGCCTTGCTTTAGATTCCACCCATGCCATAAATCTCAGCAGTGCTGTGGGTCCCACCCCCAGCCCCAGCCCCACTCCTCCCAGCACAGCCCCATCCCCTGCACAGAGCTCCATTGTGTGGGGCAGCGCCGTCTGTCCCTGTCCCCATCCCCGCGGCGCACACACAATGACAGTGGTGACACCCGGCGCGGTGCCACCGCCAAAGCAGCTTTGTGGCTTTATGGCTTAGCACTGCAGGGTGACGCGGGGCCATCGCCCCATCATCTCCCCACCGTGTCTCCGCAGGCGGCGTTGGTGGGGGGCACGACGATGGTGCTGGGCCACGTGCTGCCTGCCAAGGAGCGCTCGCTGGTGGATGCCTTCGAGCGGTGCCGAGCGCTCGCAGACCCCCAGGTGTGCTGCGACTACGCCCTGCACGTGGGTGTCACCTGGTGGGCGCCGCAGGTGGGTGACCCCCCCCGTGGAGTGGGTGGGATCCCTCCTGCTAAGCCCCCTGTGTGCCCGTCTGCGCCCACCCCGTAGTCAGGGGTGCCCCACGGCACCAGTGTGCCACTGTGCCAAGGATGATGTGGGTCCCCATTGTGTCCACCCCACGGAGAGGGGACACCCGGTGGCATAGCAGGAGGCACCTGCACCCTTCCCCATGGGATGTGTTCTGACCCCTCTGCCAGAGCCCCCAGCTATGGGTCCCTGTTGCACCCACCTGATGTGGTGCTCCAGAGCCACTCTGCCCCCATCCCACGGGGTGATGTGTGGGCCCTGCCCCATATGGCACTGCCCACAGCCGCTGTGCCCCCACTGCAGGTGAAGGCGGAGATGGAGACGCTGGTGCGGGAGAAGGGAGTGAACTCCTTCCAGATGTTCCTGGCCTACAAGGAGCTGTACATGCTGCGGGATGGGGAGCTGTACCAGGCTCTGCGTGCCTGCCGGGACATCGGGGCCATCGCCCGTGTGCACGCCGAGAACGGGGACCTGGTGGCTGAGGTGGGCGAGAGGCTGCAAAGATGGGGTGACACGGTGACACGGTGACACCACAACACTGTGTTGTGCCCCACAGGGAGCGAAGGAGGCGCTGGAGCTGGGCATCACCGGGCCTGAGGGCATCGAGATCAGCCGGCCTGAGGAGGTGGGTGCGAGGAGGGGGGGCGGAGGCTGTCCCCACTCCATGCTCTGCCCCCATTGCCCCCCTCGTGGTGCCATACCCTGTTCCCTCTCCCCACAGCTGGAGGCGGAGGCCACGCACCGCGCCATCACCATCGCCAACAGGGTGAGTGCTGCACTCCGTGGGGGCTGCGGGCGGTGCCCCCAACCCGGGGGTCCCCGCGTCCCCGTGTCACCCCATGGGGGCCCTGCCCGCAGACGCACTGCCCCGTCTACCTGGTGAACGTCTCCAGCATGGCGGCGGGGGACGTCATCGCGGCTGCCAAGATGCAGGGTATGCAGGGGGGGCTGCGGGGGCGTGCACAGGGACACGGGCACCTGTGTGGCCCACGTCCCCATCCCCACACCGTGCCCCTCCTGCAGGGAAGGCGGTGTACGCGGAGACGACGACGGCGCACGCCACGCTGACGGGGTTGCACTACTACCACCAGGACTGGTTCCACGCCGCCGCCTACGTCACCGTGCCCCCGCTGCGCCTCGACACCAACACCTCCGCTCACCTCCTCAGCCTGCTCGCTAGGTAACCCCACCCGGGCACCTCGAGGCGCCCCAGCCCCATTCCCAGACCCTGGGTGACCTGCTGCCCAAACACCCTGTTCCATGGTTGTCCCACTGCTGAGCAGCCCAGTGAATGGGCACCTCAATCCCCGAGTGCTCCACTCCCCAAACGTCCCACGGCATGAGTGCCCAGCTTCCCAAGCACCCAATTCCCCAAGCACCCTGCTGTGTGAGTGTCCCACTCCCCAAGGACCCCACTGCATGGGTGCCCACCTCCCCAAGCACCCTGCTCCATGAGCACCCCACTGAGTCCCATTCCCTGTGTACTTCGGTGCATGAGTGTCCCAATCAACAAGCACCCCACTCCCTCACCACCCCATAGCACAGCTGTCCAGCTCTCCAGGCACCCCACTCCATGGCTCCTGAGCACCTCACTGCATGGAAACCCCACTCCCTGAGCACCTCAGTGCATGGATATCCCAGTCCACAAGAACCCAAGTCTCCAAGAACCCCACTGCAATCCACAAGCATCCAACTCCCCAAACACCCTGCTGTATGAGTGTCCCACTCCTCAAGGACCCCATTGCATGGGTGCCCAGCTCCCCAAGCACCCTGCTCCATGGATCTTAAGCACCCCCCTGCATGGAAACTCCACTCCCCAAGCATCTCAATGCATGGATGTCCCAATTGACAAAAACCCCACTCCCCCACCACCCCGTTGCACAGGTGCCCAGCTCCCCAAGCACCATCTTCCCCGAGAACCCCACTCCATGAGGATCCCCCTCCCCAAGAACTCCATTGAATGAGTGTACCACTCCCAAGAACCCCTCCTGCATGGGTGCCCAGCTCCCCAAGCACCCTACTCTACGGGTCCAGAGCACCCCACTATACAGAAGCCCCACTCCCTGAGCACCTCAGTGTGTGGGTGTCCCAGTCCACAAGCACCCCATTGCACGGATGCCCTACTTCCTGAACACCTCACTCCCCAAGCACCCTGCTCCCCAGGCATCCCATTACAAGGGTGCCCAGCTCCCCAAGCACCCTGCTCCACAGATCCTGAGCACTCTACTGCATGGAAGCCCCACTCCCCGAGCATCTCAGTGTGTGGGTGTCCCAGTCAATGAGCACCCCACTCCCCAAGCACCCTATTGAACAGATAGCCCACTATCTGAGCACCCCACTCTCCAAGCACCCTGCTCCCCAAACACCCCACTCCATGAGCATCCCCCTCCCTAAGAACTTCACTGCATGGATGTCCCCCTCCCCAAGAATCCCACTGCAAGGCAGCCCAGCTCGCCAGACACCCCACTCCATGGCTCCTGAGCACCCCACTGCATGGAAGCCCCAATCCCTGAGCACCTCAATGTGTGAGTATCCCAATCCATGAGCACCTCACTCTCCAAGCACCCTGCTCCCCAAGAACCCCATTGCACGGGTGCCCAGCTCTCCAAGCACCCTGCTCCATGGTTCCTGAGGACTCTACTGCATGGAACCCCCACTCCCTGAGCACCTCAATGCATGGATGTCTCCCTCTCTGAGCACACAGCCCCCTCTGCACCGCTCCTGAGCACCCCATTGCACGGAACCCTTCTCCCCATGCCCCCCACCAGTGACGACCCCCAGCCCCTCCATCCTCATTCCCCGCAGTGACACCCTGAACGTGGTGGCCTCGGACCACCGCCCGTTCAGCGCCAAGCAGAAGGCGATGGGCCGCGAGGACTTCACCAAGATCCCGCACGGCGTCAGCGGGGTGCAGGACCGCATGAACATCATCTGGGAGCGCGGCGTGGTGCGTGCGGGGGCTGCGGCCCTACGGGTGGCACACGGCCCCATCCCTCTGGGGAGGCACGTCCTCACCCCGCTGCCACCCCGCAGGTGGGAGGCAAAATGGATGAGAACCGCTTCGTGGCCGTCACCAGCTCCAACGCGGCCAAGCTGCACAACCTGTACCCCCGCAAGGGCCGCATCGTGCCCGGCGCCGACGCCGACGTGGTGGTGTGGGACCCCGAGGCCACCAGGTCGGTGTGCGGCGCGGCGGCGGCGGGGATGGCACCACTGGGCACCGCTCAGCACCCCGCTTCTCGCCCGCCAGGACCATCTCGGCCAGCACCCAAGTGCAGGGAGGGGATATCAACCTGTATGAGAACATGCGGTGCCACGGCGTGCCGCTGGTCACCATCAGCCGCGGGCGCGTGGTCTACGAGAACGGAGTCTTCATGTGTGCCGAGGGCACCGGGCGCTTCTGCCCGCTGCGCTCCTTCCCCGACTGCGTCTACAAGAAGCTGGTGCAGCGCGAGAAGGTGCGGGGCTCGGGGACATGCAGGCAGCAGTGGAACTGTGCTGTTGCGCCATGGTCTGGATGGCACAGATCCATCCCCATCCCCACCTCCATCCCCATCCCCATCCCATCTCCATCCCCATCCCCATCCCCATCCTCATCTCCATCCCCATCCTCATCTCCATCCCCATCCCCATCCCCATCTCCATCCCCATCCCCATCCCCATCCCATCTCCATCCCCATCCCCACCTCCATCCCCATCCCCATCCCCATCTCCATCTCCATCTCCATCCCCATCCCCATCCCCATCTCCATCTCCATCTCCATCTCCATCCCCATCCCCATCCCCATCCGCACTCATCTCCCCAATGTGTCCCCACACCATGGCACCAGGACAATTGCTGGGGGTGCGGGTGGTGTTGCTCTGGGGGATGGCGTTGCAGGAGGGCACGGGGCAGAAGCAGCAGGGCCATCCACCTCCCCCTCATAAACCACAGACCACCCCCCCCATCTCCATCCCACACACCAAGGGGCACCCCATGCCCACCCCATGGCTGCAGGGAGACCCTACAACCCCATGCCCACCCCTCATCCCCACACCTACCCCCCAGCCCTACGCCCACCCGTAACCCCACACCCACCCCATAGGCCCCCCAGATGGGCTCAGCTCACAGCTCCCCCCGCTCTGTGCTTCTCCCCCCTCTCCCTCCCCATCTCCCGCCAGAGCTTAAAGCCGAGGGCCGTGGACCGCAGCCCGTACCTGGGGGACGTGGCAGCAGTGGTCCACGCAGGGAAAAAAGACACGGGGACACCCCTGGCTGATACGCCCACCCGGCCTGCCACGCGCCACGGGGGCATGAGGGACCTGCACGAGTCCAGCTTCAGCCTGTCCGGTAAGAGGGGCCCGGCACCCCCAGGGCACCCCGGTGTAACCCAGGGACAACCTGGGCTTCCCAATGCCTCCCCAGCCACACCACGTCGCCACCAACCTGGAGCATCCCAGTACAGCCCTGAGCATCCCAGTGCATCCTGAGCGTCCCAGTGCTCCCCAGCCGTCCCAATGTACCCCCCATACACTCCCTATATCCCCCCCTCCCCCTTCCCTCTATGCAACACCCAAGGCTCCTGGGCCGGGCAGGGGCTGACCCCACCCTCATCCCATCCCATTCCCATCCCACGCTCCCATGGTGTTGGAATGGGTGGGAGTGGTTCTGGGGGGGGGGGGGGGCTGCGCTACGGGTCCCGTCCACCCAACGACGTGTCCGTCTGTCCCCCGCAGGTTCGCAGATCGATGATCACGTCCCCAAGCGCGCCTCGGCCCGGATCCTCGCCCCCCCCGGAGGGCGATCGAGCGGCATTTGGTAACGCCGAGGGGCTGCCCCCCAAGTGAGGATGCAGGCAGCCCTCCGGCGGGGCCCCCCCGAACCCCGCGCCCCCGGCTCAGCCGAGACGTGGCCCCTCCCGAGGGGTGCCCCGGTGGATGGGGGGGGCCCTTGGAGCTGTGCTGTAGGGCCGTGGGTCTGAGCCCCAGCGATGGGGCCGGGGCTGGGGGGGAGGGAGGGGAGGGAGGGGGCAGAAGGAAGCCCCCCCCACCTCACCCCACCCCCCCCCCCCCCCGTCTCTTTTCTGTTTGCACGTCGGGTTTGGATCAGTGAGCATTTTTTTGCCTCCTTTGTGCATCGCGTGGAAATGCCCCCAATAATGGTTCGTGTCGATAGCGGGAGGGGACACACCGCAGGGACCCCCCCCCAACACCCCCACCCACCGCCCCCCCAACCGCCCCCCCCCAACACACACACACCATGGTGCTATGGGGCCGCCCCTGCCCCCGTCCCCCCCCGGGGTAGTGTGAGATGTGAAATGTGGCTTCGTGCACTTTGTCCCCTTAGATGTCCCCGTAGGCGAGGGGGGGGCCGCTCCCGTCGCGCATTAAAACTGTTCTCACCGCAGCGCTGTCTGATGGGAGGGGGGACGGAGGGGCGGCACCAACACAGCACTGCAATGGCACCGTCAGCATGGGGGGGCGGGGGGCACGGGGACACAAATGGGGACATGGCATGGGGATACAGGGATGTGGGAACACGGGGACACAGGGCATGAGGACATGGAGATGGGGACATGGGAGCGTGGGGACATGGGGACACAAATGGGGACATGGCATGGCGATACAGGGATGTGGGGACATGGGGACACAGGGCATGAGGACATGGAGATGGGGACATGGGAGCGTGGGGACATGGGGACACAAATGGGGACATGGCATGACGATACAGGGATGTGGGGACGTGGGGATAAGGGGGCAAAAATAAAAAAAGGGGGCACATGGGAGTGTGGGGACATGGAAACACAAATGGGGATATGGCATGGGGATACAGGGACATGGGGACATGGGGACACAGGGCATGAGGACATGGAGATGGGGACATGGGAGTATGGGGACATGGGGACACAAATGGGGACGTGGCATGGGGACTCAGAAATGAGGACATGGGGACACAGGGACATGGGAACATGGAGATGGGGATGTGGGAGTGTGAGGACATGGGGACACAGGTGGGGATAAGGGGACACAAATGGGGACATGGCATGGGAACACAGAGAGGTGGGGACATGGGGACTCAGAAATTAGGACATGGGAACATGGGAATGTGGGGACGTGGGGATACAAATGGGGACATGGCATGGAAACAGAGAGGTGGGGACATGGGGACTCAGAAATTGGACATGGGGACACAGGCAGGTGGGGATAAGGGGACACAAATGAAGGTATGGAGACATGGGGACATGGGAGTGTGAGGACATGGTGACACAAATGGGGACGTGGCACAGAGATACAGGGATGTGGGGACGTGGGGATAAGGGGGCAAAAATAAGGACATAGGGACACAGATGGGGACATGGGTATGTGAGGAAATGGGGACACAAATGGGAACATGGCATGAGGACGCAGGGGATATGGGGACTCAGAAATGAGGACATGGGGACATGGACATGGGGAGACAGGAGTGTCGGGACATGGGGACACATATGGGGACATGGCATGGGAACACAGAGAGGTTGGGACATGGGGACTCAGAAATCGGACATGGGGACACAGGCAGGTGGGGATAAGGGGACACAAATGGGGACATGGCATGGGAACACAGAGAGGTGGGGACATGGGGACTCAGAAATTAGGACATGGGAACATGGGAATGTGGGGACATGGGGATACAAATGGGGACCCATGGCATGGAAACAGAGAGGTTGGGACATGGGGACTCAGAAATCGGACATGGGGACACAGGCAGGTGGGGATAAGGGGACACAAATGAAGACATGGGAACAGAGGTGTTGCCTATCGTAGGCGTGGCGACCTGGTTCGGGAACGGCACGGCGACCAATCCCAGGTCGCTCGGTCCATCGGCTCGCGGACACCAATGTGGTGGACGGCAAATGGCGTTTATTGGCAGGAGAAACAGCCTTATATAACCTGGGCACTGAACGCTATTGGCTATCGGGAGGGGGACCCTGTCTTCCCGTACAACGCGATATCTTCCGGGCGCCAGACCCTCACTACAACATATCCCCCCTCCCTATGCACAATTAAATTAGGTAAAATATAACAATATATAACAATCTTCAATAGAAAACTCAAATAGAACAATCTTCAATAGAAAACTCGAATAGAAAACATAAGGTGCTCTGAACAAGAACATTCTTATAACAGTTGTTGGTGCTCTACCAACATGATGTTAATCGGAAGAAAAAAGCGGATGGGCTGTGGCCTCAGGTGCACTCCCCATGGATGCGCCAGGTAAGCTGGATGTCCTCGAAGAGCCTCACCAGGTAGGCCTCGCTCGCCTACAGCTGGGCTCTGGAAGCGCAGGTCGGTCTTGAAGTCCTGCGTGATCTCGCACACCAGGCGCTGGAAGGGCAGCTTGCAGATCAGCAGCTCCGTGGACTT
This sequence comes from Phasianus colchicus, assembly GCF_987193195.1. Lineage (NCBI taxonomy): Eukaryota > Metazoa > Chordata > Aves > Galliformes > Phasianidae > Phasianus > Phasianus colchicus. The sequence continues at coordinate 104,421,869 of NC_143437.1, read as the reverse complement.
CTGGTAGCGGCGGATCTTGTGCAGCACCACTGTGCCGGGCTGGTCACGCCGCCTGTGGCCAGCACGCTCTTGTGGGCCACCTTGGTGGCAACCGGGCCTTTCACTTCCGCAGGCAGGGTCGAGGAGTCGACTGCTGCCTGGAGGCAATTTACAAATTGTGTAAAGCTCTCGCTTCCATTTTGTCTTATGGTGGACCATGGCAATGGCTTAACAATAACTTTAGAGGCTGTGCAAATAGCATCCCTGGCTGCACAAGTAATTGTCATAACTTCATGGGCCTGGAGGCCCAGGGCCTGTGCTTGGGGGGTAATCATTGTTGGGTCTGTACCCATCAGCCGCTGCAGGCTGGAACCATGTAGCGGGTGATCCGCCCCAGTTACTTGAGCTAGTTGTCTTGCACAGTTATCTTCCCATTCTTGTTTAAAAACAATCATCCCTGCTCCGTCAAAAATTAGTCTACAGGTTTGTTTTATGTCAAATGGGAGCATATTGTCTCCCCCAAAAACACCATCTATAAGGGTGGAGACCATAGCTGAGTTAAGCCCTTTATCTGCAATTGCCTTAACAATTGCTTGTATATCCCTAGGGTTTATCGGCGAGTGGACCCTCTGTCCCCCATCCATCACCCGGACTGGGAACGCTAGTGTGGCCGATGGGGCCCAGTCAGCACATGCAATCTTTATTTTTCTCCAGTCTGTAAGAGGGATTTCTCCCCCTCGCGGTTTCTCTTTAATTTGGATGGGAATATTTGGGCTCTTAACTCTGTTCGTATTCGTTCCCTCCTCCTCCGAGTTTAAGTCAATTGCGAACCACTCGTCGCAGCTAGTGTCTGACCCGGAGTCAGAGCCCGACTGAGCGGCCACTTCCGGTTTCCCGTACCTTTTTGTTAGGCTCCGGCCCCGCCCGCCTCCCTTGCGGGCAGGCCGTTCCCTCCCTCTTGGTTCGTCCCGCCCTCTGCCCAGCGGGATGTTCGCCCCACAGCGGCTTTTCTTCGGACGGCCGCTCTGATTGGCTTTCCACCCTTCACTCACGCTCCCCTCACCTTCCCGGTCGCTCCCACCGCCTTTATCTAACACCTCCTCGACGTTCCCGCCAAGGGCGCCTTCCCCCCGCCCTCCCTCTCCTGGCTCGGCGCCATCTTGGGGCGCATAGGGGGGCGGTCGAGCCCAAATTTCCTCGGGCTCCGATTTCTCCGCGGCAGCCCTGGCCTCCTCGATTAACCCACCCCAGAAGGATTTAGCACGTTTCTGTCCCTCCGTGGGCGGGTCGGGGTTCGATTGAGAGGACACGTCATCGTCAGAAGGGTGCAAACTCCGCGTGGCCGCCCCGACTCCCAGTCCCGGGGCGGCCGACAAACGGCTCTCTGCCGCCCTCCAGCTCTCCCGCTCTCGCATGGCCCTGCGCAGGGCCCGCGCGACTCTCCCCCACGACTCTAGGCTTCTCCCACAGCCCGAGGACATCGTCTCCTCAGTTAACGCTTTAGTGCATTTATCCCACACTTCGGGGTGGAGAATATCCACCGGCTGGTCAATGACCCCAATTCGCAAAAGCCTCGCAATAGCGAGAGTAAAATCTTTGGGCTTACAATCGATGCCCCACTGCTTATCTAACTGCGATACGACCTTCACAAGGACTTCCATCCTCCTTGTTGGTCCGGGAGCGTCCTCCCCGCCGGGCTGGTCCTGCCGCTCCGGCCGCCGTTCACCCGTCCAGGCGAATCCCGGGTTTCGGCACCACTTGTTGCCTATCGTAGGCGTGGCGACCTGGTTCGGGAACGGCACGGCGACCAATCCCAGGTCGCTCGGTCCATCGGCTCGCGGACACCAATGTGGTGGACGGCAAATGGCGTTTATTGGCAGGAGAAACAGCCTTATATAACCTGGGCACTGAACGCTATTGGCTATCGGGAGGGGGACCCTGTCTTCCCGTACAACGCGATATCTTCCGGGCGCCAGACCCTCACTACAACAAGAGGGACATGAGGACATGGAGATGGAGACATGGGAGTGTGGGGACATGGCATGGGGACACAGGCAGGTGGGAACATGGGGACTCAGAAATGAGGACATGGGGATACAGGGAGGTGGGGCCACAGGGAGGTGGGGATATGGGGACTTAGAAATAAGGACATGGGGACATGGAGATGGAGGCACAGGGATGTGGAGACACAGGCAAAAGGATGTGGGGATGTAGGGACACAGAGCTGGGGGACATGGGGACACAAATGGGAACGTGACGTGGGGACAATGGAGACAGAGGGATGAGGACATGGGGAGGTGGGGACACAGGGAGGTGGGGACATGGGGTCATAGAAATGGGGACATAGGGACATGGGGACATGGAGATGGGGACATGGGACTCGTGAAAAGTCATGGCTGTTGGGTGAGGTCCCGGATGACTGGAGGAAGGGTCACATCACTCCCAGAAAGGGAGCAAGGAGGACCCGGGGAACTACAGGCCGGTGAGTCTCACCTCTGTGCCTGGGAAGATGATGGAACAGATCATCCTGGATGACATGCTTGATCACATGAGGAAAGGGCATGTGATCCGTGACAGCCAGCACGGCTTCACCAGAGGAAGGTCATGCTTGACCAATCTGGTGGCCTTTTATGATGGAGTGACGGCATCGGTGGACAAGGGAAAGGCGACCGATGTCATTTACCTGGACTTGAGCAAGGCCTTTGAGGTGGTCCCCCACCACATCCTTATCTCCAAACTGGAGGGATGTGGATTTGATGGTGGACCACTCGATGGATAAGAAACTGGTTGAAAGGGCACAGACAGAGGGTGGCCATCAATGGCTCCATGTCCAGGTGGAGGCCGGTAACGAGCGGCGTCCCCCAGGGGTCTGTCTTGGGACCGGTGCTCTTTAACACCTTTATCAATGACATTGATGACGGAATCGAGTGCACCCTCAGCAAGTTTGCTGACGACACCAAGCTGAGTGGTGTGGTTGACACGGTTGAAGGACGGGATGCCATTCAGAGGGACCTCGAGAGGCTAGAAAGGTGGGCCCGGGTGAACCTGATGAGGTTCAACATGACAAAATGCAAGGTTTTGCACTTTGACCTTAATGAGTGATGGAGACCTCAATGGGTGATGATTTCTCAGTGGGTGATAGAGTCCTACTGGGTCCCCTAGTAGGGGACCTCAGTGGCTAATGGGGTCCCAGTGGGTGGTAGAAACCTCAGTGGGTTAGAAAGGTGGGCCCAAGTGAACCTGATGAGGTTCAACACGGCAAAGTGCAGAGTTTTGCACTTGGGCCGGAGGAATGCCAGGCATCCCTACAGACTGGAAGGAGCCGTCCTTGAGAGCAGCCCTGTGGAGAAGGACCTGGGGGTCTTGATGGATGAAAAACTTAACATGAGCCAGCAGTGTGCCCTTGCGGCTCGGAAGGCAAATGGGATCCTGGGCTCCATCAAAAGAGGGGTGGCCAGCAGGGACAGGGAGGTGATTGTTCCCCTCTACTCTGCTCTTGTGGGGCCCCATCTGGAGTACTGCGTCCAGGTCTGGAGCCCCCGGTACAAGAAAGACGGGGAGCTGTTGGAGAGGGTCCAGAGGAGAGCCACAAAGATGATCAGGGGACTGGAGCACCTCCCCTATGAGGACAGGCTGAGGGAGCTGGGCTTGTTCAGCTTGGAGAAAAGAAGGCTGCGGGGTGACCTCATTGCAGCCTTTCAGTACCTAAAGGGAGCCTACAAACAGGAGGGGAATCAACTCTTTGAAAGGGTAGATAATGGCAGGACAAGGGGAAATGGTTTTAAATTAAAGGAGGGGAGATTTAGGTTGGATGTCAGGGGAAGTTCTTTCCAGAGAGAGTGGTGAGGTGCTGGAACAGCTGCCCAGAGAGGCTGTGGATGCCCCGTCCATCCCTGGAGGTGTTCAAGGCCAGGTTGGATGGGGCCCTGGGCAGCCTGGGCTGGTATTGAATGTGGAGGTTGGTGGCCTTGTGTGTGGCAGGGAGGTTGGAGCTTCATGATCCTTGAGGTCCCTTCCAACCCTGGCCGTTCTGTGATTCTGTGATTCTGTGAGATGGGGACATGGGAGCGTGGGGACGCAGGGGTGTGGGGACACAGAGACACGAGGACATGCGGATGTAGGGACGCAAAGCAGGGGGGACACAGGGACATGGGGGACAGTGGAGTCACAGGGCTGAGGACATGGGGATGTGGCGACACGGGGAGGCGGGGACATGGGGATATGGGAGTGCGGAGACAGGGACGTGGGGACACGAAGATACGGGGATATGGGGACGTGGGGACAAAGCGAAACGGGGACATGAAGACGGGGACGCGGCCTTGTGGGGACGCACACATGTGGGACCCCCCATAAGAACATGGGGACACGAGGGCACGGAGAGACGGGGATACAGGAACACGGGGGGGCGGGGAGCCGGGCGGCGAGGACCTGGCGCCGAGGGCACGGGGGACGAGGGGAGGCAAAGGGGGACCCACAGCGCCCCCCGGCGGACCTCCAGACGCTCCCACAGTCCTCCACCACCGCCGGCCGCCAGGGGGCGCCGTGCCGGAAGCGGCGACGGGGATCGGGGGGCGGCCCCTCCGCCCGTTGCCGTGACGACGCGGGGCGCGGTCAGCGCGGTTCCACCCCGCAGCGGGGAAGCGGCGGCGGCGCATGCGCAGTGCCCGCCCGGTGCCGGCCCGGACCCCAGAGCGCTGCGGGCGGCGGAGAGCGGCGGGGGCGGCCCGAGCGGTGAGCGGGGAGCGGTGGGAGGGGGGCAGCGCGGCGGGGAGACGGCGCGGCGACGGGGAGCGAGGGGGGGGGTCGGCGCTGCTCTGTGACCGGGAGGGGACGGGGGGTCCGAACGGCCCTGCGGGATGGAGCGGCCCTGCGGGGGGGGGGGGCGGCCGTTGTGGGGCTGCGGGGCGGCGGCGTTGGGGCTCGGGCACGGCGGCGGCACGGGGCTGGCAGAGCGCTGGCACGGCGCGTCCCGCATCCCTGCCGTCCCGCATCCCTGCCGTCCCGCATCCATCCCACGCCCTCCCTGCGTCCGTCCCGCACCCGCCCCGCACCCCCGCACCCCGCTCCCGTCCCGCCGCTTCTCCCCGACGCGTTGTTTTTTGGTGTTTTTTTTTTTTTGCGCTGTGCCACAATTGAAATGCAGAGGTAAGCTGCTCCCGGCCTGCCCGCCCCGTGGCGCGGCTGCGCTGCCGCAGGGCCGCGGGGATGGGGGGGGAGCGGAGCCGCGGAACGGGACGTGGGCTGCGCTCCGCTCCGGGGTCCCCGGTTCTGAGATCCTTCTGCTCCTGGGGTGCCCCCCCACCTCCCCCCCCCGCGTTCCTGCGGTCCCCGATCCTGGGCTCTTCCACCTTCTGGGCTGTCGCTGAGCAAAGGATCCGACCTGCTGGGATCCTGAGGTGTCGGCTGTCCTCCCCCTTTGCCAGCTCCTGAGGTCCCTGATTCTGGGGACTCTGATCCCGAAGTCTCTCTGCTCCTGGGATCTTTGCTTCTGGGATCGCTCCAGTCCTGGAAGGTTCCCTCCCGACGGTGGGGTTCTCCTGACTCCTGGGTTTCCCTCTGTTTCTGGAGTCCCCCCCGGCTCCTGGAGTCCCTGCTGTCGGGGTATCCCCCAGCTCCTGGGGTAACCCTAACTCCTGGAGTCTCTGCTGCTGCGGTCCCCCTGATGGTGGGATCCCTCCTCCTGGGGTCCTCTGTCCTCCAATCCCGAGGACCTCCCAATCCCGGGAGTCCCCCTTGCTCTTGGGGTCTCTCCTCCCAGGATCCCCACTCCTCCCCCAGCCTCAGGGTTCCCCCTTTCCCCCCATTTTGGCGTGGGCTCAGCACCGTACCGCCAGCCTCCAAATCCCGGTGCCCGGAGGATGCCGGTTGTTGACAGATACCGCGGCACAGCGGCGGTTCCCACCCCGGGCTGGCACGCGTGGCACCACGTCTGGCACGGGGTTGACCTGGATTCGCCGCCGCGGTTGCGAACGAAAGTCCTTGTCTCACTACAGCGAGAAGGAGACGCCGAGCTCCCCCCCCCCCCCCCCCGATGCTGTTTGAGCCCCGCGCCGGGCATGGCGGGGCCGCGGTGCCCACAGGGCTGTCCCCATCTCGCACCGTGTGCCAGCGGCACGGCGGCACCGCAGTGCGTGGCTCAGCGCCGCGCATGACTCAGCTCCGCTCCCCCCGCTCCAACAGCTCCGGGCCGGGGGGACCCAGAGGGTTGGCTGCACCCCGGGTGATGGGGAGGAGACGGCTCTGCTCCCCCCCGCTCCCCCCCTCCCCACCACCACCACCCTCCTCTCCAGAGCGTGGCTCGCAGCTGGCTCCTAAGCCGTGATCTCTGATATGCGCCGCAGAGTGAAAGCGGATTAATGCCTATGGATGGGGGCTTGCGGGCTGCGGGGGGGGGAGAAGGGGAAGGGACCCCCGCGACACCCCCAGTGCAGTAGGGTTGCTTCCCAATGCCTTTGGCCACAGCCGGTGGGATGATGGCTGTGTGCCCAATCCCCAGCATGGGCTGTGGGGTGAGAGTGCAGCACCGATGCCATTCCCCCTCCCCAAGTGCTTTGCCCTGGGGCTGGGGGCTGCGCCCTGCCCCACATCCCCTCGCCATCTGGGCACGGGATCTCTTGGCAGATGTTGCCCCTGTAAGCCCTGCTCCAGTGTACCCCGGGCAGATTAGGATGCAATCGAGGGCTGGGCCGGGCCGGGGGGGCTGTAAGCTGCTTATTGGGTTGGCGGCACACCCACAGCCCCCCAGCACCATGTCTGTGTTGGGGCATCGTGATGGTGCCTGGCTGCATAATGCATCTTCTGCCCTACAGCTGTGCCCCATGGGTGGGACATCCCAATGGGGAGGGTGGCATCCTGCTTCCCCTCCCCCACAGCCGTGCCCCCAGAGAGGGATCCCAGTGGCACTGGGCTGCATCCTGCCCCACAACCATGGCCTCCAGAGGGGAGGGTCTCAATGGCACTGGGCTGCATCCTGCTGCACAGCTGTGCCCCCAGAAGACAGAGATCCCAATGGCACCAGCTCAGTACTCAGCAGGGAGGGTAACATCCTGCCCCAGAGAGAGAGGGATCTCCACGGGAATGACCGCATCCCGCCCCACAGTTGTGCCCCACAAAAGGGGGTTCCTGATGGGAAAGTCTGCTTCCTGCCCCACAGCCGTGCCCTACAGAAGGCTGAGGGGATCCCACATGACACCCCATCTCTCTGCAGCTGGGGCATGGCCGTCAATGTGTACTCCACCTCGGTGACCAGCGAGAACCTGAGCCGCCATGACATGCTGGCCTGGGTCAACGACTCCCTGCAGCTCAACTACACCAAGATCGAACAGCTCTGCTCAGGTGAGGATGTGCCACCACCCCGTGGTGTCCCCCTGGAGGTGTCACAGCCACCTGACACGTTTCTATCCTGCCCCCCCCCCCCCCCAGGGGCTGCCTACTGCCAGTTCATGGACATGCTGTTCCCCGGCTGCGTGCACCTGCGGAAGGTGAAGTTCCAGGCCAAGCTGGAGCACGAGTACATCCACAACTTCAAGGTGTTGCAGGCCGCCTTCAAGAAGATGGGAGTGGATAAGGTAGGTCCTGGGGTGGGGTGGGGGGCACACTGGGGGTTCCTGGGTGGGGAGGGCGGCCCCCAGCCCGTATGTCCCCACAGATCATCGCAGTGGAGAGGCTGGTGAAGGGAAAGTTCCAGGACAACTTTGAGTTCATCCAATGGTTCAAGAAGTTCTTCGATGCCAACTACGACGGGAAGGAATACAACCCGCTGCTGGCACGGCAGGGCCAGGATGCGGCGCCCGCCCCTAACCCAGGTGATCACAGCTTCAACAAACCCAAGAAACTCATTGGCACTGCAGGTAATGCCCTGGACCCCCGCCTCCTGCGCCCCACATCGCTCTCACTGCGCTCAGTGTGCACCCCCAGTGTGCCCCCACCCTGCCCTGCCTGCGCTCTGCTGCCTGCAGCCATCGGGGACAGGCAGGGGACACCGCGATGGCACGGGGACGGTGCCACAACCCAGGGCTGTGCTGTAACCCAGGGGCGGTGCCACAACATAGGGACAGTGCCACGACCCGGGAACGGTGCCTTGACCCGTGGATGAGTGCCTGCCGGCTGCCTGCATGGCAAAGCCCCCCCTCGGTCACAAGCACCACCTGCATAGGGGCTGCGAGGGGCGCGGGGAGGGCTCTGCCTGGGGAAACTGAGGCACGGGGGCGGCTCAGCCCCTCAGCCTGCTGTCACCGGGTGGGGGTTGCCCGGTATTAACGCTGCTCTCCGGCCCCCCCAAGTCCCACAGAGGACCTCCCCCACGGGCCCTAAGAACACGCAGCACCCGGCACGCCTGGGCAACGTCCCCACTGGCATCCTGCGGAAAAACTCACCTGCCACCCGCAACGGGGGCCCCGAGGCTGACGCACAGATCTTGGAGCTCAACCAGCAGGTACACTGGGGGCACGGGGAGCACGGAACGAGGGGAACCCCTCCAGTGCTAACGTCCCCATCCGCCTGCAGCTGATGGACCTGAAGCTGACGGTGGACGGCTTGGAGAAGGAGCGGGATTTCTACTTCAGCAAACTGCGGGACATCGAACTCATCTGCCAGGAGCACGAGAACGAGAACAGCCCCATCATCAGCGGCATCGTCAGCGTGCTCTACGCCACCGAGGTGCGTGCCCTGCACCGCAGCCCCGGGGCCGGGCTCTCCATTCATTGAGTCCCGGTGCTGACGGTGCCGTGTCCCCACGCAGGAGGGCTTCGCCCCGCCGGAGGACGACGAGCTGGAGGAGCAGCAAACGGAGGAGCAGGACGAGTACTGACCCGCCGCGCCCCACCCCACGTCCGACCCCTCCATAGACATTGAGGCCCGAGTCCCCGCACCCCACCGCCATCGCAGCTCCGTGGGACAGCGCCGATGTCCACAATAAACCAAACACCACACAGCGGAGCGGGGCCGTGCGTCTGCCGGGGGGGACGCGCCCCAGCCCCCACCCTCGCCCCTTTCACCCCATATTTATTTCAGTTCCTCCCCGCCCCCACTGTGCCATGGCTTTGGGACGGGGTGGGGGGCAGCCCCGGTGCCTCCACCCTGAGCCGGGGGGTCCGCGCGGGGCCCGCAGCCCTGAAAGAAGAAGGAGGAGGAGGAGGAGGAGAAGGAGGAAGAGGAAGGCCCGGCCCGGTGGGGGCAGCGCGGGTCCGGGCGCAGGGGGGGTGGGGGGGGTACCGAGAACGGCCCGGCCCGGCCTTCCCCCTCGCTGCATCGCTTTCAGCGCCGTCACCGCGGTTGCACAGCGCGCATCTGTGTTCGGTTTTATTTAAAATAAACTTCGCGTGGTACAACGCTCCGCGCCCGCGTATCGCTACGGGGCCGCGCCGCGCCGCCAGCGTCCCGCAGCACCGCCTACTGCGGGAGACGGGGCGGAAGTGGGGCAGGGCGGAAGTAGCCGAAGCGGAAGTGGGGCGGGGCTATGCAGAGTGGAGACGGTGCGCGGAAAATGGCCGTTGGCGGGTGGGGATATGCAAATCAGTCCGCGCGAAGCATGCCGGGACGACATTATGCCAGAAACGGAACGCGCCGGCAGCCTCGTGGAAGTTGTGTGGGACGCGGCGCGGGGCGAGGAGAGGGGCGCGGAGTCGGGCGGGACGCGGGGAGGGAAGAGGGGTTGGGAACGGCGGTCGCCGTGCGGTGCGGGCCGATGGCGCGGCGTGGGGAGCGGGGCGGGAGGGGAGGGAAGCATACTTACCTGGCAGGGGAGACACCATGATCAGGCAGGTGGTTTTCCCAGGGCGAGGCTCATCCCCTGCACTCCGGGTGTGCTGACCCCTGCGATTTCCCCAAATGCGGGAAACTCGACTGCATAATTTGTGGTAGTGGGGGACTGCGTTCGCGCTCTCCCCTGGCTTCGCGGTTCCAACGACAGAACGCGGCTGTTCCCCGGCGCTCGTCGCTGCTCGCTCTCCTCCTTTTCTTTCTCCCCCGCCGCTCTCCGTGCCGCGGTGCCGCGGAGCGGCGCAGCGCGAGCAGCGCCCGGCACTGCCGCCAGAAACGCGGGCTTCATCCATCGCCGAAGCGGAACGCCGCAGACGAGCGGCTTTACGCTCCGATCCCAGCTGTTCCCGTCTCTCCCGTTGCCCCGGCTGGAGGCCGCTGAGACGATCGGGCTGGAGAAAAGCCCGTTGGTTTCTATCGGCGCGAGTTCAACCTGTTGTGCTCTCATCCGCCCGTCGCTTAACAAACCAGTTTCGCCGTGGCTTTTTCTCCGCATTTCTACTGGGTCTCGGGACGGCGCGCGGTTCACAGCACGCGGTGGGAGCGTTGGGCTGCAGCTCCGCGCCGCGAGGCGCTTCGGGCCCCGGCGGCGCTGGGAACCGTCCTGAGCGCAGAGCGGGGCTGTGGGGGCGGGGCGGGCAGCAGAAGCGGGCGGAGCTATGCAAATACCGCCGTGCGCGGGGCGTGTCGGGAGCCCGGCGCGCCAGCCGCCGACAGCGGCAACTGCAGGCGCGGACCTGCGTTGAGAACATCAACAACAACCGGCATCTGTCGTTGGAACCGCAAAGCCAGGGGAGAGCGCGAACGCAGTCCCCCACTACCACAAATTATGCAGTCGAGTTTCCCGCATTTGGGGAAATCGCAGGGGTCAGCACACCCGGAGTGCAGGGGATGAGCCTCGCCCTGGGAAAACCACCTGCCTGATCATGGTGTCTCCCCTGCCAGGTAAGTATGCTTTGCTGCCCTCCCGCCCCGCTCCCCACGCCCCGCCCCCGGCCCGCACCGCACGGCGACCGCCGTTCCCAACCCCTCTTCTTCCCCGCGTCCCGCCCGACTCCGCGCCCCTCTTCTCGCCCCGCGCCGCGTCCCACGCAACTTCCACGGGGCTGCAGGCGCGTTCCGTTTCTGGCATAATGTGGTCCCGGCTTGCCGTGCGCGGAGCGATCTGCATACCGATCTGCATATTGATCTGCACGGCCCCGCCCCCTCCCGCAGCAGCCCCGCTCTGAACAGCGCCTCAGCTCGCGCTGTTTTGCCGCCGTAGCGCACTTAGCATTGAAGCCTCTTCAGCAAAGCAAAACCTCCGGGTCGTTGTCATTGGTGACTCCCTGCTGCAGGGAGCAGGAGGGGAGGTGTAGGTTAGATCTTAGGAGGAAGTTTTTCGGCCAGAGGGTGGTGAGGCACTGGAACAGGTTGCCCAAGGAGGTTGTGGATGCCCCATCCCTGCAGGCATTCAAGGCCAGGCTGGATGTGGCTCTGGGCAGCCTGGTCTGCTGGTTGGTGACCTGCACTTAGCAGGGGGTTGGAACCAGATGGTCACTGTGGTCCTTTTCAACCCGGGCCATTCTATGATTTCAGGAAATAAACAGTAATAGGTTCTCCCACCAGCAGAAGTGGTCTTACAATGGGAGTCGAGAAGGTTCATTGATAGAGCTTTAAACTAGGCACAAAGGGGGTGTAACTGGGGTCACTAAAACGGAGCCTGTATGTAAAGTCCCAGTGCTTGTAGCAGAGGGATGTGCTAGTAAGATCCCACAGTCTGGTGTCTTGGTGGAGGAGGAGGACATCTCACCCTTTTGTAGGAAGAACACGAGGGTTGGTGTGAGGTTGGTGGCTACGGAAACACCTGAGTATGGCCACGAGGGCATTAGGACTACTGCCACTCCAAAGGAGGCCCAGCTCAGGTGCTTTTACAGCAATGCACACAGCATGGTAATAAACAGGAGGAGCTGGAGGCCGTCGTGTGGTCAGAAAGCTATGATATAATCGCCATCACAGAAACATGGTGGAATGACTCGCACAGCTGGAGTGCTGTGATGGATGGCTACTGACTTTTCAAAAGAGATGGGCAAGGCAGGAAAGGTGGTGGTGTAGCCCACCATGTTAAGAAAGAACGTGATTGTATGGAAATGTATGATGGTGATGATTGGGTTGAGAGCTTATGGGTCAGAATAAAAGCGAAGGCCAGTAAGGCTGATATTATCATGGGAGTCTGCTACAGGCCACCCAACCCGGATGAAAAGGTGGACAAGACACTTCATAGACAGTTGGGTGAGGTCTCAAGGTCACTACCCCTTGTTCTCGTGGGGGACTTCAACTTCCCATCTGCTGGATTTATAATCCAGCAGATAGGGAACAGTTCCAGAGGTTCCTAGAGTGTGTGGGAGATAACTTCCTGACACAGCTGGTGAAGGAACTGGGAGAACAAGAAGGAACAAGGGGAAGCAAAATCCTGGGCCTGCTGTTTGTTGACAGAGAATGTCTTGTGGGGGATGTAAAGATTGGAGGCCATCTGGGGCAAAGTGATCATGAGATGCTAGATTGCTCGATCCTTGCTGAAGCACGGAGGTGAGTCAGCAGAACTGCCACCTTGGACTTTTGGAGGACAGACTTTAACCTCTTTAGGACCATGGGTGAGAGTGTCTCTTGGGAGGTAGTTTTGGAGAGTGTGGGAGCCCAGGAAGGCTGGGAATACTTTAAGGAAGTAATTTTAAGCCGGCCATCCCCAAGTCATGGAAGATGAGCCGATGGGCAAGGAGGCTGGACTGGCTGAACAGAGACCTTTGGCTGAAACTCAAGAACAAAAGGAAAGTTTATGGTCTCTAGAAGAGTGGGCAAGCTTCTAATGACGATTGCAGCTACGTAGTGAGGCTGTGCAGGGAGAAAATTAGAAAAGTCAAAGCCCGGCTAGAACTGAACTTGGCCACTAAGATAAAGGACAACAATAAATATTTCTATAAATACATCAACGGCAAGAGGAGGGATAGGGAGAATCTCCATCCTTTGTTGGACATCGAGGGCAACTTGGTGACCAAGGATCAGGATAAGGCTGAGGTACTTAATGCCTTCTTTGCCTCAGTCTTTAATAGTAAGACTTGTTACTCCCTGGGCACACAGCCCCCTGTGCTGGTAGATAGGGATGGGGAACAGAATAGGCCCTGCGTAACCCATGATGAGATGTTTTGGGACCTGCTCTGAAAGCTGGGTGCTCACAAGTCCGTGGGGCCGGATGGATTGCACCCCAGGGTGCTGAGGGAGTTGGAGGATGTGGTTGCCGAGCCACTCTCCATCATCCTTCAGCAGTCCTGGCTAACTGGGGATGTCCTGGCAGACTGGAGACTGGCAAATGTGATGCCCATCTTCAAAAAGGGCCGGAAAGATGATCCTGGTAGCTACAGACCTATCAGTCTCACCTCGGTGCTGGGGAAGGTTATGGAACGGATAATCTCGGGAGCCATCGTGGACCAGTTAAAGGTCAACCAGGGGATCAGGCCCAGTCAGCATGGGTTTACGAATGGTAGATCCTGTCTGACAAACCTGATTTCATTCTATGACAAGGTGACCCAATTAGTGAATGAAGGTAAGGCTGTCGGTGTGGTCTACCTGAACTTCTTTATTAACGATCTTGATGAGGGGATTGAGTGCACCCTCAGTAAATCTGCAAAGGACACCAAGTTGGGAGGGAATGCTGATCTGCCTGAGGGGAAAAAGGCACTACAGAGGGACCTGGATAGGCAGGATCGATGGGCCAAGGTTAACTGTGTGAGTTTCAGGAGGGCCAAGTGTCAGGTCCTGCATTTTGGTAACAGCAACCCCAGGCAACCCTACAGACTTGGGGAGGAGTGGCTGGAAAGCTGCCCGATGGAAAGGGACCTTGGTGTGCTGATGGGCAGTCGGCTGAATATGAGCCAGCAGTGTGCCCAGGTGGCCAAGAACCTGTGGTATCCTGGCTTGTATCAGGAATGCTGTGGTGAGCAGGACTACGGAAGTCATCCTGCCCCTGTACTCGGCATTGGTGAGACCTCACCTCGAGTGCTGTGTTCAGTTTGGGCACTTCAGTACAGAAAGGACATGGAGGTGCTGGAGCAGGTCCAAAGAAGGGCAGCAAGGCTTGTGAAGGGCTTGGAGAAGATGGCCTACGAGGAGAGACTGAAGGGACTGGGGCTGTTCAGTCTGGGGAAAAGGAGGCTGAGGGGAGACCTTACTGCCCTCTTCCAATATCTGAAAGGTACTTACACAGGGCTGGTCTCTTCTCACTGGTGACAGGTGACAGGACGAGGGGAAACGGCCTCAAGTTGCACCAGGGTAAGTTTAGGTTGGATATCAGGAAACACTTCTTTACAGAAGGGTTGTTAAGCACTGCAGTGGGCTGCCCAGGGAGGTGGTTGAGTCATATGCCTGGATGTGTTTAAAATCAGTTTCGATGTGGTGCTCAGGGACATGATTTAGCAGAGGGCTGTTAGAGTCAGGGTAGGATGGTTGGATTGTGGTTGGACTGGATGATCTTTAAGGTCTTTTCCAACCTGAGCAATTCCATGATTCTATAATTCTATGGCCCCGCCCCCGCCGCCGGCAGCCAATCGCACCGCAGCGTCTTCACGCCGCGGCTGATCCCCACTTCCGGTTCCGCCGTCCTGAATGCCGCGAGACCGGCTGCGGGAGGGGGCCATACAGATCGGTATGCAGATCGGTATGCAGATCGCTCCGCGCACGGCAAGCCGGGACCACATTATGCCAGAAACGGAACGCGCCTGCAGCCTCGTGGAAGTTGCGTGGGACGCGGCGCGGGGCGAGGAGAGGGGCGCGGAGTCGGGCGGGACGCGGGGAGGGAAGAGGGGTTGGGAACGGCGGTCGCCGTGCGGTGCGGGCCGGGGGCGGGGCGTGGGGAGCGGGGCGGGAGGGGAGGAAAGCATACTTACCTGGCAGGGGAGACACCATGATCAGGCAGGTGGTTTTCCCAGGGCGAGGCTCATCCCCTGCACTCCGGGTGTGCTGACCCCTGCGATTTCCCCAAATGCGGGAAACTCGACTGCATAATTTGTGGTAGTGGGGGACTGCGTTCGCGCTCTCCCCTGGCTTCGCGGTTCCAACGACAGAACGCGGCTGTTCCCCGGCGCTCGTCGCTGCTCGCTCTCCTCCTTTTCTTTCTCCCCCGCCGCTCTCCGTGCCGCGGTGCCGCGGAGCGGCGCAGCGCGAGCAGCGCCCGGCACTGCCGCCAGAAACGCGGGCTTCATCCATCGCCGAAGCGGAACGCCGCAGACGAGCGGCTTTACGCTCCGATCCCAGCTGTTCCCGTCTCTCCCGTTGCCCCGGCTGGAGGCTGATGAGACGATCGGGCTGGAGAAAAGCCCGTTGGTTTCTATCGGCGCGAGTTCAACCTGTTGTGCTCTCATCCGCCCGTCGCTTAACGAACCAGTTTCGCCGTGGCTTTTTCTCCGCATTTCTACTGGGTCTCGGGACGGCGCGCGGTTCACAGCACGCGGTGGGAGCGTTGGGCTGCAGCTCCGCGCCGCGAGGCGCTTCGGGCCCCGGCGGCGCTGGGAACCGTCCTGAGCGCAGAGCGGGGCTGTGGGGGCGGGGCGGGCAGCAGAAGCGGGCGGAGCTATGCAAATACCGCCGTGCGCGGGGCGTGTCGGGAGCCCGGCGCGCCAGCCGCCGACAGCGGCAACTGCAGGCGCGGACCTGCGTTGAGAACATCAACAACAACCAGCATCTGTCGTTGGAACCGCGAAGCCAGGGGAGAGCGCGAACGCAGTCCCCCACTACCACAAATTATGCAGTCGAGTTTCCCGCATTTGGGGAAATCGCAGGGGTCAGCACACCCGGAGTGCAGGGGATGAGCCTCGCCCTGGGAAAACCACCTGCCTGATCATGGTGTCTCCCCTGCCAGGTAAGTATGCTTTGCTGCCCTCCCGCCCCGCTCCCCACGCTCCGCCACCGGCCCGCACCGCACGGCGACCCGCGCCCCAAACTACAGAGCTGCTCCGTCCCACTCCGACCCTCCAGTGTCCCAAACTGCAGCCCACGCGATAGCCACGAGTGTATACTCGTGTTTCGTTTCTGGTGCAGCACGATCCCGGCATGCCGCGCGCTCCGTTTCATTTCCATAGCTCCGCCCCCTTTCCACTCGACCCCGTCTCCGCTCACACGGCGTTACTATCCGCGCGCCCCTCTGGGCGGAGCACGATTTGCATAGCCCCGCCCCCGCCTCACCTCCGACCGCGGGCTTTCCTTTCGGTCCCCTCCGCTCCCGCACAGCCCGGGCGAGCCGAGGCGGGAGGACCGGGCTCTATGCAGCGAACCCACCATCCCCGCACCCACGCAGCCCAGCAGCAGAGCAGACACACAGCTTCACAACCGCACACTTTATTCATCCCGTTCCCCGCGGTCTGTTCTCATCCCACACCTCCTCTCCCGGTCGCGGTCACGGCCCCGCAGCGTGCCGGCGCTGGGTGCCCCATAGTGCGAGGCTGAGCGCTGCCGTCACCGTGCCCAGCACGCTGCAGAACAGCGGCACGGGGAAGGCGCCCTGTAAGGTGAGCGCGGTGAGGTCACTGCCCATTCTGAGCCATCCCCTGCACTCCCGGCCCCACGCACCCACCTGCCGCAGACACTTGTAGCCGTGGAAGGGACTGGCACAGAGGCACTGCGAGAGGCCGGGGCCGTCTGGGGCACAGGCGGCGTTCTCAGGGCACAGCGGGGCTGATGGGCAGCACGGGGGTCACGGGCTGTCCTGTCCGTGCCACGCCGTGCCCCCGTGCAGGGCCGCGGCTGGGGCAGAGAGAGCCCACCAACCTACCGAGCTCCTCAGAGCCGTTGCAGGGGTTCCTCTGGCCCCGGCACAGGCGGCTGCTGCCATACGTCGTCACGTCCTCCCACGCACCGCTGCCACCCGGGCACGGCACTGCCGGCGGCACCGCGCTGCAAACCAGAGCTCAGCACCTGGCACGGCCCCGGGGCTCCCCCAGCCAACCCCAATACTCACAGTTGCTGCAGCTGCGTGAAGCCCAAGAAGGAGCCAGCAGGGAGCGCCGGCAGCGGGTTCTCCGTCAGGTCCCTACCAACGCATCACACCGACTGCACCCCGGGGCCAGGAGTGACACCTCGGGGTGGGACGGGCAGCCGTGCCCCACCCGCACACCTCCCCCTTCCCTCAGCACTCACAGCACGACGGCAGCCGCAGCCTCGCTGAAGGCACTGGGGAGGGTCCGCAGGGAACAGTTGCTGAGGTCCAACCTGGGGGGCAGCACCGGGAGCCCCGTTTTCCCCTGTTCCGCTCCCGTACCCCGTCTCGTGACCCAGACCACACCACGCCCATCCCTGTGCCGTACCCAATCCCCACAGCGCGCCCACCCCACCCGTTACCCCACCTCCCCCTGTCCCTACACCCGTACCCCAGCAGCTGCTGCCGCCCGGATCCCCGCCCCACGCAGCAGCGGCCCCACAGCTCCGTGTCGGCCCTGGAGGCGCAGTACTGCGCCACGACGGAGCCGTTGCTCGGCGGCCCCGGACAGCTCCCGCACAGCGGCGTTGGGATTCCCCCGGCCGCGGGCGACGGCGGCAGCAGCAGCAGCAGCAGCAGCAGGATGGAGGCCACGGCCCCGCTTCCGGCAGCCCCGCCCCGCCCCGAGGCCGCCCCCGGATGGGCTCCTCCTGGCAGCGGGGCGGGGCGCGGCGGGGCGGAACGACCGCGCGGTGCGGCCAATGGCTCAGCCATTAACGGAGCGCAGCCGCCGGGCCCGCCGTGCTCCGCAAGTACCGAAGCGCGGCGACCCGACCCCGGCGGCACCACGTGACGCGTTCCACGCACGGGATTGGACGAAAGGGCGCTGACGACATCGAGGCGCGCGGGGAGCCGGGTGGGAGGTGAGGTGAGGCGATGCTCGGCGGCGTGACGTCATCAGCGTGCGCCGCGACGCTGTCAGGCGCACGTGGGCTGAGCCGGGCAACCGCCCGGTGAGTGGCGGCGGTGGTGGCGAAGCGGAGCGGGGCTGTGCGCAGCACGCGGCTCCGGAGCACGGCGCGGGGGGCGTGCGCGGCCATAACGCTCCAGGGAACCGGGAGATCGGGAAACCGGGGCGCGGGCAGGGGATGGAGGACCGGGCGGCGGGATAGGGGGCACGGCGGGGATCGGTGGGACCTTCAGGCTGCGGACAGCGGGGCGAAGGAGCAAGGAGGGGAGCGGGGCAGTGGCCTGGGGTCGCGGGAGCACCGGGACACGGGGAGCAGTGCCGGCACGTGGGAACACGGAGAGGCAGTGAGGGGACACGGGAACACAGCGGCACCGGGAGCGCAGTCATGGACTGGGGTCACGGGGGCACCGGGACACGGGGAGCCGTGCGGGGGACATGGGGACACCGGAGGGTAGTGCGGGGACACGGGGATACCGCGTGACGCTGCTGCCGGCACGGGACACGGGTGGGACCCAGAGCCCGGGGGGGCGGCGCACCGGGGGGGAATGCCGGGGCATTGGGCCAGAAATGCGGCGGGGGGGTGGGAGGGGGATCGCCCCGTGTTGTGTCTCTGCGCGGGGTGGGTGACCTTGGACCATGCCCGCTGTGCGGGCGGGGCGGGCAGCGCTGCCCTCTCGCCTCCTTTCAGCACCGCCAACCCCCGCTACTCGCTCCGGGCACGGCAGCGTGGGGCTAATCCAGCCGCATTCCTGCTGGGATCAGCGCCGCCCGCCCCGTCATCGCGCGGCCCCATCTGGGGGTGTGCTTGCCCAAGTGCGGGAAGAGCAGCGGGTTCGGCCCGCACGCAGCCCGCCCGTCTCACGCAAAGCCTGTCCGTCCGGATCCGGCCGCGCCGGTCTCGCCGGCTGCGGGGCCGGGGTCGGCGCCGGGCGGGGCTGCCGCGTTCGAGCCGCGGGGGAGCTGGGAGGGGAAGGCTGCGGTGACCCCCCCGGGTGCGTCCCCCCCCAGGTCCTTGAGGCGGGCCGAGAGCTCCGGAGCGAAGGTCCCCGCGAGGACGAGCGGGGCCGGATCCGCCGTCGCCACCTCCCGCAGCGCCGGGCGCTGCCGGCCAGGCCCCTCCGCCCATGAACCGGAAAAGTGGGGGTGGCGGCGGGGCGGCGGCGGACACTCGCCATGGAGTTCTCAACGGCGGACTACAGCATCTTCGTGCTGCTGCTGGTGCTGTCAGCGGCCATCGGGCTGTTCTATGCGCTGAGCGGCGGGCGGCAGCGCACGGTGCAGGAATTCCTGCTGGCCAACCGCAGCATGGGCTTTTTACCCGTTGCCCTGTCCCTGCTGGCCACCTTCCAATCTGCGGTGGCCATCCTGGGGGTGCCGGCAGAGATCTATCGCTTCGGCACCGAGTACTGGTTCCTGGGCTGCTCCTATTTCCTGGGGCTGCTCATCCCCGCGCACGTCTTCATCCCCGTCTTCTACCGCCTGCAGATCACCAGCACCTACGAGGTGAGCGGCAAAGGGGTCCCCTGCCCCTCCTTATCCCCTGCATCAGCTGCATCCCTGACCCCTTCCATTTCTTCCCTCTCCCTCTCCCTTCCAGTACTTGGAGCTGCGCTTCAACAAGACCGTGCGCATCTTCGGCACCATCACCTTCATCTTCCAGATGGTGAGGGCTGGGTTTGGGGTGCCGGGGATGGGGTACGCAGGGGGGCTTCAGCACTCTGTCCCCACAGGTCATCTACATGGGAGTGGTGCTCTACGCGCCCGCGCTGGCGCTCAATGCAGGTAAGGACTCAGTGGGGTGGCTAGGGGCCCCCATGGCACAGTGCCCATCATCCTCATCCCTCCTTAATGGCACCCAGTGACAGGCTTTGACCTCTGGAGCGCGGTGCTCACCATCGGGCTGGTCTGCACGTTGTACACTACACTGGTGAGTGCTGTCACCGTGCCACGTGGTGTGACCACCCCCCTAAAGGGGCAACGATGACAGCTGTGTCTTTCTGCAGGGAGGGCTGAAAGCCGTCATCTGGACTGACGTGTTCCAAACTCTGGTCATGTTTGCGGGGCAGCTGGCTGTCATCGTGGTGGGCGCACGGCGCGTGGGGGGCATGGCCCGCGTGTGGCACCTGGCTGAGCAGCAGGGCAAGATCTCCGGCATCGAGTGAGCCGCAGGGCTGGGACGGGGACAGCAGCAAAGCTGGGACACACACAAGGGAGGGGGATGGGATGCTGGCACGGCCGTGACTGTACCTGACCCCGCAGCCTGGACCCCGACCCCTACGTGCGGCACACCTTCTGGACGCTGGCTTTCGGGGGGGTCTTCATGATGCTGTCGCTGTACGGCGTGAACCAAGCGCAGGTGCAGCGCTACCTGAGCTCCCGCAGTGAGAGGCAGGCGGTGCTGTGAGTGGTGTGGGGACGTGCGGGGATCCCCCCCCCCCTTTCCTCTCTGCCCACTTCTGACGCTCCCGTGGCGCCCACAGCTCCTGCTACGCCGTCTTCCCCTGCCAGCAGATCGTTCTGTGCCTCAGCTGCCTCACCGGCCTCGTCATGTTTGTCTACGACCGCGAGCACCCACTGGTCCCCAGCGGCACCCACATCTCCTCCGACCAGGTGGGTGCAGTGCTCCCCCCCCCGCCACTCCCCCCTCCCTCCCAATGCCACGCTTACCCCGTGCCCCCCACAGCTGGTGCTGTACTTTGTGATGGATGTGCTGCGGGACCTGCCGGGGCTGCCTGGCCTCTTTGTCGCCTGTCTCTTCAGCGGCTCACTCAGGTGGGTGCCGTGACGGGGGACGGTGGGCTGAGGGCATGGCCGAGCCCCCCTGCTGCTCCCTTCCCTCTTCCTCCCCCCAGCACCATCTCCTCTGCCTTCAACTCGCTGGCGACGGTGACGATGGAGGACCTGGTGCGGCCGCACTGCCCTGGGCTATCAGAGTCCCGTGCCACGCTGATCTCCAAGTTCCTGGGTAAGCAGGAGGAATGGGGAGGGGGGGGGCAGCGGGGTCCTGGCAGGGCTCTGAACCCCCTCCATCAATCCATCCATCCATCCATCCATCCATCCATCCATCCATCCATCCATCCATCCTCAGCTTTCGGCTATGGGCTCCTGTGCCTGGGGATGGCCTACGTGTCTTCTATGCTGGGCCCTGTGCTGCAGGTAGGAGATGGGGTGCTGGGGACACCCCCGGCTTCGCAGTCCCTATTTTCCCCCCTCCGCCCCAAAACGGTGCCATCTTCCCGCAGGCGGCCATCAGTATCTTTGGCATGGTGGGGGGGCCGCTGCTGGGGCTCTTCTGCCTGGGGATGTTCTTCCCCTGTGCCAACTCCACGGTGAGTACCCCAGACCCCCTCCTCCCCCCACGGATACCCTGTCAGGTGCTGCCAGGGGGCTGAGTGCTTCTCCCTCCATAGGGCGCGGTGGTGGGGCTGCTGGCCGGGCTGGCCATGGCCTTCTGGGTGGGCATCGGCAGCCTGGTGGCCAACATGGGGGGGGCCGCCCCCCTGGCCAACAGCACCGTTCCCTCTCCAATCAACTGGACCACACCAGCCACGCTCGCCACTACACTGCTCACCTCCACGACACCCCCCCCGAGGTGAGCACCGTGGGGCTGATGGAGGTGGTCTGTGGGGGTCTGGCTCGGCCCCCCCCTCTCACCATCTCCCTTCCCTCCCAGCCCCACAGGCCTGCAGAAGTTTTACCGACTCTCCTACATGTGGTACAGCGCCCACAACTCCACCACCGTCATCGCGGTGGGGCTCCTGGTCAGCCTGCTCACTGGTGGGTGTAGGATGCGGGGGCCGGGTGCTGCTCTCCCCCCTCCCCCGCATCCCTCTCACCCCTCCAACCCCCCCCCAGGCCCCACGCCGCCCTCTGCTGTGGACCCCCGCACCATTTTCCCGGTGCTGCCACGGCTGCTGTGCTGCCTGCCCGCCCGCTACCGGCAGCGGCTGTGCTTTGGGGTGCGCTTCCCCACGCAGGTGAGCGCCGTGCAACTGGACAGGGGGCACCGGTGTGGTTGGGGGGAGGGCTGCGCACAGCCCCGCTGACCCCCACCCACCGTGTGCCCGCAGGATGCCCCCCACCCGTCACCCACAACCGAGAAGCGCGTTCCCAACGGGCTGGGCGCCGCGCCGCGGGATGACGCCGAGGAGCAGGGCTACGGGCCGCCCGCCTATGCGCTGCAGGAGACGGCCTTCTGAGCGCGACCGGGGGGGGGGGCACGGCACTCCCGCAGGGCCGGCGCTGCCCGGGGTTGCCGTGGGACCACGATGCGGAGCGATGCCACGCTGTTATCTCACGTTACCCGCACCTCAATAAACAGTTCTAGAGAGCACCGGGGTCCTGCGGGGCCGGGGGGGGGGGGGGGGTCGGGGTACCCACGGGGCTGCGCGTTCTGCGGTAGCGCGGGGCGCACGTGGAGACGGTACCGCGCAGGGGGCGGGGCGATATGCGCGAAGTGGGCGGGGCCAGCGGTGGGCGGGGCCAGCGGTGGGCGGGGCCAGCGGTGGGCGGGGCCAGCGGTGGGCGGGGCGGTGACGCGGCGCGCCGTTCCCGCAATGGCGCCGCGCCCGACCGAGCTGTACCGGGCGCCTTTCCCGCTGTACACCGTGCGGCTGCACCCGCGCCGCGGCCTCGCCATCACCGCTGGAGGCGGAGGAGCGGCCAAAACCGGAATCGGCAATGGAGTGGTACGGTGCTGCGCGGCTCCGGGGGGTTGGGAGGGTCGCGGGGGGTCCCGGTGCGCGGGGCTGAGCGGCGGTGTCCCCGCAGCACTTCCTGCAGCTGGAGCAGATCGGGGGGCGGCTGAGCGCGTCGCTGCTGCACTGCCACGACACCGAGACCCGCGCCACGATGAGCATGGCGCTGAGCGGGGACTTCATCGCGGCGGGGCAGGACCACAGCTGCCACATCCTGCGGCTCTCCGTGCGGGCGGACGGCGCGGGAGGCGGCGACGGTGAGCGGGGCCGCGGGGCGACGGGTGCCGGGTGCCGGGTGCGGAGCGCTCAGCCGGCGGCTCTCCGTTCCCGCAGCCGCGGAGGAGAAGGGCCCGCGCAGGCGGAAGGGCGCCGGCCCCGCGGAGCGCGGTGAGACGCGGAGCGGCGGCGAAGAGGTGACGGTGGAGAGCCTGCACCGCGTGCGCACCGACTTCAGTCCCGACGCGCTGCAGAAGGCCGTGCGCTTCAGCGCCGACGGCACGCTGCTCGTCACCGGCGGTGCCGACGGATTCCTGCGGCTCTGGGAGGTGGGAGCGGGGCGGGAGGGCCCGGGGGGGTCACCTATCGGGGACCCGCTGACGGCCGCCGCAGTTCCCCAGCATGAAGAAGGCGCTGGAGTTCAAGGCGCATGATGGGGAGATCGAGGACATCACGCTGGGTCCCGACAATAAGGTGGGTGGGGGGCACGGGCTGGGAGCACGAAGCCCCGCACGGCCCCGTGAGCCTCATCCATCGCGTGCTCCGCAGGTGGTGACGGCGGGACGGGACCTGCAGTGCCGCGTGTGGCAGCGGGACCAGCTGGTGACAGGGCTGCAATGGAACGAGAACCTGCCCGGCATCCCCAGCACCGCGTACCGCTACCAGGCCTGCCGGTGGGTGCGGGGCGGGGGGTGGCCCCGGGGCTGTAGGACAACGTAGGACGGTGGATGTGACCGCACGGGGCCGCCCCCTGGCAGCGCGGCCGCGGCTCACCTTTGCTGCCCCGTGCCAGCTTCGGGACGGTGGAGGACGACCGCGGGGCACTGCGGCTCTACACGGTGCAGGTGCCCCACAAGCGGGAGCGTCGCCCACCGCCCTGCTACCTGACCAAGTGGGACGGGGGCACCTTCCTGCCGCTGCTGACGCGGCCCTGCGGCTCCGAGGTCATCTCCTGCCTCTCCGTCAGGTATGCGGGGAGGTCCCACCCCCTCCACACCCCCCATCCGCTCCCAGCCCTGCTCACTGCCCACCTCCCCGCAGTGATTCGGGCACATTTCTGGGGCTGGGCACTGTCACCGGCTCTGTCGCTGTGCACATCGCCTTCTCTCTGCAGGTGAGTGCGGCACAGGGAGGGCACAGGGTGGGCACGGGGGGCGACCCCACCTCATGCGTGTCCCCCTTCAGAGGCTGTACTATGTGAAGGAGGCACATGGCATCGTTGTCACCGACGTGGCCTTCGTGCCTGAGAGCGAGCACGGACGGGAGCTGTTGGCGGGGAATGAGGCAGCGCTGCTCAGTGTGGCCGTGGACAGCCGCTGCAAGCTGCACCTGCTCCCTGCTCGCCGTATGTGTGTGGGGCTGTGGGGTCGGGCCACCCCCCAGGGCATCACCCCCACTCAGTCTCCTCTCCCCCCACCCCAGGGTCGCTGCCCGTCTGGCTGCTGCTGCTGCTGTGTGCAGCGCTCATCGTGGGCAGCATCGTGCTGCTGCAGATTGCCTTCCCTGGCTTCCTCTAGGCACCCTCCCTGCTGCACTGGGGGGGTGGATGGGCCCGGCCCCAGGCACGCTGTGGGAGTGGGACTGCATTGGGATGCAGCGCCGGCATGGCGATGGGATGCAGCGTGCCAGTGGCTGGAGTGGAGCTGCTCCTTGGCCCTACCATTAAACCCAGAGCGTGAAGATGTTGTGTGTGCTGGGGCTATAAGGGTCTGGCCTCCTTGTCTGCATACTTTACCCTCTGTGCCCCAGTGCTGAGGTGGGAGAGGGATGAGAATGGGGCTCTAGGGGTGGAAGAGGGGTCAGTAGGGACGGAAATGGGTTTATTGGGATTTGGAGGGGGTTCACGGGGGACATCAGGTGCTGAACCCCTCCGCAGCCCCCCCTTCCTGCAGCCTGCTCAGCTCCTCTCCGTGTTGGAACACGGCAGTGACAAACTGCAGGAAGAGGCGCTCCATGAGGCCACCGTGCCGTGGCAGCAGCCCCTCCAGGAATCCGATGTGGCCGCCGCACGATGTCACCAGCAGTGCCACGTGGGGCAGGTGCCAGGCGGCCGCCACGGGGATGGCTGCGAGGGGACACGTGGGTCAGCCGCCGGCCCCGCAACACCACGGGGGTGGGAACGGCCCTTCCCAGCCCCACTCACCGTGCAGGGGGGAGAAGGGGTCGTCGGCGGCGTTGAGGCACAGCGTGGGCACGCGGATGCAGTGCAGGCTGCTGGCGGGGCTGGCAGCACGGTAATACTCTGTGCAGGAGCCGTACCCAAAGGCGAGAGCGGTGTAACGCTCATCAAACTCCCGGATGGTGCGTGCCTGGGGGCGAGGGGAGGAGCAGGGGGTGGTGGGTGGCACTTGGTGCAGAGGGAGGGGGGAGTCAAAGGGGTGGGTTCTACCTTCAGGATGTGCTCCACATCCACCGTGTCCCCGATCACCGCACGGTGCCTGCAGGGACCCCAAGTCAGGGCAGGGTGATGCCCGCCTCCCCCTGGCCTGCAGACCTGGGGTCAGGGTGGGGTGCCACCCCCCCCATCCAGGTGTGCCCCCCACCTGCGGATGAGGTGCCGCATCCCGGCAGCCAGACGGCGGTTGAAGAGCCACGTGTTGAGTGGCTGCTCCAGCGATGCCGTTGTCTCCATGGAGTCCCAGCATGCAGAAATGGCCATGGCGGCCACCAGTCCCGCTTCGTGTCCTGCCCGCGCCAGGTAGTTCAGCACCTGCATCCTGCAGGGGAGTGGGCAGGGATGGGGGAGGGGTCTCCTGTGCCACTCCCGACCATCCCCCCTTCTTAGTGCCATACCCTCCCAGTGATACACCGACAGCCAGCAGCGGGGCATGCGGGTACTGGTGGTGGATGTGTGTGATGGCCGTCTCCAGGTCTTCGGTGTTGCTGGCACAGAAGGTCCTGGGGGTCTGGGGGAGGCAGAGCTCTTTGGGACCCCGCTGTGCCCAGCTATAGGGCAGGGATCTGGGTAGGAGCCGGGGTGGGATCTCACCAGCAGCTCCTCACCGCGGCAGCCCCGGTTGTTGAGCACGACGGCCCTACAGAGAGGAGAGCAGCGTCAGTAGAGGCGCTGGGTTGACCCTCCCCCCGCCCCCAGCACTCACCTGTAGCCGGCACCGCACGCCTCTCGCACCAGGTGCAGTATGTAGGCGGCCTGGCTGTTCCCCGTCAGCCCCGGCAGCAGCAGTACCGTGGGACATTCGGCGGCGCTGCCGTCATCGGCCCAATCCAGGATGAGCTGCCCGCCGTCGGGTGTGCGGATGGCCTCACTGCGGGGCGGGGATGCGGACAGGAGAACACTGGCCGTGGTACCACCGGTCCCGTCCTCACCCGTCCCACGCCAGGCCCATCCCTACCCCCTCTATTCCATCCTCAATCCCTGTCCCCACCTGTTCTGCCTCATCCCCCGTACCCCGTTCCCCACCCGTCGCATCCCTGGTCCCGTTCCCCCGCCCCCAACCCAACCCGCCCCGTTCCCCCGACCCCATCCCTCCCCACCTGCGATACCCGACGTGAGGTCGGCTTTGCAGCAGCGCTCGGCTCACGGTCTGCAGCCGCCCCCCGCAGCACCACGCGGTGGGACGGAACGGCTCCCGCACGGCCGGGCAGTGCCGCCGCAGGAAGGAACGAAGCCCCGGGCCGCCGGCCAGCAGAGGCGGCTGCGGGGAACGGCGCGGGGATCTCGCCCAGAGGCAGCCGAGCAGCGCGGCGGCCGCCGCCAGCAACAACAACAGCGGCGACGGCACCGGGAGCAGCGGGAGCAGCGCGGCGCCCCGCGGCCCCTCCGTGCCCATCGCCGCCGCTGCCGGGACCGCCCGGCCCCGCCCCCTGCGTGGCCCCGCCCACAGCCGGGCGGGCGTGGCGTCGGCGGCCATCTTTGTGCCGGGCAGAGCGGCGGACGCCGGTTAACCCCTGCGCTGCCGGCAGAAGTGAAGTCTCCGGGCGCGGCGAGGCGGGGCCGGCGACGTGGCCCGGGGCGGGGCGGGGGGGACACCGCCGTGTGTGCATGCCCAGGATAGTCCGTGTGCGGGTGGCAGAGTCGCTGTGGCCCGGAATACCTCCTCGAGTGTGCGTGCGTGGCGGCTCCACGCGTGGGTCCGCGCCGGCTGCGGGATGAGAGCCCCGCGAGCGGCCCCACCTCCGCTGCTGCTGCTGCTGCTGCTCAGCCCCGCCGCCCGGGCGGCTCCCAAGGACGGGGTGCTGCGGTACGGGGTGCGGGAGAGGAGAGTAGCGGGGCTGTGCCGATGAAGGGTGCTGTGGTGCGGGATGACAAGGTGCGGGGGGCACACAGGTGCGGGGGGCACGCAGGTGCGGGGGTCACACCGGTTGTACGCAGCTCAGATTCAGAGGAATTGCACAACGGCACGGTTTCACGTAGGTGCGGGGGTTACCCAATTGCGGGGTTGCGCACCAGATGCTGAGGGTCGGGGCCGCGGTGCGGGGGCAGCACGGGGGCTGCGGGCCAGGCGGTGGTAAGAGGCGCCGCAGTAATCCCCCTTCCTATATTCCCCGTCCAGACCTGAGCCCCCCGCGGCCGTGGGGACGGATCCCGGCCCCGACCCGCTGAGCCCGGAGCCCCCCGCTCTGCAGTGAGTGCCTGACCCTGGGGCCGGAGGGTACGAAGATGCCCGGAGGAGGGGGTGGGACGACGGCCGGGGCGTTCGGGAACCCCGAGAGTGGTTGCAGGGCAGTGGGGATGCGGGGTTGGGTGGCTGCGGGGCTGGAGAACCGGGTCTGGCCGTGGGACGGGAGAGTGCGTGCCCTCCTCCCAGGCCCTGCTGTCCCCAGGTTGCTGCGTAGCGCTGTGCGGAGTTTGGGACCGCCGCAGCGGGACGCGGATGAGATGACAAGGGAGCAGGGTAAGGCTGTGCGGTGGGAGGGGGGAGAAGAGGGCGGCCGTTCTGGGGGGGCGAGTGACTGTCAGCCCTATGCCCCTCGCCTCGTGCCTGTAGCTCTGCTCTTCCTCTTCGCGATGCACGACCACGACCGGAGTGGGCAGCTGGACGGACTGGAGCTGCTGCAGCTGCTCGGGGCGGTGCTGACCCAGGGGGGCGCAGGGCGGCCCAGCTCCGAGGCGGTGCGTGCGGGGGTTCACACCCCGCGGGGTCCCTGTGCTGAGCTCCGCTCTCACTGCGTCCCCATCCATTCCCGTCCCCGCAGGTGGCCGCGCTAGTGGACCGCGCTCTGGAGCAGCGAGACCGCAGCGGGGACGGACTGCTGGACCCCCCCGAGTTGCTGCTACCCGCCCCGGCACGGGGACCCCCGCGAGGAGACGGCGCTGCCCTCGAGGGGAGGGTGGAGGGGCACACTGGGGAGCAGGAGGGGATCCCCGCGGTGGGGGAGGAGAGGCCGGGGGGGGACGCGGGGGCGAGCAGCCCCCCAGAGGGGCAGGTTCTGCGGGGGGATGGCGGCGTCCAGGCAGAGGGGCAAAGAATCCCCGAGGTTGGAGCCCCCTTGGAAGAGGATGAGACAGTGGAATCGGAGACGGCCATCGAGGACAGAGAGCTCCGGGTCGAGCCCCCCGAGACGCCGGCATCCCCAGCCTGGGGGGATCCCGGTGAGATGTAGGCACGAGAAGGGGCTGCGGGCGGTTCTCCGCCCCACGGCTGTGAGGGCTGAGGGGGTTGAGGGCCTCCCCACGCGCTTCCCCCGCCGCAGCGGGCCCGGTGGGGGAAGACGGGGGATTCTAGACACGCGGGTTCGCGCTGTAACGCAGTGCCGAGGAATACAGCCTCTGCCGTCCACAGTGTGAACAGAGCAGGGGGGCACGCGGGGGCTCCGGCAGGAGGCGGTGGAGGGGGTCCGCGAGCTTTATTGGGCGCGAGGCGGGGGGCACCGCGCGGCTCAGACGATGCCGTCGTAGCCGTGGATCCCGCACTTCTTCCCCGCGATGCGGCAGCCGAAGGTGAGAGCGTCCCGCAGGCTCTGCCCTGGGGGGGGGGAGTGACGGACACGGGGGAGTCGTGAGGCGCCGCGGGGAGGTGCGAGGCCGAGCCGTGCCGAACCGCCGAGGCTGCGCCCACCTCCTGACAGCGCGAAGATGACGGCGGCGTTGAAGGTGTCTCCGGCCCCCAACGTGTCCACCAGCCGCTCCGGTGGGAACGCGTCGACGTGCACCAGGGTCCCGTCCGGCTCCAGCGCGTCGGCGCCCTCCTCGGCCCACGCGCAGATCATGGTCGCGCTGCGGGGCTGCAGCTGGGGCGGGGGCGGGCAGAACCCCACCCGCGACCCACCCGCAACCGCGGTCCGCCCTTCCCAGCCCGCGCCGTCGCCGTCCCGTCCCCACGCCTTACCCTGGCCGAACGCGGCCCCGCAGCCCCCGCAGCGCCTCGGCCGCCGTCTCGTAGCCGAAGTGCTTGGCCAGGTCCTTGCTGATGAACACCTGCGGGGGGTGACGGGCCGGCGTTCCTCCGCGCCCCCCGGGACCCGCTCGACTCTCTCAGGCCACGCCCCCCTTTCGAGCCACACCCGCGTTTTGTCACGCCCACTATCATTCTGGCCCCGCCCCCTTCCCCGATCGGACCAATCGCCGTCGGGGCGTGGCGAGGTGGGCGTGTCCGGGCCGTACCACGTCGCCGTGCGCCAGGAGCGGCAGCAGTTCGTCCCGCGGCTTCTCCACCTCCACAGACGTGCGGATGCGCTGGGCGGGCGGCAGCGCGCTGTTGTGTCGCTCCACGCGGAGCATCATCCGCTCCTGCTCCACCGCGTTGCGGGCCTGAAGGGACAGGGGGCGCGGTCACGGCGAGCCACGCCCCTTTCGGAGCCCTCGCCGCGACGCCCCGCACCTCCCAGTGGATCCACTTGTAGTGAGCCAGGTCGACCCGCGCGAAGTCGCGCTCGGTGACGTCGGGCAGGTTCCTGCGGGCGAAGGGCAGCCCGACGCCTCGCCTCTGCCCCGGGCGAGGGGCCCCGGGCAGGCGGGGAATGATTAACCGGGGCCGCCCTCCGGCCGACCCGCTGCCCTGCGGGAGCTCCGCTGATCGCGGCGGGGCCGGGAATCCCGGGGGAAAGGGACCCACGTGTCGTGCAGCACGATGGTCCGCGAGCCGCTGGCGGCGCTGACCACGCAGCAGGCGCAGGGCACGTCCCCGTGGGGCTGCCAGGCGACGTGCGTCACGTCCACGCCGCGGCGCCGAAAATCCGCCACGATGAAGCTGGGGGCACATACGGGGTCGGGGGGCGACGGGGAGAAGCGGGCTTGCGGGCGCCCGGCCCCGTGTCCCCCCGGTCCCCCGCCAGTCTTGCCGTCCCTACTCACTCTGCCGCGTGCCCGGGTGCCAAGGAGCCCATGAAGGAGCAGGGAGCGCCCAGCAGCGCCAGCACCGTGCACGAGTTGGAGGCGTTCCCCCCGCGCTGCCACCGCTGCGTCAGGCACCTGTGGGGCGCGGGGTCAGCGTGCGGGACGCCGAGCGGGACGCCGTGCGGGGCGCCGCACGGGGCGGTACCTCGTATCGCTGTCCTCGGCCGGGTACGCGTCCACCACGCTGATCACGTCGAGGCACACCAGCCCCACGCACAGGATCCGCTTCTCACCTCCCGCCCCCGCCGCCATGCCTCGATCCGCGCAGCGCTCCGCTCCGCTCCGCTCTGCCCCGGGGAATGGGGGGGATAGGGGGTGGCACCCCGCAGACTCCGCCCCGGTGGCCTCACGCAGCCCCGGCACCTCGCACCGCCGCCGCTCGCCCGCGGCTCCCACCCGCACGATCCCGCCGGGAGCGCGGTGCTCGCGGGATGGGTGCGCGGTGCGTGCAGGACGGGTGCGGGTCGCCACGGGGTGGATGCGCGGCGGGTGCGGGACGGATGCGCGGGACTCCGGGCAGGCTCGGTGCGCGGTGTCTGCGGGCACGGGTCAGCACGTGCCCGAGGAGAGGCGGGGCGGGTTAATGTGTCACCGCGCGGGGTGCGGGGCGGTGCGGTGACCCGCAGATGGGAGGAGTCGGCGCTCAACGCGGGATCGGAGGTGGGTAGGGGCCGTGCGGGCGAGGGCCGCGGGGCTGTGTCCGCAGCCGGGTCCAGGCGGGGTTGGGGTGGTGGTGCCGGTGGCCGCGAAAGTGGGGTGGGCACCGGGTCCCTTCCCGTCTCGTCCCATCCCGTCCCATCCCGGCGGGGCGACCTTTGCTCGGGCACAGAGCGCCCTCAGAGCCCTCCCCCTGCCGCGGAGCTGTTCAGACATCGCCTGTGCCAGGTGGCCCCGTGCCCAGAGCTAACGTTCCCCGTGCATCGGGGCCGTCCCGCACCGTCCCGCAGCCGCTATCCCGGGAGGGTGGCTCCGGTTGACCACGCCGTCCCGCTTTCTCAGGGATACGCGATGGAGCGGTGGCTGCGGGACCTGAGGCTGCAGGAGGAGCGCGCCTTCCTGCAACGCGCGGCGCGGGGACCGGCCGACAGCGGGGACCTCCCGGACGCCGAGCCGCCCCCCGGCTCCCCGCACCTCCACGGCCCCACAATCGTGCCCGAGCCCCTCCAGGGCGACGCCGCCGCGGCCCCGCCGAGCCCCGGAACCCACTCGCAAAGGTACCCGGCGGAAAGCGGGAGGATGGGGGGTGAAGCCGAGGTTGGGGACCGCCCCACCGCCGTCCCCGTGCCCGCAGGGACCTGGCCCTGATGGCGGAGGCCGTGCGGCGCAGCGACTTCTTGAGGCGTTTGGGAGAGGGCTGCCCCGAAGCTCTGACGCGGAGCTTCGTGACCGTGCGACGCGAGGACGGCGACGCGGTGGTGGCCGAGGGCGACGAAGGGACGGCCATGTACATCGTGGCAGGTGAGGGAGGGCTGCGAGAACCGGGCCGCGTCGCCGTGTGCGTACCCAACGTGCGAGGCCGCCGCCCGCTCGCCCCGCTCGCCCAGCAGCCCCGCAACCCCGGGCGCGCGTGTGCGTGTGCGTGGCCGCCGCGGTGCACGAGGCCGCCCGCACCCCGCAGAGGGACGCCTGAGCGTGAGCCAGCGGGGACGGCAGCTCCGTACGTTGGGGCCCGGGGACGTTTTCGGCGAGTTGGCCATCCTGTACCACTGCCGGCGCACCGCCACCGTGCGGGGTAAGTGAGCTCCTGTCCGCGTGCCCCCAGCGTCCGGACCCGCTACCCACGGCACTTCGCTCACTTCGCTTCGCCCCAGCGCTCGGCCCCGTGCGCCTATGGGCCATCGACAGGCAGCGGTTCCGTGCCATCACAACCGGCAACGCCCGGCAGCGGCGGGCCGATGTGCTGCGGGTCCTAAGAGCGTGAGTACGGCCTCGGTTGGTGGGGAGTGACAACGAGTGCGGGAGGGGTGTGGGAGGGATGTAGGGGGTTGCAGGAGGGATGCAAGGGGGATGCAATGGGGGTGCAGGAGGGATGCAGGGGGTTGCAGGAGGGATGTAGGAGGGATGCAGGGAGGTGCAGGGGGGATGCAGGGGGATGCAGGAGGGATGTGGTAGAGATGGATTTGGGGGTGCAGGAAGGATGCAGTGGTGGTGCAGGAGGGATGCAACAGGGGTGCAGGGGGAATGCGGGAGGGGTGCAGGGGGATGTAGGAGGGATGCAGGGAGATGCAGGAGGGATGCAGGAGGGATACAGGAGGGATGCAGGGGGGTGCAGGAGGATGCAGGGGGATGCAGGAGGGTTGCAGTGGGGGTGCAGGAGGGATGTGGGAGCAATGCAGGATGGGTGGAGGGGGATGCAGGAGGGATGCAATGGGGGTGCAGGAAGGATACAGGAGGGATGCAGGGGGGATGCAGGAGGGATGCAGGGGGAATGCAAGTGTGCTGCAGCATGCACAGGAGCTGTGCCCTCCCACAGGGTGCACTGGCTGCAGGAACTGTCAGACAGCCACCTCTCCAAGCTGCTTGATGCCATGGATGAGGTACAGATGCAGGCGGGGGCTATGGGACAGTACCCCCCACACAGCACAACCCTGAGCTTCTGTGTGCCCATAGTGCTCCTTCACACCCGGCCAATTCATCATCCGCGAGGGTGACGAGGGTCAAAGCTTCTACATCATCCTGAAGGGTGAGGTGGGTGCAGTGCTGTGGGGCAGTGCCACGGGACAGCACCGGGTCTCTCTCACCCCACTCAGCCCCACATCCCCACAGGTGCGGGTCAGCCGGCGTGAAGACGGGCAGGAGAAGCTGCTGCGGGTGCTGGGTGCGGGCGAGCACTTTGGGGAGCTCTCACTGCTGCAGTAGGTGCCCTACAGGGATGCAGGGCAGCACTGCATGCATGCATGCAGCTCTCATGCACACGCATGCACCGGCTCTCACGTGCACAGAGCTCTTGCACACCCGCTCCTCCACACAGGAACATCCGCCGCACAGCGTCGTGCCAAGCACAGGGCCATGTCACCTGCATCACCGTGGCCAAGGAGTGGGTGTCCCTGTATTCTCACATCCCCGTGTCCTTATGTCCCCATGTACCCATGTCCTCATGTCCCCATGTCCTCAGATTGCCATGTCCCTGTCTCCCTATATCCCTGCATCCCCATGTCCTGCATGGCACTGATTGCATGGCTCTGCCTTGCAGGGACTTCCTGGAGATCATCCCCTTCTGCCCCCGCCACGACTCAGACGTGTGAGTGTCCCCGTGGGGACGCTCTGGGCCCAAGGTCCCCATGTACATCGTTGCCTGGGTGGGTGCTGGGCACGGTGACGTGGCACCGGCAGCGGGTGCTGGACTCTGCCCTGGGAACATAGCATGGCCCCGGCGCGTGCTCAGCACAGCCTGCGTGCTGCCCTCCCTGATGGCTCCAGAACTCCAGATCCCAGAACCCAACTCGTGCCCAGAGCCATGCTGTGTGGCTCTGGGTGTCGGGGGGGTTTGATCTGGTGCTGCTTCCATTTGCAGAAATGTGTCTGTAACAGAAGCGCCCACCCTGACGGAACCCAGGCGGTCAGTGTGGGATGGATGGGATGAGGGTGGGATGGGTTAGAGGCAGGAATAGGGATGGGATGAGGGTGGGATTGGGATGGGATGGGAATAGGGACAGAGATAGGGATGGGGATGGGATGGAAATGTGGATGTGGATGGGGATGGGGATGGGACGGGGGTGGGAATGAGGATGGGATGGGATGGAAATGTGGATGGGGATGGGATGGAGATGGGGATGGGGAAGGGATGGGATGGGATGGAAATGGAGATATGAATGGGAATGGGATGAGAATGGGGATAGGAATGGGGATGGGGATGGGGATGGAATGGAGATGGGGATGGAATGGAGATAGGAATGGGGGTGGGGATGGGAATGGGGATGGAATGGAGATAGGAATGGGGATGGGGATGGAAATGAGAATAGAAATGGGGATGGGGACGGGGATGGAAATGAGGATGGGAATAGGATGGGAATGGGATGGGGATGGGAAGGGAAATGAGGATGGAAATGGGGATGGGGACGGGGATTGAAATGAGGACGGGGATGGGGATGGAATGGGGATAGAGATGGGGATGGGGATGGGGATGAGGATGGGAATGGGATGGGAATGGAGATAGGGATGGGGATGGGGATGGGGACGTGAATGGCATGGTAATAAGACGGGGATGGAAATAGAGACAAGGATTGGATTGGGAATGGGATGAGGTAGTGATGGGGATGGAGACAGGCACTCTGGGTGCAGGCTCTGCAGGGCAGTGCACTTCCCACAGGAGCTGGGGGTCCCCCCACTTGCCGCAGCCCTGCCCAGCAGTGCAGCTGGAGGAGCTGGCAGCAGTGCACTACGAGGAGGGGCAGAAGCAGGGGCAGCGCGTCGTGCTGGGCACCGGCGGCTTCGGCAGGGTGGAACTGGTGAGAGCCGTGCCCGACCCGCGGGCTCCCGGCTGTGCCGTCCCTGTCCCCATCCCGGTGTCCTCCGCCAGGTGCGGTGCCGCGAGCAGCTCTTTGCACTGAAGCGGATCCGTAAGGACTGGGTGGTGCGGACGCGGCAGCAGGAGCACATGCTCACGGAGAGGAGGGTGCTGGCCCGCAGCCGCTGCCCCTTCATTGTGGGGTGAGTGCTGGAGCGGGGGCTGCGTGGTGCCGGGGGGGGGGGGGGAGGGGCTGTGCGGGGCTGGGAGTGCCGTGCAGAGCACTGAGCTGCTCCCACTGCAGGTTCTTTGGCTCCTTCCGCGATGCGCAGCACATTTACCTGCTGCTGGAGTTCTGCCAGGGAGGAGAGCTGTGGACCAAACTGCGTGAGGTGTACGGGGCTGGGGCACGGGGTGGGCAGCCGTGTGCTGCAGTGCCAGGCAATGCCGTGCCACGCTGTGCCGAACGCTGGTCCCGCTCTGCTGCAGGCGCTGCTTTGAGGAACCGCTGGCCGTGTTCTGCTCTGCCTGTGTGGTGGAGGGCCTGGAGTATCTGCACGGTCACGGTATCGTCTACCGGGACCTGAAGCCCGAGAACCTGATGTTGGACCAGCTGGGTTACGTCAAGCTGGTACCGAGGCTTGGGGGCAGCACTGAGTCCTGACACTTGCGTGAGGATCTGGGCTCGGGGGGCTGAGGGCTGCTGTGCTGCAGGTGGACTTTGGCTTTGCCAAGGAGTTGGAGCGTGGGGAGAAGACGTTCTCCTTTTGTGGGACGCCTGAGTACCTGGCGCCCGAGATGCTGTGCCACGAGGGCCACGACTTCGCTGTTGACTTCTGGATGCTGGGCATCCTGGTGTTTGAGATGCTGGTGGGCAGGTGAGCGTGTGCCTCGGGGCTGAGCCTGACTCACTCCCCTGGCCAGCTGTGACTCCCCCGTGCCGTGCAGGCCCCCCTTCCACAGCACCGACCCCCAGAAGATCTACAGTCGTATCCTGGATGGCATCTTCTCCTTCCCTGCCTTCCTCAGTGAGGCTGCCTGCTCTCTCATTGCCAAGCTCTGCAGGTCTGGCTCCATCCCCATCCCCATCCCCATCCCCATCCCCATATCTCCATCGCATCCCCATCCTCACCCCCATCCCATCCCTTCACAGGAGGCGCCCAGGACAGCGCCTGGGGAACACAGCCAGTGGTATCCGTGGCATTAAGAAGCACAGGTGAGGAGACACAGATGTAAAGCAGGGCATCTCATGCCACCCCCTCCGTGGCCCTTCCTGCAGCCCCCCTGTCTCCAGGTGGTTCGGGGCCATTCGATGGAAGCGACTCGCACTGCGGCAGATGGAGGCACCCACTATACAGCTACTGAAGGAGGTGGGGATGGAGTGTGGGATGGGGGACGCTGGGGGGGCCGGGGGCTTGGCGCTGACCCCACCACCCAGGGCCCCCCCTATGCCAACTTCAAGCGGTACTCGGTTGATTCGACGCCAGTGGAGGAGGAGTTTTCGGGATGGGATGAGGAGTTCTGATGGCAATGGGACGGCAGTGGGACCCGCCCTGGAGGGGCAATAAAGCGACGGGGCAGGAAGGAGGCAGGAGACGGGGGTACAAAACCCGGTGTCGCATCTTTATTGGGTGGGACGGAGTGTGTGGGGGGGGGGGGGGGAAGGAGGTGCAGGGCAGGTGGCAGCATGGGCATGGGGACGGGGGGTGCTGATAAATAACAGGGTGTGGGGGGGTCTGCGTGGCGGGGGTCCTCACAGGGTGTCGTAGAGCAGCGCAGCGCTGAACACGGTGAGGGGTTCGTCGGGTGCGTGGGCCAACCGCCCCGCCACCAGATCGACGCACAGCGTCTCGCCCGTCTCCAGCGGCACGATGAGGCTGAAGACCCCCAGCGAGCCAGGGCTGGGCTGCAGCTCGGCTATGGGCTGGTTCTCCAGGCCCTCGGGCTGGAAGCCCCCCGAGTCCAGGCGCGCGATGCCCTGGTTGGAACGCGACAGCACCGCCTCCAGCTTCTCACCCTTGTGCCCCGTCAGCACCGCGCTCACCAGGTAGCGCCCGCTCACCGGCGCCGTGAAGGTCCCTGGGAGGTGATGGCAGTGGGTGGCGATTCCCACGGTGCCGCAGGGACGAGATCAGCCCCGTGGCCTTCCTCCCCTCTCCCCACTCACCCGTCTCGGGGTCGTAGGCTCCGCCGTCGTTGAGCAGCACTCTGTCGAAGGGCACGGTGCCCGGCTCCGTGCGCTGCGTGCTCAGGGCGGCCGAGAAGGCGATGTGGGGCACAGAGCCCGGCTCCCCCACCGGGCCTGGGCACTGTGTCAGCACGGGGCCCTCAATGCTCTCCATCCCCATCCCCCCCCATCCCGTGCCCCCATACCTCTCTCTCCTGGCAGACCTGTAAGAGAAGGGATAGAATGGCACCGTGGGCACAGCCACACCAGCACTGGGCTGCGAGGGCACGGGGGTTGCTCCCTACCTGGGGGACCCACAGGGCCCTGCTCTCCATCCTTGCCAGGGGGCCCAGAGGGGCCGGAGGGGCCCATCTCCCCTGGGGGACCCATGGGGCCGGGGGGCCCCGGGGGACCTGGGGAAAATGGAGAGGGTTAGGGTCCTTCATTCCCATTAAGTGTCCCCACACACCACACCCTTTGTCCCCACCGCTCGTGTTGCACACATCCCACAGCCACAGGCCTCAGCTTCCCATCCCTGTGCTCTCACATGCCCCCACTCCCGATGCCCCATAGCCATGTCCCCATCCCTCAGCCCCACACCCACAAGCTCTGCAACCGTTTCCACACTCCGTCCTCAAAACCATAAACCCCCACGCGTGACACGGCCCCGCTTCCCCCAAACCTGCCTCCTTCACCTCCTTTTCCCCATCCGGGGCCCACCTCTTCCCTCCTTATATCCCCATTCCCTCATCCCCGCACCCCTTTTCCTCCCTCCCCCATCCCCGCACGCCTTCCCACCCTTCCCGCAGCCCCTCCCCCCGCAACCCCCGCAACCCCCGCACCCACCGGCCGTCTGCTGCTTCTCTCCGCCGAGCACCTCGCTGCGCAGCTGCTGCACGCTGCCGTCGAGAGCCGCGAATCGACGCGAGAGCTGCGCCTGCAGCTTCTCCAGCAGCGCGTCGTGGGTGCGGCTGGTGCCGTTCAGCTCCCGCACCGCCCCCCACAGCCCCGCCACGTGCCGGCCCAGCCCCTCCCGCACGGCCCGCAGCCCCCCGGCCACCGCCTCCAACTGCTCGCAGACTCCCTCCAGTTTGGCCACGCGCGGTTCCAGCGCCTCCCCGCACTCCGCCGCGGTCTCCCCGCGTTCCTCGCTCCGCGCCGCGCGTTCGGCCGCTTCTGCCACGAGGCGGTCCAGCTCGGAGGTGAGGCTCTGCCGCGCGGCGCTCAGGTCCCGCAGCCTCGCGTCGTGCTGCTCGGCGGTGTCCTGCAGGCCCCGCACGGTGCCGTTCAGCGCCCCGAAAGCCAGCAGCGCGTCCGCCAACTCCGCCCGCAGCTCCCGCAGCTCCCAAGGCGCGGCGCCGCCTCCGAACACGCTGAAGCCCTCCAGCGGCTCCTCCTCTTCGCCGAGGTCGGCGGGCTCCCGCAGCCGCGCTTCGTGCTCCCGCAGCCGCCCCTCCAGGCCTTCCAGCGCGCGGCTCAGGTTGGCGACGCGGCCCCGGAGCGACGAATCCCCGTCGGGCGGCCCGGCGGTGCGGGACGCGTTCAGCCGCCCCTCCAGCTCCGTCAATCGCCGCGCCAGCGCTGGACCCGGGCCCGGGCCCGGCCCCGCTCCTCGTGCGGTCTCCAGCGCTCCCACGCGGCGCTCCAGCTCGGTCGTGCGCCGGAGCAGCTCGTCGAGGGGCGCGGGTGGAGCCAGGCGAGCGCTCAGGGCGCTGACGTGCCGCTGCACCGTCTCCACGGCGTCGCGGTTGCGCTGGTCCACCGAGCCCACCAGCTTCTCCAGCGCCCGCATGCGCTCGCGGTCCTCCGCCTGCTGCCTCCGCAGCCCCTCGGTGCCGGCCGCGCACGCCGCGCACATCTCCCGCAGCCTCTCCTCCTCCTCCGGTGACGCGACTCCCCCGGGGACCCCCTCTCCGCCGGCGCCGTCCCGCGCCGCCTCCAGGCGCTGCAGCCGCTGCTGGATGTGGACGAGAGCCTCCCGCACGTCGGGGGGAGCGGCGTCGGCCGGGGGTGTCCCGCCGTCGGCACCGCGGCGCGCGTCCCGCAGCTGCTTCTGCTGCTCCTCCAGCTGCCGGCTCAGCCGCTGCACCGCCTCCTCCAGCCGCCGCACCTTCTCGGCCTCGTCCGGGCTCCGCGGGGCCGCCGCCCCCCCACGGCTTCCCCCTCCCCCGCCGGCGCCGCCCTCGCCCCCCAGCCCGCTCAGCGCGCTGCCGAAACCGGAGAGCGTGGGGCGGCCGGGCCGGGGCCGGGGGTGGGCGGTGGGCTGGGGGGAGCCCGGCTGCGGCCCCTCGGAGCAGTCCTCCCCCGAGTAGCCCTGGCAGCACCGCCACTCCAGGTCCGACACCGTCTTCTGGGCCACTTTGTAACGGGGCCGCAGGAAGCTGCGGTACCTGCGGGCAGAGCGGTGCGGGGTCCTGCGGTCGCGCGTACCACTCCGCCCCAGCGCCGGTCTGCGGCTCCGGGCTGGGAGGAACGCGAAGGTACGCGTGGCTACGGGACTGTCGCGCAGCCGGACGGGTTGCCACCACCCATTGCCTCTCCCTGTGCGGTCTGGACACCCCCCCTCACATCCCACGGCTGCCCCATTAGCACGGGCGGCGCTCCCCGAGCCCCCACATCGGTGCGGTCTGAGAAGAGCCGGGTCGGGGCAGGTCAGGCGCCGCTGCGACCGCGTTCTTGCGAAAAAGTAAACAGCGTTCCCAGAGCGGATAAACACGGCGGCCGGCCCCGAGCCCCCCTCCTTCCCCCCCAGCCCCGCGGCACTCACGCCAGGACGCGGGGACACTGCAGCTGCCCCCAGGCGCACGGCTGGAAGTCGGCCTTAACGAAGCTCTCCACGCCGTCCTCCACCACGCAGCTCACCGTGCGCGTCACCACGAAGGCGCACCAGTTCCTGCGGGGAGGCGGTCGGCAGCGTAACGGCAGCCCCGGGCTCCGCACCCCTCCTGCCATCTCCCCTTACCCCCCTCCTCCCCTCCCCCCTCCCGGTAGCGCAGTCACGGCTCGGTGCTGCGGGTTAATGAGCCGCATCCCGTCCCGCCGACGCCCTCTCCCGCTGGTGCCAACCCCGCAGCCCCGAGGGCGCACCGTGCGGGGTGTGGGACGGGAAGGCAGAGGGGCCCGACCCCGAGGTGCCCCCAGGTGAGGCCGCGGCGCTGTGGGGACCCCGCTGACGGAACACACAGCCGCGTGGTGCGGGCATCCCCCGGTGCCATCCCGCATCGGGGTTCTGCCGCCCCGCGGCCGTCTCTCGGGGGCTCACCTCACCCCGGAGCCCGCGAGCGCGGGGCACAGCCCCCGCCCCATCCGCCCCCGACGGCACACAGCCGGGATGAGACCCGCGCCCCCGCCCCATCCCACTCGAGCGGTGAGGCGGGGCTCGGCCCCCCACCCCCTCCCCGCCCAGGCTCCGGGCAGGGCCCCCCGCCCGTCTCCCGCCGCAAGACCCCGGCCCGGCCCCGCGCTGCGCACAGCCATATATGGTCCGAGTCCTGCGCGGCCCCCCCGCTCCCCCCGGGCCGCCCCACAGCCCCGCGGCCGTTCCCGGCAGTCCGGCTGGTTCCCCTCAGCCCGCGGCCGGATTCCAGCTCCTCCCCGGGGGCCGCCGGGAATTCCTGCGCCGAGGGCCCCCCCGCTTCCCCCGCACCTCCCCCCTATCCCGGGCCGACGTCGCCCGCGGGGCTGTGCCCGCACCCCGGACCGGTGGGGACGGGCGCAGTACCCGCACCGCGGGGATGGGGCTCCGCGTCACGCAGCCGCGGGCACGGATCGCGGTGTACCCCCGGGACCCCCGGCCGCGGCCTCAGCCGCAGGTGAATGCCCCCCGGTGCGCTGCCGGGCCGGGGAGGCCGAACCCGCGTTCCCCTTCTCCGGCTCAGCCCCGCGACGATATCCCGCGTGGAACGGGGTCTCGCGTGCCCCCGCTCATTCGAGTGGCCGGCGCCGGACGCGCGGTGCAGCCCTCCCACCCACTCCCGCACGGCCCCGCTGTTGCGGTGCTGATGTGGCTGCGGCGAGCGGAGGACCGCAGCTCTGCATCACCGGACCCCGCAGCAGCCCCAACGCCCGCACGGAGACCCCGCGGTGCGGCGCGAGGACGGGACCTCCCGGCGTCCCGCACCCGGCGCCGGGCCGAACCCGCCGCGCTCCCGCACCCCGCTCCCTTCAGCCCGCAGCCCCCGCCCCGCGCCCTCCACGTGCTCCTCCGCCGCGGGAGGACCGCGCCGAGCCCCGCACCGCCCCGCAGCCG
This sequence comes from Phasianus colchicus, assembly GCF_987193195.1. Lineage (NCBI taxonomy): Eukaryota > Metazoa > Chordata > Aves > Galliformes > Phasianidae > Phasianus > Phasianus colchicus. The sequence goes on along the minus strand of NC_143437.1, from coordinate 104,381,145 downwards.
TCGGAGCGGCGCCGCGCGGGACGGCTCCTACCTGTGCCTGCTGGCGGCCCGCGCGGGGCCGTGCGGGGCGGCCCCCCCGGTGTAGAGGCTGTAGCGCGGGGGGAAGTTGGCGGCCAGGGCCTGGGCGGCCAGGAGCCACGGCCACAGCCACGGGGCCATGCCGTCCCCGTCCCGTCCGGTCCCGTCCCGTCCCTCGGCTCTGCCCCGCGCTCCGCTCGGCGCTCCCCTCCCCTCGGCCAACCCCCGCCGCGGGGCCGCCCCGCCGCAGCCGCCCGACGGCGTCCCCGGGGCCCCCCGCTTCCTGCCCGCCCCGCGCCGCCGCTCCGCCGGGCACCGCGCGCCGCCCCCGCCCCCGCCGCCCCCGCCGCCGCCGCACATCTGCTCCTCGTTAGGGCCCGGCGGGGGGGGCGAGGGGCCGGGCAGGGGGCAGCGCGCGGCTCTCGGCTCCGGGCGGCTCCGCACCGCACCGCACCGCCCCGCGGGGGTGTCCCGCACCGCGGGGACGTGGCACCGCTCGGCGGGCTCCCCCCCCTCCCCCCCTTCTCCCTCCCTTCTCCCCCCGCGCCGCGCGGTGCCACGTCCCCGCGGTGACCCCGCGGTGACGTCACGGGCAGCCCCGGCCCCGCCGTGACACCGCGCTGCCCCCGGGCGCCGGCTGACCGTGACGTCACGCCTCGCCCCCCCCGGCCCCGCGGTGACGTCACGGCTCGGGGGCGCGGAGCCCCGCGGCTGGAGGCGCCCCCCGCCCCGCCCCGCGCTATTTTTGGCCGCCGCCGCCCGTCGGGGCGAGGCCCGCGTGGGACGCTGCTGGCTGCGCGCCCGCGGCCGTGACGTCACGGCGGGGTAATGACGTCACGAGGACGGCGTCCCGTCGCGCCCCGCCCCCCGCTCTCCCGCCGTGCCCCGCGGCCGGAAGTGGCCGCCGGAAGTGGCGCGGGGCGCTCGAGAGACGTGGAGGCGGCGGCGGAGGGAGCGGAGCGGAGCGGCATCGCGTGAGCGGCGGGAGGGGAAGGCCCGGGGGCGGGCTGTGGGCTCCGGTACCGGGCGGGGGGTCGGGGCCCGGTGCCCGATGGGGTCCCGGTGCCCATTGCCGCTGCCCGCAGGATGGTGACGGACGTGCAGCTCGCCATCTTCGCCAACATGCTGGGCGTGTCGCTCTTCCTGCTCGTCGTGCTCTACCACTACGTGGCCGTTAACAACCCCAAGCGGCAGGAGTGAAACGGGAGCGAGCCCCAAGCGGCACCGGTACCGCGTCCCGGCCCCGGTCCCCGTCCCGTCCCCTCCCTGATCCCCATCCCGTCGCTGTCTCGATCCTCATCGCCACCCTTGTCCCCCTTCTGGGCCCCAGCCCCGTCCCCTGTTCCCATCCCGATTCCCATCGTGGTCACTTCATCCTGACCCCTGCTCATCTTGTCATCTTTGTTCTCACCCACCCTGTCCCCATCCCTGTCACACATGCCCCTGTCTTGTCCTTGTCTCCATCCTGTCCCCATTCCTATCTCCATCGTGTCCCCGTTTCAATCACACACCTTTTCTTTATCACCATCTACGTTCTGTCACCATCTTCATCCCCATTCCCATCCTGAACCCCCTTTGTCCCCATCCTGTTTCCCAGCCCTGTTCCCATCCCCATCCCATCCATATTCCTGTCACACACACTCCCACCTTGTCCTCATCCCAAACCCCATCCCATCCCCGTACTTATCCCTGTGCTCTCTCCCCACAGGGCTGCGCTGCGCAGAGCCGCACCACACAGAGCAGCACCACACCATGGCAGCTGTGGAATCCCCCTCAGCCCTCACCCCGTGACACCCCTCACCACCGTGCCGTCTCTGAGCGGGCTTTGACAGAAACACGACATGAGACAAAACCGTGTTATGTAAAAATGCCTCGGAGTCTGGGGGCTGAGCGGGGCGGCCCCCAACCCCTCGCAGGGCACCGAATGCAGCGCTGATGGTGGCTGCGGCTTCGCCGCGCGGCGGCTCCCGGGTTGGGCACACAGCCGTGGCACGTGCGGGTCCGGCGCCTGTGGCCACGCTCAGGCCTCAGCACAGAAGGAGAAGAGCTGCCGGTAGGAGCGCAGCACGGGACGGGTGGCGGTGAGGCTGGGTGGGCACTGCAAAGCAGGACAGCGGATGGGGGGAGGCCAGAGATGGAGCGCCCCACACGTGCCACGTTCCCCCGCCGCCCCCTGGGCTGTACCTGGGGGCGCAGACCCTCGCCCAGCAGCTGCTCCACGCTGGGTGCCCTGCTGCCAGGGACTGGGGTCTCCAGGCAGGGTGCTGGGGGTACAGGGAGTGGGGTCGGGGCTGGTGCTGTGTTGCTGCCCTCCTGTACCAGGGCAGTCGGGACAGCTCCACCTGGGGTTGACTGCGTGGTGCAGAGCGCAGCGCAGCTGTGCGTCGGGGCTTGGAGGGCTGTAGTGCTGCTGGAGCTGAGCACCGACAAGCTCAGGGATGCTGCTGCTTTCCTCCGCACTGGGATCCTGCTGGGGCGGGTGGTGAGCCCCCCCGGGCTGCAGGGAACCGCACAGGATAGTGAGGGGCTTAGCGATGCACCGGGTCTGGGATGGGGATGGGGTTCCTGTGGGCTGGATCAGCGCCGTGGCCATGCCAGCACCTACCCGGGCTGTTCCAGGGCCCTCCTGGCATTCAGCTTCTTTGGGAACACCTGCAGGGAAGAGAGCAGAACATTAGGGCCCGTCCCTTCCTGGTGCAGCCGTGGCTGTGCCATGCTCCAGCCCCACATCCCTCAGACCCCCAGGGAAGTGGACAGACCCCTCACTCCCCCTTTGCACAGCCATACCTGCAGCAGCACGGTGCCATGCGTGGCCCCTTGCTTGCTGCCACCACCGTGTGGAGCCTCCTGAAGTCTGTAGCTGGCACCCAGCACCGACCCCAGGCAGGCACCTGCCGGCAGGGACCCTGTGGGACAAAGGAGACGGCTGATTGCAGAGAGCTACATGAGGTGCTGCACTGCACTGAGGCCAGATCCCCCCCCCACCACACAAAGAGCGTGGGGCAAGCACGGATCCCCCGACACGAGGCACAGGCAGGGCTTTGGCACAGGATCAGCCCCCTGTGCCTGGAGGACTTTTTGGCAGCAGAGCCGGACTGGCTGCTGCCAAAACTTTAGCAGCTGCTGGAACGCCGGCAGCAGGAGGGCGGTAACCAGCACGGCGCAGCTAATGGGAAACAGGATGCTGGAGTGAGAATAAAGAGCTACAGCCACGCGGCCCCGCACCGCAGGGACAGGCTGTGGCCGCAGACAAAGCCCTGAGCCTGCGCTGCATGTCGGCAGCCGTGATGGAGGAGGGCTGCTAATGAGTGCCTGCAGGGGACAGAGCACGAGCACCAACAGCAGTGCTGAGGTCTGCAGGACACAGCTCCCGAGATAAGGGCTGGGCTGGCCCTGGGAGCTGGGGAAAAGGAAACAGCACAGGGACTGTGAAGACAGCACAGAAAGCTGAGGGCATGCAGGAAGCCTGAGCAAGAGTAGGCCCCTTGCTACATGGGTCTCAGTGCAGCTAGAGGGGCATTCTGGGTGCGCAGCAGCCAAACTCCATGTGCTGGTGCTCAGGGACAATGGCAGCAAGCAGCAGTACTCAACCCTGGGCTCATCACATCACAGCACCAGAGAGCTCTGAAATGAGGTCCCCTCAAGTCCAGTTGGACCAGAGCTGGAGCTCTGCATCTGGCTCTGAGGAAGCAGCTGAGGAGGGGATGAGCCTGCCTGGGGTCAGGGCCAGTGGTGCAGGATGTCCCTGTATCTTGTGGCACAGGACAGGCAGCACAGCCAGGCTTGAGCCCTGACCCCCAACATCCTGTGCAGGCGGCAGCATCTGGCCCCTTTCCACACAGCACGCAGCTGTGTGCACAGGAAGGGGATGTACCAGGGCAGCAGTCTCATCCCGTGCTGCCCCACATCACTGGATTTAAATGCTTCCGTTTTCCAGCTGCACAGGGAAGGAAAAGGGAGCAGCAGCATCCCAGTCCCAGAAGGGAATGGCAGAGAGGAGGGTGGGTGGTGAGGGGTTGACATGGCACAGCCAGGGAGTCGGGCAGCCTACAGCCACGCTTCCAACAGACGCACAAACACCAAAGCTGCACCGTGGTTGGGATGGTGCCCTGCTGCCACCGTGCTGGAGCTGCCACCATCCCTGCCCCAAGAGCAGTGCAGCCAGGCCCCCCATGTCCCCCCGCCGTCGTGCTGGCTCTGGAGCCCTGCAGGCTGCTGCAGGTGGGCAGCGTGCGCACGGCAGAAGGAACAGACGCCACAACGTGCCCACGGGAACACAAACCTTTTATTTCCTCCCTGCTGTGCTCTCGAGGCAGAGGAGAACCACTACAGAACACCAGGAAGCAACCATGGAGGAGGAAGCGACGCGTGCAACACACGCGAAGCACAGGGACACACCGACACTCAGAAACACGGCGCCACAAAGCCTGGATCCGAGCACAGCTCCACGCACACCCAGCAGCACCCGCAGCCCTCCGCTCTGAGCCCCACTGCTGGGGCTGCAGCCAAGCTCTGCTGTGCTGTGCACTGCTGCAGCCTTCCTGCAGCACCGTGGCTGTGTCCACCTCTGGGCAGTGCCCTGCAGTGAGGGGTACGGCCACCGCCTGGCTTTGTCACCCTGTGGCAGGGTTGTGGCTGTGCCTCCCAGGTGCGCGGGCAGCTTAGCACACGCCTGCAGCATGCTCAGCCACTGCCTGGGGTACAGAAAGGCACTTTGGTGCATCCCCAGGAACAATCTGGGTGGCAGAGGCTGCGGGGTAAGAGATTTTCACACTGCTCTGCCCTCCGCACAGTGATGCTTCAAGCCCAGGGCACGGCGGGGCTGTGGCAGTGGGCAGCGAGCGTGGCCCAGATGTGGGGCTGGGCACCGTGCCGGCCCTTCAGCCCCATAGGATGCTGCCATTAGGGGTCTCTTGCCACGTGTCCGGGGCCCTTCCGAGAGGACGGGGCGGCCGCTCTCACACGCACTTCTTCCACACAAACCCACTTTTGTCACATCAAACCGAAGCGTTACGCTGGCACCGAGCACTCCTCGGGTCAGGGCTGCGGCTCAGCACAGCAGCTCGGCAGGCACTGCAGCATGTGTGCGAGCAGCCCCCAGCCCGGCTTACCTCGGAGCGGTGCCAGGGGTTGCGTGCCACCCTTCTGCGGGCCCGGAGCATCTACAGCAGCACCGGGGAAGCTGGGCGATGCTCTGACGCGGGGCGAGTCCTGCTGGCTGCCGTGGCTGAAGCTGCGCACGCGGGACAGGGCGCTCTCTGAGGCTGAGGTCGGGAGCCCGCTGCCAGGGGAGGAGAAGGAGCAGCAGATCTCAGTGTGAGCTGTTGGCTCGGCCCTGCCCTCGCAGTACAACTCCCTGAGCCTCACCCGGCACTCCTGGGGGGGCTGCGGCCTCCTCTCCTCCGCACGCAGGCTCCGTTGCCCCGCGTGCCTCGCACGTGCTTCAGCATCCAGGCCCGCAGGTTGCTGAGGCAGCTGTGCTCCGACAGCACGATGCGCGGCCACGGGTTGCACTCCGCCATGTCCAGTGCAGCCACGGCCAGCGCTCTGCCGACCTGCAGGGTGAGGGGAGGCAGTGAGACGTGGCCCCATCGCGCGGCCCCACTGCCCTGCGGCAGCCCTTACCTGCTCGAACAGCTCCACGGTGTATTTGGAGGGGAAGGAGGGTGGTGGCGGGGGGCTGGCGCGCCCGTTGTCGTGGCAGGCCAGAGGGATGCTGTTCACCGAGCGGCCCGTGTTGTAATTGCACTCCAGTGTGTAGCTGTGGGGCAGAAGGGAATGCAGCCGTTAGTAGTGATGGCCACAACACAGGAGCTTGGGGTGCCTATGGAAGGGAGTGAAGCAGACGGCATGAGGACGGCCCTGGGAAGGGGAGAGACTTCATCATCCATACAGGGGATGCCTCGGACCTCAGCCAGGACAGAAGTCCAGGAGGTGGTTTGTTCTGCTCAAGAACAGGACAGCAGATATGCAAAACCACAGGCACACAGCAGGGCTGGGGGGTGGGTACAGGGCTCCTGACACAACACAGAGGAATTCTCTCCTTCCATGCAGCCTTTGGGCTTGTTGCACCACAGGGAACAGCGATGCAAACACAAATCCCAGACTTCAGCAAACACAATTTGCTCCTCCTCCTCTTCTGTGCCCCAGGGACAGCAAGTGGGGCCTCCCCTGACAGAATCATATGCCTGTTAGGGTTGGAAAAGAGCTGCAAGATCAAGGACCATCAGCCTGACCTCCTGTGTGCCACCATTATGCTATGTCCCTCTACACCAGTGCTGTTGTGTCACTGTCTGCTGCTCTGATCTCTGCTGTAAGAAGGCCATGGTTATGTTTCCCTTTTGAGCAGGTACAGAGGAACGAGCGTGGCTCTTCTCAGAGCAGGGGATAAAATGGATGACTTGATAGTGAGACTCCCAGTCAATCATAGTCTGGGCTGGGTTGAAAAGGACCACAGTGCTCATCTAGTTTCAACTCCCTGCTATGTGCAGAGTCACCAACCAGCAGACCAGGCTGCCCAGAGCCACATCCAGCCTGGCCTTGAATGCCTGCAGGGATGGGGCATCCACAGCCTCCTTGGGCAACCTGTTCCAGTGCCTCACCACCCTCTGGCTGAAAAACTTCTTCCTAAGATCCAACCTAAACCTCCCCTGTCTCACTTTAAAACCATTTCCCCTTGTCCTATCACCATCCACCCTTGCAAACAGCCATTCCTCCTCCTGTTTACATGCTCCCTTCAAGTACTGGAAGGCCACAATGAGGTCTCCCCAGAGCTTTCTCTTCCCCAAGCCAAACAAGTCCAGTTCCCTCAACCTTTCTTCATAGTGCTTTCCTTCATCCTCTGCCTCACTCTATATTCTCAAGAAGCCTGCAAGAACTTTTCCATTTGCCATGTTATTGTTCTTTGTTTCAACATTCGACCTTTCTCTGCCCTCAGCGTTTCCAAGCTGCATGTAGAAGTAATGGCTTTTCAGATCAATGATTAACGTGGCCACAGGCAGTACTCTTTGTATCTCTGCTATGGGTACAGGAAATTAATTCGTGCTCAGGAGCGACTGAGAAAAATAATTGTGATATGAACACTCAGTGAGCGCTGCTGCTGTCCCAGGAGAAGTCACTGCTCTCTAAGGGTGCTGGGGAACGCCTTCCTGGACAAGTGCAGAGGATTAGTGGGCTGCCCCAGGTGATGCACTAACGAGGAGAGGCTCATTAGCTCTAATACCTAGGGGACTGGGGGATCTGCTAAGGAAGTGTTGCACAACCGACTTCTTACTGCCCTTCCCTGGTGGTTTCCAGCAGCCCTCCCTCTGTTCCCAGCAACCACAGCAGAAACAGTCCAAAAATACCACATTGCTGCTGAACAGAGGCATGCAGCTGCTACAGAGCAGAAGAATGCCCTCAGCTTGCATACCACAGCAATCTCGTGCGTGAGATCTGCAAAACTGAACCTCTACAACGAGTTTTAATCACAGCTAAATGCAAACACGTCTATTTGGGAAAGAGCTCTCAGTCTGGAAAGCAGCAAACATGCACCACAAGTGCTTGTACAAGAACTGGGTAACCTCTGTGGTTCTTCCCAGCTGAAGCCATGCTGTAGAAAGTCAGGAGATCTACAAGATGGACAGAGAGGCAAGGAGAAAAAGCAGAGAGGCTGCGGGCAGGATGCACCTGCATTGTGTCGGTGCTCCCACATCTGCCTCCAGCAAACCCAGCTCCTTGCCTGGGCCTGAGACCAGATCCATCTGCTGGATGCCAGCCTGGCTGGCACAGCGCAGCGCGGTGCGGAGCTCTGCCTACCTGTGGATGATCCCCAGCGCTTTGTAGATGGCCACACGCCCACTGCCCTCCTTGGACTGCCCATCCCTCTTGTCTTTGGCATACATGTTCTTCTCTGAGAAGTTGCAGCCCGTGAAGTCAAAGTGAGGTGAGTTCAAGGAGATGAGCTTAGGGAACAGCATATTCTCCACCTGTGGTGCAGAGAGCAGGAGGTGATGCTGTGCCCCAGCAGCATCTAAGGGATGCGGTATCCCTGCAGGGCAAGCGTCCCCTGCCCACAGCCAGCAGCAGGCACGGCTCACCACACTGCCCTCATCCTTTATGGGGCACAAGGGGCAGCTCCCATCCTTCCCACGCCAGGGCCGGGACTGGCTACAGGTCCCAGTGCCGTGAGACCACAGCAGTGAGACCACAGCCCCGAGGCAGCGCTCCTGCCCTCACCTGATCGTTCTCATCGCTGAAGCTGTTGCCATACATGAAGCAGCCACGCTTGGAGGCATGCCCGTGCAGGTCAACATAGTAGGCCAGCCCGCTGTGCTGGGGCAGGATGGCTTCGGGAAGCGGCGGCGGCTGCCCAGCTTCCTCCTCACAGCGCTGTGCCGGGAGGATCAGGTCCACCTGGGGTTCCTGAGAAGGGCTGAGGCCCCGACTCCATGTACTGGATGCGTTACGGAGGTTGTTGGTTTTCTCCAGCTCCGACAGCGCCGCCTCCGGGACGGAATGGTTGGAAGATCTGGCGCTGAGCACGCTGGTGCTGAGCGGTGAGACGTAGGTCCTCCAGTCGGGGCTGCCCGGCAGCACACGGCTGTGCACGTGGTGGTACAGCAGCACCGCTTTGGCCCCGTACACAGCGGGGTGCAGCTCGGCATCGGGGTTGAGGTACTGTCGGTTCAGGTTGACCCCACGCGAGTCAGTCCTGCAAAGGGCCACGTTGCAATCACCTGGAGCTCACCGCTGAACCCCGAACCCGTCAGCACAGCTCCTCTGGGCTGTATGAACCCCAGAGCGGGAGAGAGCCGCTCACCGGTAGTGACCTCGCACCACTCCGTCCGGGTTCAGCATGGGAATGAGCTTAAAGACGAACATGCGACGCAGCATCTGGGCACGGGGGTCCTCCTCACGCAGGATGAAGTGCAGGAAGCCATTGAAGACAAAGCTGGAGGGCGTCTCACCAGGGTGCACGCGGCTGCTCAGGAAGAACACCTGGGGGCGAGCAGAGGGGTGACAGGCAGCGCTCCCACCCGGCCCCGTGCAGCTCCAATGCTGAGCCCCCCTTTGGGGCGGCAGGCACGTTCTGGGGTCCCCGAGCAGCTGCTCACCCTCTTCCCCGTGAAGCAGCGCGGCCGTGGCGTGGCCGTGTCTGGGAAGAGCTTGTCGAGCCGCGGCTCGCGCCGCTCCTGCATGCCGTGGCAGGAGGTGACGGTCAGCAGGTCGACGCGCAGCTTGTCCAGGGAGTGGCACAGCAGCTCCCGGTGGTAATAGACCGAGTCCAGGGGGCTGCGGGGAGAGACGGGAGCTCAGGGGACGTCGGCCCAAATCCTCACCGTCGGGCTCTCGGGGCCGGCTGTCACAACTTGCAGTTGTGGGACGGGAATCAGAATCGGAGCGGCGGAACTGAGACGAGCAAACCTTCCCGCAGGCAGGGAGCAGAAAGGAAGCGAGGCTCCGCCCGGCACAGCGCTCAGCCCTCTGAGAACCCCTTCTCCTCTACAAGGGAAGCGGTTCCATCCCAGCCCCACCCCGAAGCGAAGCTCTGAGCCGCGGGGCTCTCGGCCCTCAGACCCCCGGCCCTCCCCGCAAGCGCATGCAGGGCAGCGCGTGCCGGGAGCAAGGAGCGCCGCGCCCCATCCCTGCACCTGCTGGGAGCCATGTGCCGGCACTCCTCAAAGCGGCTGTCCAGCTGCGCCAGCATCTCCTGGCACTCCGTGTAGGAGAAAGGGTAGCAGAAGGCAAAGTAGGTGGTGGTGCCGCGGTGCTCCAGGAAGCGGTGCACAAAGGACAGCACAAACTGGGCCTCCACCATCTGGGAGAGACACAAAGCGGAGCTGAGCGGGCAGCACGCAGCCATGCACAGCCGCTCCCCACCGCCCCAGCCGGGCCTTCCCCGCACCTGGAAGCAGGGCCGCTCGCGGACGCGCTCCCAGCGGGGCCGCCCGGGCACGGTGCGCACGAAGGGCGCCATGCCGTGCGCGTAGAGCCGGCTCTGCCGGTTCATGTTGAGGATGTGCAGCTTGATCAGCTTCCCGGGCGCGCCGCCGCGCACGCTGAAGTAGAACCACGACCTGGGGGAAGGCGGGCACGGAGCTGCACGGAGCTGCACGGCGCTGCACGGCGCTGCGCGGCGCTGCGCGGCGCCCCGCCCGCCCGTTACCTGTTGCCGTTCTCGTACTCGGTGTGCGCGCAGTCGGGCCGCGTCCACACGTTGAACTCGTAGTCGGCGGCGGGCAGCGCGGAGGCGCCGGGCGCGGCGCGGCCCTCGGGCGGCCCCACCTGCTCCACCCGCGCCAGGTTGCCCGAGTCGAAGCGGGAGCTGAAGAGCAGCCCGCCGCACCGCACCTCCATGGCCGCCCCGCCGCCGCCACCGCCGCCCCGCAGCAACGCGCCCGCCCGTTGGACACCGCCCCCCAGCAACGCGGCCGCCCATTGGACGGCGCCACGGCAACGGCAACGCGCGAGCCTGAGCCGCCCCCCCGCTGGCCACGCCCCCTTCGGCTGGCCGCCTCCCCGCCGCTCCCCGCCGCTCCCCGGTTCTTCGGCCGCCCGCCGCGCACACAGCCGCGAACAGCCGCGTACGCACGGCGGAGCCCGCAAGCGCAGTGCGTGCCCGCGCACAAATGTAAGCGCGCACGGCTCCAGCAAAACTGGAGGATGCGGGCATCGATCCCGCTACCTCTCGCATGCTAAGCGAGCGCTCTACCATTTGAGCTAATCCCCCACCTTGCAACGGCGGTGCTGCGCCATCGCTCTTATTCTCCGCGCCGCCGCGGGCAGAGTGGATCCAACATTTGTTCTCATTCCTCTCCACCCCAGCGCCAGGAAAACAACGGGACAGCGACCGCGGTTCCATCCATCCCTCCATCCATCAGTCCTTCCCTCCGTCCCTCCCCTCAGACCACCCCCTTCCCTTCCCTCCCACAGGCGCCACGCGGGACAAAGGCACACAGAGACCAGAGGTGCAGAGCTCATTCATTGCCCCAGGTCGGGAGGGAAACATCCCAACAGCGCGCAGCCTGCAGGCTGAGGACATCCAGTGACACCCGACTGCACATCGCCAGGACACCCACAGTGACCCCACAGGGACAGGAGGGGGGCAATCCCTGGTGACAGCAGCAGCAGGGGCAGCTGCACTGCATCCCCCCACCCTGGGAGCAGCTCAATGTCCAGAAATCATGGCCAGGGCCCAGTTCTTGAGGGCGAGGGTTGTGTTCTGCAGGTAGATCCAGGAGGAGTAGGTAAAGCTGCTCAGGTGCTCCCTCACGCAGTCCCACGACACTTCTCCTCTGCCAAAGAGAAGAGAACTGTTCCATGCGTGGCAGCACCTGAGCCACAGGCAGCATCCCCCCACCCCCCTGAGCCCCATAGTGCTGCCTAAAATGCAGCTGTGACCCCAACAGCCCCAAGGTGCCCGGCCCAGGAGCGGGGCAGCAGCACGGCACCACGTATGGGACCAAATGGTGGTGCTCACTTGCAGGCGTCCACGCAGTGCTTCCATCCCCGCTGCAGTGCAGCAGCCACGTGCTCCAGCAGCGGCAGCAGGCAGCTCCGCAGCAGGAAGAGCAGCAGCTCTCGCATGCACTCAGCGATGTGCAGAACAGCTTCGGGGACCCGGGACTGGAGCTGCGGGGAGAGAAAAGAGGGTGGAGGCTCAGGCTGGGCTTGGGAGCATAGCAGCCTCACACGCCCTCACCCTCAGGCAACCGCTCATCCCCTCCCATCCTCACCCATTCCAGCAGCCAGGGCAGGCGCTCCCCAGCCCAGGAGAAAAACGTGGAGCACTGCTTGCTGATGTGCAGGGTCAGCTCAGCCGCCTTCGCCCAGAGCGGCTGCAGCGTGGGCTGCAGGAGAGCCGCGGCACGGGAGCAGCAGGCGGGCAGCGTCCTCTCCAACCACCTGCAAGGGAACGCAGGCTGAGGCCGCGCCGGGCGCGCCGGCACCGACGGCAAAGCCACGGGAGCACACGTGTACCTGGAAACCGCCGCCGCAGCCAAGGGAACGGGAGAACTCAAGAGCTGAGCGGAAAAGCACTTCCAGGAGCACCCGGGGAACGCTTCCCGAGCAAAAAGGGCTCCCTACAGAAATCACTTTGTGCTGCGTTAGCCACTTCACACCGCTCAGTCGCAGCACTGCCGAGCGCCGGGGACACTGACCTGTAGCCCTCCAGTGAGAAGTGGGCCGCTTTGTGCCAGGCGTGCTGCCAGGCGGGCAGGATGCCGGAGGAACGGAGCACGTGAGCAGAGGCGGAGGCTGCAAGAAGAAAGCAGCACCTGAGCACAGCGCAGCTCTGCCCCCGTGTAGTTGCTCCCTGGGGCAACTCAGAGGGGACACGGAGCCTCCCGTTCCCTGGCCGTACCCTGCAGAGAGCCGTGTGTCTGAATGTCGTGGATGAGGAAACCGGCGGCGAACACCAGCAGGACGAGCAGCAGGCGGGACCAGGGGAAGCCCCGGCCTTTCATCTTCTGCAGCAGCAACTGGGAAGTAGCAGAACAGCCCCGTCACACTGTGCCCACGGGTAGGAAACAAGGAGCCTCAGCCTGGTATGGAAGCACCGGCCCTGGCTCACCTTGCAGGCAGTGTCACACGCAGCCACGTCCTGCTGGCTGCCAGGTCCCTTCGCAACCAGCTCCTCGTTGGTCACCTTGAAGGAGCGAACGGTGTCCTGCAGGGCCTGGCGTGCCTGGAGACAGTGGAGCTGCAGCGGTTGGAGGGAGCTCAGCATTGGATGCCCAGCCCCTCATGGCTCGCTCCTACCTTCCTGCTGCCGCTGTCCCAGGACTCCAGCAGATGGTTCAGGAGCAAGCTGGGGGGCAGGAGAGCAGGGCACAGTTGGCACTCAGCAGCAACGCGTGCGCTCCCCAGTGCTGTGCCAAAGCACACCCAGAAGCCGGGCCAGACACGGCAAGAGCCTGGAGCGCTGCCTGCTGCACCCACCTGGACTGGGAGAGGTGCTTGGTGTAGAGCTGCCTCCAGACACTGAAGCTCAGTGGGTCCACACTCAGGCACTGGCTCATAGAGGTCAGGAGCTGCAGGGAGAACCACACCTGCTGCCACTGCACTGCCCACAGGATGCACAAAGACCCAGCACTCCCAACCCCCTTCCTTCTCACCTCCTTCCTCATGGCAGGCGGGCAGCTCGGTGTGGCTCGGGACAGGAAGGAGGGGAAGTAAGTGTGCAGTGTTGTCTCCGGCCTCGCGCCCAGCGCCAGCACCTTCAGCCGTGGGTACAGCCGCCGCAGCTGCTCCTGCAGGCTGGGAGAAGTGCTGCCTGAGGCTGCTGGCCCCATCCCCATCCCCACACTGCCCAAGTGCTCCCTGCAGCGTGACTCGTCTGAGCTGTCCCTGAGCCCACAGTGTGACAGAACAGCGCAACGTTCCCATCTCACCCTGCTCTGACCAGCTCCAGGAGCACCTGATATGCTCACTGAATGCTGCAGAGGCACACTGTGGGTTGGCTGGGGACAGCTGCCTCCATCACATACAGCTAGCTGCCAGCTCCTCCCCCCCGATGCCAATGGGTTTCTCCCACCCCCCCCAGTTTCCCTACTACCATCTCATGATGCCCCATCAATCTTACTGTGCCTCCCCCAGGTGCACCAGGAGCTGCATGTCCCACACAATATGGGGAAGCATTGGGATCGGGACACTGTCCCCACACTGCCGGGTGGCACAGCCCTACCTAGGTGACAGTGAATTGTTGGGCATGAAGGCGAAGTCCAGCAGGGGAAAGAAATCCTTGGGTCCAATCATGCCAAAGCCTTTGGTCAGATTCGGGTGCACCCTGCAAAGCAGAGGGAGCACACACATGCACCATGAGCAAGACACAGACACAGGGGCACTGCAGCCCAGCAGGCTCTGCCCTTGTCCAAACACAAACCCGAGGGATAACTCACATCAGCAGGCGGTCCAGATAGGAGACAGCATATGGGGAAAGTGCCTTGATGCCAAGCACAGGGAGCATCACACCAAGCCAGACTGTGAAGAGAAGCATCAGCCCAGTGCTGGCAGCACCGGGACTGCAGCCAGCATGAGAGCCAGGCATGTTCCACTGTCAGCAATGGGCTCTGCTGGCTGAGCTCCAGCAGCAGGAAAATAATAAAGCACTTCCCAATGTTTACAGTGATGACACTGAATAGCTCTGTGTGTTTATACATCCATAAACACACTCCCTTCCTGATGGCTGCAGCAGCTAACGTTTGACGTATACGGCCAAGACACAGACACAACACACAATGGAAGAGCAGTTCACGGGAGCCACTCCGGGCAGACAGGATCCCATCAGGGCACATGAGCTCTCACCTCTCAAGCCCTCAGCCAGGTCGGTGAAGCCAGCTTGCCCCAGAGCCCACAGGATGGTCAGGCACTTGGCCGGCCGGTTTTGGTGTGAGCGCAGCAGCTCCAGGTACTGGGGAAGCAGGAAAGAGGGGTGGCTCAGCGGGCCCACTGTCCATCTGTTCCCCCTCAGCACCATGCTGTGACACCTGGGGACGTGGCCACAGGGACTCATGGAAGCGGGCAGAGCTGAACTGCCTGGGATCTCAGGTGGGCAGCGTGTGCCCAGCTCACCTTGCCCAGGTTGGCAGTGGCAATTTTAGGCCGTTCCAGCAGCACAGCCTGGATGCAGATCCTGTACCCGTGTAAGGACTCCCCTGGAACAGCAAAGGGATGAGGTTAACCTTCTTGCTGGTAGTCATCCACAGCCCCACTGTGCTTCTAGGAATGCCGCAGCTGCTCCAGGCACTGGGTGAATCTCACTGGGATGGTGACTGTGGTGACACTGCCCCAAAGCATCCCCAGAAAGTGTCTGCACCAAGTTCTCCCTAACAACACCGTGGGGTTCCCATCTCGCATCCACTGTGCCTGAGCCAACAAGCCTGACCCACAGCTTCCTTCCTCACCCCACACAGAGTGTTGTTCTCAGCACAGGCAGCAAGCAGCAAGCATTCCCACATCAGAACCCCCCCAGCACTGAGCGGCTCTGCAGAAAGTGTGCTCACCAGGAGTCTTGTCCAGTTCCTGCAGCATGGTGTAAATTAAGTGATCGAAGAAGAGCTCCAGCACGCCAGAAGATTTTCCCAGCAGGGATCTAATGGTGTTCTTCAGCTCTTTACTCACGAGACAGTAAGGATAATCTGCAGGCAATACAACAGGTGAAGAGGAACTGAGCGAGCATAGATTGTACAGGGTATGCTACTGGGTGATGTATAAAAGGAAGACTACAGGGGGAGTTAGGAGATATGGTTGAGGAGCTACGAGATATGGCTTAGAGGCTTGTGGTAGCAATGGTAGCGGGAGGATGGTTGGACTAGATGATCTTGCAGGTTGTTTTCAACCTTGTGATTCTACGATTCTATACCCAGACAAATATTACAGCACCAGTTGAACTCTATATTATATTCCTGCAACACACAGAAGAGCCACGCAGCACACAGAGCCACAGTGACCTCCTCCCATTGCAGGCACTGACCGTGGGCGTGCTGGCTGAGCGCCGGGTCACTCTTGGGAGCCTGCAGCTTGTAGTTGAGGCAGCCAGCCAGGTCCTTCACCCAGACTGAGGGGTTCTCTGGGAACATGCTCTGGCTCTTGTCCAGCTCCTTCTGCAGGTCAGCCACGTTGAACTGTGATGAGAAGTGACTGTGAGATGTGTGTGGGGTCAGGGATGCAGCCCCTTTCTTGCCCCACGTGCTGCATTCTGTGCTCCAAATGTGTTTTCTTTAAGTTAAGGAAGGTCAGTGAGGAACACAGTGTGCCTATCACCTGCGTGATGAGTCTGACCTCGGGGTGGGTGACACACTGAACAGGTTGCCCAAGGAGGCTGTGGATGCCCCATCCCTGCAGGCATTCAAAGCCAGGCTGGATGTGGCTCTGGGCAGCCTGGTCTGCTGGTTGGCGACCCTGCACACATAGCAGGGGGCTGGAACTAGATGTGGTCCTTTTCAACCCAGGCCATTCCATGATTCTCGGACACAGCTCAGCCTTAAGGAGCTGAGGAGGTGCAGCAGTGACCAACGGCTGCTCACAGCTCTGCAACCCAACTTCGGGGCAGCAGTGGAGACGCTGTCCAAGGAGGCAATCAGAGAGCGGGGCTGCGGCACTGAAGGACAGGCTCAGTGGGCAGGGCAGGGGCGGATGGGGTCAGACACGGGGATCTCGGAGCTCTTCTCCAACCCAAAGGATTCCAGACATTTAGGAAAGCGCCAGCAGCGATCGGACGCAATCACGGCAGCGCCGTCCTAAGCCGGGGGTGGGGCCGGGCCGCCCCTCCCGCACCGCAGCCGCCCCCCAGCCCCACTCACGGCTTTGAGCGCCTCCTCCAGGGAGCGGAACCGCCCTGGCCTGGAGCCGCCATCCCCGGCCGCCTTCCGAGATCCCTTCCCCGACTGCTGCCGCCGCTGCTGCTGCTGTTGCTGCTGTTGTTGCGGTTCGGCCGCCGCCTCCCGGCCCGCGCGGCGCGGGGCGCGCTCGAAGCCGAGCTCGAAAAGGGTCTCGGTGGTAGCGATGGGCGCTGCGGGAGCCGCGGGAGGATCCCGGGGCCGTCCCGCGGGGCGCCGCCCCCTGCGAACCACTTCCCAGCGGCCGCCGCCCGCCGAGGCCGGGCTCACCGCCGCCATCGCCGCCGGATGGAGCGGAGCGCACGGCGCCGGGACGGCACTGCGCGAGCGCCCACCGCACCCGCCGATTGGCTGAGCCCCACGACACGTGCCCGGCGCGCCGCTTGCCACGTCTGCCCCAGCCCCTCTGCCGAGTCACGTGATCCGACGGCGCGCCCCTCCCCACGGTGAAGGAATGAGCGCGAAAAGGGGGCGCTAAAGGAAGGGGAGAGCGGGCTGTAGGCGGAGGGGCCATGCAAATCAGTCCGCGCGCAGCATGCCGGGAGCGCTCTAAACCAGGAACGGAACGCGCGTGGAGCCACGTGGGCACAGCGTGTGCCTCCGTGCGGGAATCTCGGAGCGGGGAGCGGGGCAGGACCTCGGCACAGGGCGGGGGATGGGGGCGCGGGTCGCCGTGCGGTGCGGGCCGGTGGCGGGGCGTGGGGAGCGGGGCGGAAGGGGAGGGAAGCATACTTACCTGGCAGGGGAGACACCATGATCAGGCAGGTGGTTTTCCCAGGGCGAGGCTCATCCCCTGCACTCCGGGTGTGCTGACCCCTGCGATTTCCCCAAATGCGGGAAACTCGACTGCATAATTTGTGGTAGTGGGGGACTGCGTTCGCGCTCTCCCCTGATTCATGTGGTCCAACGATAGAACAGAAATCCGTGTTGTTCTCCACGCTCGTACCGCGCTGTGTTATCCGTGTACAACCGATCCGTGTCGCGGTGCTGCCGGGCTCCCGCATCGTTCCGTTCCGCGCCCGCTCTGCTCGCTCTCTGCGGGAACGTTGCAGCGGCGGCGGGATCGGAAAAGAGCGAGCGGGGAACAGCCCGGCCGTGTCAGCGGAACGGGATCCGTCATCAGGCCGGAAGGCGCCGCGTGCGGGGCTGTGCGGGCGGCGGGAGAGCGGGGCGGGATGCTGAGGCATGCGGTGAGCGCGGGGTGGGGGCGAACGGGAACGGAGTGTTGAGTGGGAGATGAACCAGTGCGGAGGGACGGGAAACGGGCGGGGAAACAGCGAAGAGCGCGGGATGGAACGGCGGGCACAGAGAAGTCGAGCGCTGCCCTGAACGGGGAGAGAGAAAAAAACTCAGTCTGATGTTGTACCACATGAATCAGGGGAGAGCGCGAACGCAGTCCCCCACTACCACAAATTATGCAGTCGAGTTTCCCGCATTTGGGGAAATCGCAGGGGTCAGCACACCCGGAGTGCAGGGGATGAGCCTCGCCCTGGGAAAACCACCTGCCTGATCATGGTGTCTCCCCTGCCAGGTAAGTATGCTTCCCTCCCCTCCCGCCCCGCTCCCCACGCCGCGCCATCGGCCCGCACCGCACGGCGACCCGCGCCCCCAACCCCCGCCCTGTGCCGAGGTCCTGCCGCGCTTCCCGCTCCGAGATTCCCGCACGGAGGCACACGCTGTGCCCAGTGGCTCCACGCGCGTTCCGTTGCTGGTTTAATGCGCTCCCGGCATGCTGCGCGCTGAGCGATCTGCATCCTGATCTGCATGGCTCCGCCCACCCCACTTCCCACCCCAACACGCTCTCACGGCGCGCCGCTTTCCTTGGCCACGCCCCCACTCGCCGCACGGCCCCGCCCCTGGCACCCGGAAGCCAGTGGCCTCGCGCCACCTGTATGGTACTGCCGCACTTCCGCTACACCTCCACTTCCGTCCCGCCCCTCTGGTTGCGTTACCCCGCTCGGCGCTTGGGGGCGCTGTGGGTTGGCTGTCATCACCGGCTCTCGGTCAGTCAGCGCTTCGGAGCGGCGCTGTTGGGCAGACTGGCGGGAAGGGGCGGGGCCATGCAGATCAGGATGCAGATCAGGATGCAGATCAGGATGCAGATCAGGATGCAGATCAGTCCGCGCGCAGCATGCCGGGAGCGCTCTAAACCAGGAACGGAACGCGCGTGGAGCCACGTGGGCGCAGTGCGTGCCTCCGTGCGGGAATCTCGGAGCGGGAAGCGCGGCAGGACCTCGGCACAGGGCGGGGGTTGGGGGCGCGGGTCGCCGTGCGTTGCCGGCCGATGGCGGGGCGTGGGGAGCGGGGCGGGAGGGGAGGGAAGCATACTTACCTGGCAGGGGAGACACCATGATCAGGCAGGTGGTTTTCCCAGGGCGAGGCTCATCCCCTGCACTCCGGGTGTGCTGACCCCTGCGATTTCCCCAAATGCGGGAAACTCGACTGCATAATTTGTGGTAGTGGGGGACTGCGTTCGCGCTCTCCCCTGATTCATGTGGTACAATATCAGACTGAGTCGGTTCTTCCACTTGCGCACAAAGCATCCTCTCTCTCTCTACTTTCTATTCGCTCCCTGCTCCGTCCCGCGCCGCTCGTTTTTTTCTGCGCCCTTTTCCCGCCCGGCCGCGCGCTGATTGGTCAGTTTCTCTCGATGCCCCGCCCCTTCGTTTCTGGCCCCGCCCCCCCGCGCATCTCCCTCTCTCGGTACCCCGCCCCGCCCCTCCCGCACTCTCCGCGCTCCTCCGCCGCCGCCTCCCGCACTGCCCCGCACGTGGCACCGCCATGGGCCGCCTGGTGCTGCAGGACGGCTCCGTGCTGCGCGGCCGCGCCTTCGGGGCTACGGGCACGGCTGCCAGCGGGGAAGTGGGTGAGTGCGGCGGGACCGGATGCGGGAGGGGTGCGGGATGCGCGGGGACGCGCGTGGATCCCCCGCTCCGCGTTTTTCTCCCCGCAGTGTTCCAGACTGGCGTCGTGGGGTACCCCGAGGCGCTCACCGATCCCTCGTACGCGGCGCAGATCCTGGTGCTCACCTACCCGCTGGTGGGCAACTACGGCGTGCCCCGGGAGCGGCCGGGACCCTTCGGGCTCGGCACGGTGAGCGCCGGGCCCCCCGATCCCCGGGGCGAAGTCCTCCTCCCCCGCCCCCCACGCGGCTCTCGGGTGGGAGCGCCCCGCCGTGGGGCCGCGGATGGGGGCGGGGCCGCCGTGGGGCTGCCGGGGCTGTGGGTTTGCCCGGACTCCCCTCGGCGCCTGGGGTCGGTGTGGGGATGGGGGAAGTTGGGGGACAACCGGCGTGGGGCGGCGGTGCCGCTCTTGTGCTGTGGGGGTCCCCGCCTGGAAGCTCCCCCAGCCCTGCCCCGTGGCTCCGGGGCGAATTCCTGGGCTTTTGGCCACGTTCGCACCCCATCTCCCCGCAGTGGTTCGAGTCCAGCAAGATCCACGTGGCCGCGCTGGTGGTGGGCGAATGCTCGGAGACCCCCAGCCACTGGAGCGCTGCCCAATCCCTCGACCAATGGCTCAAGGAGCACAACGTCCCTGGGCTGGAAGGTGCGGCTGGGGGTCAGGGCCGTGGGGTCAGCGCTGGGGGTGGGCAGGGCTGGGGACACCTGGGGGCAGCGAGTTTGGAGCAGAGCTAAACTTGCATTGGGATCTGTGAAGCTGTGCCCTGTGGTGGTGAAGGTGCCATGAGACCGTGTGCCTCCATGTCACTGTGCACCCTTAGGTGTGGACACCCGTGCCCTCACCAAGAAGATCCGTGAAAAGGGCACGCTGCTGGGCAAGCTGCTGCCGGATGAGGCCCCAGAGGAGAGCATCCCCTTCCAGGACCCAAATGAGATGCACCTGGTGCAGGAGGTGTCCCTGAAGGTACGAGGTGGCTGGTCCCAGGCTGTGGGGGGGCGATGGGCCGGATTCCCACTTACCTTCTCTGTAGGAGCCGTGTGTATTTAACCCCGCTGGATCCCTGCGCATCACCGCTGTGGACTGCGGCCTGAAGCACAACCAGGTGCGGTGCCTCTGTGAGCGGGGGGCTGCCGTCACCGTGGTGCCATGGGACCATCCGCTGGACCCGGCTGGTAATGGGGCTCTGGGGTTGGAGGGTGGGTGTGGGGTAGGATCGGTGCGGGGGGCATTGGGGTGCCTCGTGCCAGAGGTCTGGGGTCCTTGGGGAGCCCCATCCTGCCCCATTCTGGGGGGTTTGGGCGTTGTGGTGTTACTCTCACTGGGGTTTATAAGGGAGGTGTGATGTGGGGATGCTCACTGTAACCTGATATGGGGCATCGTGGTGTGCTGTGAGCAGTGGGGTCAGTGATCCCTGTGCGACCCCATTTGGGAGCTGTGGGGCTGTGGTCCCTGCTGTGACTCCCTAAAGTGGGGAGGCCTATGGGGTCCCCAGCCTAACACTGCTGTCTGTGTGCAGACTTCGATGGGCTCTTCCTTAGCAACGGCCCTGGGGACCCACGGCTGTGCCAGCAGACAGTGGCCAACCTGCGTGCTGTGCTGGCCGCTGACCACCCCAAGCCCATCTTTGGGGTGTGCCTGGGCCACCAGCTGCTGGCCCTGGCCTTGGGCGCCCGCACCTACAAGATGAAGTGAGTGGGATTCCAACTCTGGGGGGATCCCGATGTTCAGTTGGGTGAGTGATGTTCTGTGCCCGCCTCCTCCCACCCCTCAGGTATGGGAACCGTGGGCACAACCAGCCATGTGTGCATGAGGACACGCAGCGCTGCTTCATCACGGCACAGAACCACGGCTTTGCGGTGGAGGCGGGCAGTCTGCCTCCTGGCTGGGCACCGCTCTTCACCAACGCCAACGATGGCTCCAACGAGGGGTTGGTGCACGAGCACAAACCCTTCTTCAGGTACGTGCAGGGTCGACCTGGTGTGGGGCTGGAGATGTGGGGTTGTATCTCACTTGGTGACCCTGCAGTGTGCAGTTCCACCCCGAGCACCGCGCTGGCCCCACGGACCTGGAGGGGCTTTTTGATGTCTTTGTGGAGGCGGCACGGGACCTGCAGAGAGGGGACAATGACAAAACAGGTGGGCATGGGGCTGGGGGAGATATGAGCCCCTCAGGGTTGGGGACAGCTGTGTGCAGTGTTGTGCCTGAGGTCAAGGCTTTGGGCTGGGGCCGTGCATGGGATTCTGTGCTCAAGGTCCTGGGGCAGGTGGAGATGCTTGGGGCCAGGGTTGGTGATTGCTCAGGGGCTGTGGTTGATGGGGCTTGGGGCCAGGGTTGGTGCTCAGGGTCTGGGCTGTGATTGGTGCTCAGGGCTAGGATTGTGCATGAGTGGCTGTAGGACTGGTGCTGGGGCACTGTGCTGTGTTTGCATCCACTGTGCTGGGTGCTGTGCGAGGCTGTGGGGCTGTCACAGGGCCACAGCATCCCTGCCCCACCCCACCCCATCCCATCTGATCCCTGCAGTGCGGCAGCGCCTACGGGATCTCCTGGCGTACAGCGAGGTGCCGGCAGCAGGGCTGGAGACAGCACGACCCCGCAAGGTGCTGATCCTGGGCTCCGGTGGACTCTCCATCGGGCAGGCGGGCGAATTTGACTACTCAGGGTCACAGGTGAGCATCCCTCAGACAGTTGGCAAACAGGGGCCTCTGTGTGGAGCTGATATCATTGTCCCCCCGACCTTCAGGCCATTAAAGCGCTTAAAGAGGAGAACATTCAAACGGTGCTCATCAACCCCAACATCGCCACGGTACAGACCTCCAAGGGGCTGGCAGACAAGGTGTACTTCCTGCCCATCACCCCTGAGTACGTCACCCAGGTGAGTGCTGCGAGGATGGCGGGGGCCGCTGTGGGGCCGCTGTGGGTCTGCACCTCACTGCCTTGTCCCCCATCCTGTAGGTGATCCGCAACGAGCGCCCTGATGGCGTGCTGCTGACCTTTGGTGGGCAGACAGCCCTCAACTGCGGTGTGGAGTTGACCAAAGGAGGCGTGCTGCAGCGATACCGCGTGCGTGTGCTGGGCACCCCTGTCGCTTCCATCGAGATGACAGAGGACCGCAAGGTCTTTGTGGAGAAGATGGAGGAGATCGGCGAGCATGTGGCGCCCAGCGAGGCTGCTGCTTCCCTGGAGCAGGTCTGGGGTTGCAGTATGGTGTGGGGCAGGATGGGGGCTGTCCCCAGGGGGTGCCACCCCTATGCTCACTCTGTGCTCTCTGCAGGCACAAGCGGCGGCCGAGCGGTTGGGGTACCCAGTGCTGGTGCGCTCGGCGTACGCCCTGGGGGGCCTGGGCTCCGGCTTCGCCTCCAGCCGGGAGGAGCTGGCAGCCCTGGTGAGCCAGGCCTTCACCCACACCTCCCAGGTGCTGGTGGACAAGTCGCTGAAGGGCTGGAAGGAGATTGAGTACGAGGTGGTGCGCGACGCCTACAACAACTGCGTCACGGTACAGCAGCAGTGCTGGGGGGTAGCGGGGGTTCCCTGGACCCTTTTCTTGTGCCAGCACAACTGCTATACGCTGGCACCGAGACCCTAGTGTGCCCTCAATGGGCGCTCAGGTCGTTGTGGTGCAGGGAGCTCCAGTGGTGTCTGGGGCAGGGAGAAGGTGGGGACCCCCAGTGAGGCTATCCTGGCGTATAGTGGGATGAGAAGCACAGGTGATGGACAACCAGTGCATCCCTGCCCCAGGTGTGCAACATGGAGAACCTGGACCCGCTGGGCATTCACACGGGTGAGTCCATCGTGGTGGCACCCAGCCAGACGCTCAACGACACCGAGTACTTCATGCTGCGCCACACCGCCATCAAGGTGGTGCAACACCTGGGCATCGTGGGCGAGTGCAACATCCAGTTCGCCCTGAACCCTGAGTCGGAGCAGGTGGACGCAGCGTGCTCCCCGTGTGCCCCCCCTGTGGTGGTGGTGGGGCCCTATCCGTGCTCATGGCACATTGCTTTTTGCAGTACTACATCATCGAGGTGAACGCACGGCTCTCCCGCAGCTCAGCACTGGCCAGCAAGGCCACAGGCTATCCACTGGCCTATGTTGCAGCCAAGCTGGCGCTGGGCATCCCACTCCCTGTCCTCAGGTAATAATGTCACCGTGGGGGCACGGGGCACAGCTTAGCTGTGTTGTGGGTTCCGTGTGCCAACACTGTCCCATGTGCTGTGCAGAAACTCTGTCACCAACTCCACCACCGCCAACTTCGAGCCTAGCCTGGACTACTGCGTGGTGAAGATCCCACGCTGGGATCTCAGCAAATTCCTGCGTGTCAGCACCAAGATCGGTAGCTCCATGAAGAGCGTGGGTGAGTGCAGTGGGGCAGCCTGGAGTGGCATGGGGCAGCCTGTGAGGCTCCATCCGCTCACAGCCTCCCGCAGGGGAGGTGATGGCCATCGGCAGGAACTTCGAGGAAGCCTTCCAGAAGGCGCTGCGGATGGTGGATGAGAACTGCGTGGGCTTTGACCACACGGTGAAGCCGGCGTCAGACGTGGTGAGCGCTGGGGCTCAGCACGGTGTGTGGGTCAGGCGTGTGAGAGGCTGCGCCCCGCTCACCCCTTGGCCCCCCAGGAGCTGGAGACACCGACAGACAAGCGCATCTTCGTGCTGGCTGCCGCGCTGCGCGCTGGATATTCCATCGAGCGCCTCTATGAGCTGACCAAGATCGACCGCTGGTTCCTGCACAAGATGAAGAACATCACGGATCACGCGGCGCGGCTGGAGGCGTTCCGCGGCGAGCAGAGCACCATGCCGCCTGCTGTTCTGCGCCGTGCCAAGCAGCTTGGCTTCTCTGACAAGCAGGTGGCCCTGGCCGTGCTCAGGTGAGGGGGGTGGCCCCCCTACCCTGCTGCTGCCCCACGGCCGGCGCTCACCCTGCCCCTTGCAGCACCGAGCTGGCCGTGCGGAAGATGCGGCGTGACCTGGGCATCCTGCCGGTGGTGAAGCAGATCGACACGGTGGCGGCCGAGTGGCCGGCACAGACCAACTACCTCTACCTGACCTACAATGGTGCTGAGCACGACCTGCCCTTCCACCAGCCCCACGTTATGGTCATTGGCTCTGGTGTTTACCGCATCGGCAGCTCTGTTGAGTTTGACTGGTGCGCTGTCGGCTGCATCCAGGAGCTGCGCAAGGTGGGCTGGGGTTGGTGGGATGTAGGGAAGAGTGGGGCTGGGGCTGTCCCTGGCCTCACTGCGTTGCTCTGCCCTACAGATGGGCTTCAAGACCATCATGGTGAACTACAATCCTGAGACTGTGAGCACTGACTATGACATGTGTGACCGCCTCTACTTTGATGAGATCTCCTTTGAGGTGAGTGGATGAGGGCTGCATGCCGCGGGGCAGGAAGTCTCAGAAGCTGCCCCAAAGGGATGGGGGCTGCGCAGCCCCCTCCCAGCCAGCCCCATGCCACAGGTGGTGATGGATATCTACGAGCTGGAGAACCCCGAGGGTGTCATCCTGTCAATGGGCGGCCAGCTGCCCAACAACATCGCCATGGCGCTGCACCGGCAACAGTGCCGCATCCTGGGCACCTCCCCTGAGGCCATCGACTCAGCTGAGAACCGCTTCAAGTTCTCACGCCTGCTGGACACCATTGGCATCAGCCAGCCGCTCTGGAAGGAGCTCTCCGACATGGAGGTGAGTGCAAGGCTGCCCGGGGCTGTGCCCCCCAACACAACCCACTGAGCCGTGTGTCTCCCTGCAGTCGGCCAAGCACTTCTGCTGCACCGTGGGCTACCCCTGCGTGGTGCGGCCTTCCTACGTGCTGAGCGGCGCTGCCATGAACGTCGCCTACTCAGACAGTGACTTGGAGAAGTTCCTGAGCAATGCCGTGGCCGTGTCCAAGGAGCAGCCCGTTGTCATCTCCAAGTTCATTCAGGAGGCCAAGGTTGGATGTGGTTCCTGCGCTGCGCTGGAGCTGTGGCAGGATGGAGCTGTGACAGTGTGCCTGCTCACAGGAGATCGACGTGGATGCGGTGGCTTGTGACGGCGTGGTGGTGGCCATTGCCATCTCTGAGCACGTGGAGAACGCTGGAGTGCACTCAGGAGATGCCACACTGGTGACTCCCCCACAAGACATCACGCCTAAGACTCTGGAGCGCATCAAGGCCATTGTTCACGCCATCGGGCAGGAGCTGCAGGTCACCGGGCCCTTCAACCTGCAGCTTATCGCCAAGGTACTGGGGAGGGCAGAGCCATGCTGGGAGGCACTGAGCACCCTGCAGCCTCAGGACGCGCCTCACACCATCCCCTCTCTGCAGGATGACCAGCTGAAGGTGATCGAGTGCAACGTGCGTGTGTCGCGCTCCTTCCCTTTCGTCTCCAAGACGCTGGGAGTGGACCTGGTGGCCCTGGCCAGCCAGGTGATCATGGGTGAGGATGTGCAGCCCGTAGGGCTGATGACAGGCACAGGCATCGTCGGTGTCAAGGTGAGCTGGAGCCAGCAATGGGGTGGGGGCTGTGTTGGGTGGCTGCTGAACCCCTGTGCCCGCAGGTGCCACAGTTTTCCTTCTCACGCCTGGCGGGTGCTGACGTGGTGCTGGGTGTGGAGATGACAAGCACGGGTGAGGTGGCGTGCTTTGGGGAGAACCGCTGCGAGGCGTACCTCAAGGCCATGCTCAGCACCGGTTTCAAGATCCCCAAGAAGAACATCCTGCTTACCATTGGCAGCTACAAGGTGCGTGGGGTGCCGGGGTTGGGTCGGGTACCCCAAATACACTTTGACCCCTGCGGTGCTGTTACAGAACAAGAGTGAGCTGCTGCCCACCGTGCGGACTCTGGAGAGCCTTGGCTACAATCTGTATGCCAGCCTTGGCACTGCTGACTTCTACACTGAGCATGGCATCAAGGTGGGAGCTCAGGGTTTGGTGGGGAGGTCCATGGTGCCGGCACGGAGTGATGACGGTGGCACTGCTGCAGGTGATGGCAGTGGATTGGCACTTCGAGGAGGCAGACAACACTGAAGCAGGTGCCCGTGAGACACAGCGCAGCATCCTGGACTACCTGGCAGAGAACCACTTTGAGATGGTCATCAACCTCTCCATGCGCAATTCTGGGGGCCGCAGGCTCTCCTCCTTTGTCACCAAGGGGTACCGCACGCGGCGCCTGGCTGTCGACTATTCTGTGCCACTCATCATTGACATCAAGTGCACCAAGCTCTTCGTAGAGGTAGGGTGGGCATGGCATGGAGAGCTCCACTGGATGATGTTGTGGAGTCCGGGCAGGCATCCTCCTGGCCCTGCCTCGTTCGCCCATGGTGGATGTGCCCAGCCTGATGATGTCTGTGCCTGCAGGCACTGGGCCAGATTGGAGCTGCCCCACCACTCAAGATGCACGTGGACTGCATGACATCCCAGAAACTGATCCGCCTGCCAGGTTCGAGGGCTGGGGTTGACATGAGGCTGGGGTTGTGCCCCACAGAGCAGCCGTGGGATCAGAGATGTTCCACTCTGCTGCCTCCTCTCCATGTCCACCATATCCCCATGCCCAACCTGCTTCCCCAGTGCTTCCACACTGATGTTTGCCATCCCCAGGGCTGATCGATGTCCATGTGCACCTGCGTGAGCCGGGTGCCACACACAAGGAGGACTTCTCCTCGGGCACTGCAGCTGCCCTGGCCGGGGGTGTCACCATGGTGTGTGCTATGCCCAACACCAGCCCCGCCATCACCGACGCTGCCTCCTTCGCCCTGGCGCAGAAGGTGAGTGGGGAGCTGGTGTGGCCATGTCCCCTCCCCATGAGGCCTGCAGGAGGTCAGCCTCTACCGTGCTGAGCCCACTGCATTCCCTCCCCACAGCTGGCCGAGGCCGGGGCACGCTGTGACTTTGCCCTGTTCCTGGGTGCATCGGCGGAGAATGCGGGCTCACTGGGTGCCCTGGCTGCAGCAGCAGCAGGGCTGAAGCTGTACCTCAACGACACCTTCTCCAGCCTGCGCATGGATGATGTGTCGCTGTGGATGGAGGTGAGCTGCTGCTGGAAGGGGGGTGGGGATTGCAGGGGGTCCCGATGCTGGCCCAACACCCATTGCTTCGTGTCTCTGCAGCACTTCCAGCAGTGGCCACGGCATTTACCCATCGTGGCCCATGCGGAGGGGCAGACGGTGGCTGCTGTCCTGATGGTGGCACAGCTGCACCAGCGCCCCGTGCACATCTGCCACGTGGCACGCAGGGAGGAGGTGAGCAGAGAGCTGGGTCCCCCTCCTGTGGCTCGTGAGGCGTGTTGGGGGCTACCCCTCACTGTGCCCCCTCCAGATCCTCCTCATCAAGGCGGCCAAGCAGAAGGGGATCCCAGTGACATGTGAGGTGGCCCCACACCACCTCTTCCTGTGCCAAGATGACCTGGGGCGCCTTGGGGAAGGCTGTGGTGCTGTGCGCCCAGCGCTGGGCACCTCCCAGGATCTGGAGGCCCTCTGGGACAACATGGACACCATCGACTGCTTCGCCACTGACCACGGTGAGCGCTTGTGGGCACAGGGCAGAGATGAGTGGGGCCAAGCATTGTGGTAACAATCCCCACCCTGCAGCCCCCCACACACTGGAGGAGAAGCAAGGCCCCAAGCCGCCCCCTGGCTTCCCTGGGCTGGAGACCATGCTGCCTCTGCTGCTGACTGCTGTCTCTGAGGGGCGGCTGACGGTGGAGGATATCATCCTGCGCCTCTATGAGAACCCCCGCAAGATCTTTGGGCTGCCAGCACAGGAGGACACCTACGTGGAGGTGGGTCACTGTTCCACTGCCTACCCCACAGCCAGCCCCAGACTCTGACCACTCTCCCTGCAGGTGGACTTGGAGCAAGAGTGGGTCATCCCCGAGCGCACTGCATTTTCCAAGGCACAGTGGACACCTTTTGAGGGCAGGAATGTGAAGGGGACAGTGCGCAGGGTGGTGCTGCGCGGGGAGGTCGCCTACATTGATGGGCAGGTGGGAACCAAGTGCCACTCTCCATGCTGCTCCCCTACATCCAGGGGTCCCCGAGCACCAACTCCCCTCAGCTAAGGGTCTCTGGGCACTGATCACTCTCTGTCTGTGGCCACAGGTCCTGGTGCCCCCCGGCTACGGGCAGGATGTGAGGAAGTGGCCCATGGGAGCTGTGCTGGCACCGCTCGTGCCCCCCACCAAGGAGATCGTGAAGGTAACGGGGTGCAGGGTGCCAGGGGGGCACAACCCGTGCCGTGCTCCAGCTCATCCTCTCTCTGCAGACCCCCGAGCGGCCCCGGCACGCAGCGGTGGGTGAGACGCTGCGCAGCCGAGCCTCCAGCCCACGCCGTGCCGGCCCCGTGCCTGAGGGCCGCTTCCACCTCCCGCCCCGCATCCACCGTGCCTCTGACCCTGGTCTGCCAGGTGAGGGGGGCACAGCGCGGCGCGGGGGGACAGCGTGCATGTGGCCGTGTGGGAGCCGTGTCGGGGCCGGGTGCCGCGCTGACCCTGCCCTTGTGTCCCGTTCAGCGTTCCGGAGGCTGGGAGCCGCGCACCGCCCGGGCGCCCGAGGCACCGGTAATGTTGGGGGGGACTCACTCAGCCCCGCGTTATGGCACTATAAGCGCAGCCGATGAGTGCAGCCCCCCCCAGGTGCCGCGCCAGCCCCGGGCCCCTGTGCTGCTTTTGCGAAGGGCTGAGTCCTTGGGACGGGGCACAGCGGTGCTCCCCTCCCGCTCAGCCCCAGCCCGCCTGGCACCTCGGGGCCCTGTGCCTCCCACGATCAGGGCTGCGTCCCATTGGGTTCCATGGGGTGCATGCGGGGCACAGCGCGGGGGCTTGACCCAGCTCGTTTTGGGGCAAGCATCACTGTAGCGTCGCGTCTGTGGTGCTGAGGGGGCCAGGAGCTCTGCGCTCTAATGCTGCCTTCCCCTCTCATGCTCAGCTGAGGACACACGGGAGAAGGCTGGCAGGAGGGTGGCAGAGGCAGGTGAGTACCGGGGGCTGGGAGCTCTGCGTGCTTCCTGTGTGGGCTCACTGTGTGCTCCTGGTGCCATAGATGCGACGGCCACTCAGGACAGCCACCCCCACCTGTCGGGCCCCTTCCCACGCCAGGCGTCCCCCCAAGGTGTGCCCCATTTCCCCACCTCACCGCTGCTGCACCCCCTGGTTGGGCAGCACATCCTCTCCGTGCGGCAGTTCTCCAAGGAGCAGGTGGGTGCCAGGTGGACACGGGGTGGGGGGGGAGGTCTCCATGCTGGGTGCCCCCTCTGAGCCACATCTCCCCGCAGATGTCACATCTGTTCAATGTGGCACACACCCTGCGCATGCTGGTGCAAAAGGAGCGCAGTTTGGACATCCTCAAGGTGAGCAGGGAGCGAACGCTGCGTGCCCCACACCCCTCCCCACGCCTGACACCACGTCCTGCAGGGCAAAGTGATGGCATCCATGTTCTACGAGGCGAGCACGCGCACCAGCAGCTCCTTTGCGGCCGCCATGTGCCGGCTGGGCGGCTCTGTGGTGTCATTCTGCGAGGCCACCTCCTCGGTGCAGAAGGGCGAGTCGCTGGCTGACTCTGTGCAGACCATGTGCTGCTATGCCGACGTCCTGGTGCTGCGGCACCCCCAGCCTGGAGCTGTGGAGGTGAGCGGGAGGGCTGCTTCCTACCACGTGGCAGTGCTCTGGTGCCGTCAGCATACGTATTTCACTCTTGGCCCACTCTGTGCCCAGCTGGCCGCCACACACTGCCGCAAGCCTGTGATTAATGCTGGTGATGGAGTGGGCGAGCACCCGACGCAGGCGCTGCTGGACATCTTCACCATCCGTGAGGAGCTGGGCACCGTCAATGGCATGACGGTGAGATGCTGTATGCCGTGCTGTGGGCTGCTAGGTGCCGTGCTGGGCCGTGCCCTGGGTCATGCTGACGGCTCTCCCCGCAGATCACCATGGTGGGTGACCTGAAGCACGGGCGCACGGTGCACTCGCTGGCCCGCCTGCTCACGCAGTACCGTGTCCACCTGCGCTACGTCACACCCCGCGGCCTCGGCATGCCACCCGACATCGCTGCCTTCGTGGCTTCCAAGGGCATCTCGCAGGTGAGGAATGGAGCTGGGGCTGTGGGGCTCTGCCCACCCTATGGCCCCGCTGATAGTGCTGCCCCAGGAGGAGTTTGGGAGCATTGAGGAGGCGCTGCCCGACACCGACGTGCTCTATATGACCCGCATCCAGCGGGAACGTTTTGAGAGTGCTGAGGAGTACGAGGCTGTGAGTGCAGGCTGGGTGGAGGGCTGGGTGGAGGGCTGGGAGGGTCCCCACCCCCTTGCTCAGGGCTGTGGCTCCACAGTGCTTCGGGCAGTTCATTCTCACACCGCACATCATGACGAGGGCCAAGGAGAAGATGGTGGTGATGCACCCCATGCCCCGTGTCAACGAGATCAGGTGGGGTTGAGGTGGGCAGTCTTGTGGGAGGGTTATGGAGTCCTGGAATGCGGGAGGAATGGTAGGAAGGGAGATAGGGGCTTGGGGGGAGGAGAGAAGGGATGCAAGGTTTGGATGCTGTCCAGGTGAGGAAGAATGGGATAAAGGGGGGGGGATGCAACCAGGTGGTGGGGTCCTTGGGGCAGCAGGGGATCAGGGCTGGGTTGTGGGGGAACAGGGAAGGGTCCTGTCCCGGTGGGGAGGGAAATGTGAGATGACGGGATAAATGGGGTCTGAATGTGGGGGCCTGGGGCGAGGGGATCGCATACAGCTGGGGTCCTGCGGGCAAACGGTGGGAATAGGGGCTGCGGAGGGGGGGGAATTAGTTTCTATCCAGACCTCCTCGCTGCCCGGGCCCTGGAAGGGAGGGGGGGGGGGGGGGGGAAAACCTCCCGGTACTGACGTCACATCCGCAGCGTGGAGGTGGACTCGGACCCGCGCGCCGCGTACTTCCGGCAGGCAGAGCAGGGCATGTACGTGCGGATGGCGCTGCTGGCCACCGTGCTGGGCCGCTACTGACGACAATAAACTGCGACGGGGCACCGCCTCGCTTCAGCCAATCGTGTGCCGCGCTGGGGTGTGCGTCATCATTCCGCGCCGTGTCACGTGGCCATGTGGGCGGCATGGCGGCGCTGCGGCGGCTCCTGGCGCGGCGGCCCGGGGCCGTGCAGGCGCTGACCGCCGGTAAGGGCCCGGCTCGCCCCCCTCTGCACCGCACGACGACTCCGTGGGCCGGGGGGTGCCGGTAGTGGTGGGGCCTTGGGGATGGGAGGAGCTGTAGGGGCCTTGGGTCTGATCGGCCCCGGCGCCTGGGCCTGCAGAGGGCTTTCCCCGGCGGCCGCCCCGGGCTCCGTCGGCCGCTCCTTGGTCCGTTCCGTGTCCTCTGGGGCCCCTCCGTGTCCAGGACGGGCGATGCCGCGAGCCCAGAGCACCCTCCACCTTTCCGGGTGGATCCCCGCATGTAGCCCTGAGCCCACTGAAACACGCTTCCCCGGAATGGGGAGTTGGGGGATGGGAGCGCCTCCAGCCTCCGCTGCCCATCCCCCCCGTTCCCCGTGGGGTGACGGCACCGTCTCTGCTGCCAGCCGCTGCTGGGGGTGGTGCCAGGCGCTGGGGCTGTGCCAGGCCACCTCACCGTTCCCTTTGTTATTTTTATCTCCTCTGATGGAATTCACTGCCTGGCACCCGCTGTGGGGCTGTGCCGCCGCGATGTTCCTCCGTGTCCTGGAGGAGGGCCAGGCAGAGCCGGGGGGGCTCACGCTGAGCACACGCTGCAGTTTGAGACTTGCTCTGGGCTCCTCTTCACCGTTGCTTCTCCCCACTGGAGCTGACTCTTCTGCAGTGTGGGGCAGCCCCTGAGCTGACTGTGGGAGTGCGCAGCCCTCGGTGCTGATTGGGATTTGGTGGCCAAGGAGGGGCTCAGTCCTTGTGTCTGGGCACACCTGAAGGACTGCAGCCCCCCACGTTCCAGCCCTGAGCTCCGGTCCCGCTGTGCAGCTGAGATGTTCCCCCAGCATAGAGCTGCAGCCGGGGCCAGGCCGGGGACATTTCCTGGCAGCTGCTTGCACTGGGGGCAGCCAGCAGTGGTGAGAGCTGCGGGGCAGCACTTTACCTCCTGCAGGCTGGGCTGGGGGCCAGCATGCCAGCAGAGCCTGAATCCGGCGGCGGCGGCAGCAGCACGTGCCCGCAATGGTGACCTGGTGACCTCTGCCTGCAGTGAGCAGCCCTGCAGCCAGCGAGGCCCACGGGGGCTGCCTACACTGTGCCCTACTTAGGCTTGAGTGCGCTCCAGGGCCCTTGGCTGCAGCGCGTGGGAGCGGTAGATTCAGCAAGCAGGGCCTGGGGGGACTGGGGGATACAGCAGTGGACTCGTTATGGGTTTGGGTCAGGATCACTGTCACCAGACCCTCCTGGGCCACCCCAGCTGCATAGCCTGTCCCTTGCCCGTCAGGGTGGGAGCACATTCTGGGGGTTGCATCCCCCCATGGATGAATTCATGCTGGGTGCACATTGCTCTGGCTGTGACCTTAGGCTGGAGTCTGCTCTGTGAGAGGCTGCAGGGGCTGACATTGGGGGTGCTCCAAGTTCTCAAGAAGGGAGCAGAAGCATGAGGGCT
This sequence comes from Phasianus colchicus, assembly GCF_987193195.1. Taxonomy (NCBI): domain Eukaryota; kingdom Metazoa; phylum Chordata; class Aves; order Galliformes; family Phasianidae; genus Phasianus; species Phasianus colchicus. The sequence goes on along the minus strand of NC_143437.1, from coordinate 104,348,355 downwards.
GGAGCACTGCCTGGGAGTGCTGGGAGTGAGCATGGAACCCACAAGGCTGGGGCACAGAGTGCTGAGCCAAGGGAGTTGCGTCGAAGAGGTCAGGAGGGCAGGACGGGGCGGGGACTGCCAAAGACCTGCTGAGCTGCACCCCACTGAGGGCGTGGGCACGCAGCTAAATCCTGCACACTGATATGGAAACACTGCTCCGAACTGTGCCAACGGCCAGGAGGAACCAGGAGTAGTTCTGGCACCAAGCAAGAAACGGCACAACTGGGGATCAGCTACTTGTGAGGCTGGGGGCTGTGCTCGGGCAGGACCCACACCCCCTCCCCGCTGCCCTCCTGAGCTCCAGGCCGGTTGCAGGGGCACTGATGGGAGCCGGCGATGTGATCGCACAGCAGCTGGTGGAGCGGCGCGGGCTGCACGGGCACCACAGCCAACGCACCCTGAAAATGACAGCCATTGGCTTCTGCTTTGTGGTGAGTGCTGATGTGGGGGGCACACGTGTCAAGCTGTGGTGTGGGCAGGTGGCTGCCCAGCTCTGTGGGCACCACACTGCCCAGGCACCGTGCTCAGCACGCAGCTCTCGCAGGGCCCCGTTGTGGGCGGGTGGTACAGGATCCTGGACCGGCTCATCCCAGGGGCCACGAAAGCCGTGGCCGTAAAGAAGATGATGCTGGACCAGGTCAGTGCTACGTGGGTGTGGGGATGGGGCGGCAGGACGGTGCTGCCTCCCTCCTGCTGCTGCTCTCGGGTGCTCCCAGATTTGCAGGCCCCATTCCTACAGCTGTGTGCCGGGGGCTCTGGGCACTTCAGGGCCTCAGCCAGGCTCCTGCTGCTTTCTTGCAGGGCGCCTTTGCACCGTGCTTCCTCGGCTGCTTCCTCGCCATCACCGGGGTGATGAACGGACTGTCGGTGGAGCAGAACTGGGCCAAGATCCAGCAGGTGCGTGCCTGCCCCAACCAGCTTGGGGCTGTTGGGGCCAGGATGCCTGTTTGGCTCTAACATTCATGGTGCTGGGTTTGCCCCTGACCTGTCAGCTCCCTGCTGCCCTCGTGGCTGTTGTGTCCCCAGCCCAGAGCTGGCTGCTGCTGCTGCCCCACTGCTGGGGTGGGGTGTTGATGGCTTTGGGATACAGAGCAGCCACTGTGGGGCCAGACACAGATTGGTGCTTGGTGCAGCATCTTACAGGAGGCGACAAGTGCAGGAGTGGGACACGCTGTGGGGTCCCACATGGGCTGGATGCAGTGCCCCCAGCTCCCTGTATGCCATCTGTCCCCTCTCCTGGCCACGTCTCAGAGCCATTACTGAGATGGTTCCCATTAGCAGCGATTGCTGGAACCCAGTGCAGGCGCTGAGTCAGCGCGGCCGGAGGGTGACTCACCGGGGAGCGGGTGCCCACCCGCCATGGGACACAGCATGAGGGGATGAGGGGTGCTCACTCATCTGCCGGGGTGCAGCATACGGTGCCTCGGGGCTGTGGGTGAGATCCCCACCCTGCAGGCTGTAACTGGAGCGAGGTGCCCCAGGTGAGCTGGGAGCCTCAGGCTCTGCTCTGGGGACACCTTCACCCCCATTTGGGGCACATCTGCTTCTCCCCACGTAGAGGGAGCGTCACAGCGCATCCATCACCCCAGCGCTCGCTCTCCCCGTTCTGGGCCGCCGGCCAGTGCCGGGATGAGGCCGGATCCCGGCTGAGTCACAGCCAGGCTGGGCAAGGGGACGGGCGGCGTGCTGTGCTCCCCCCTTGTCCCTGACATCTGTGACCCTGGAGGGCTGCACCAGGGCTGGTGGCAGGAGCTGTGCCCCAGACCTGCTGCAGGGCTCCTGGCTACCTCCTGCCCCCATGCTGCCACCACTCCCAGCCCTACATGGGCACGTCAGGGGAAGGGGGACCTGCTGTGTGCCCAGTCTGGGGGGACTACGGCCCCTGCCTGCTGCATGCTGGGTCACAGCTGTCCCTGCACTGCTCCTCTGCTCTCAACTGTGCCGGGCTGTGTGGGGTAGTGTGGTTACAGGGCTGTTCCCTGTGCTCATGGCCTCTACGTTCCCTAGGACTATGTGGATGCACTGCTCACCAACTACTGTGTAAGTGCTGAGGATGGAATCCTCGGTTGGATTCCCTGATCCTGTGGCACAGAGCCGCCTGTGGCCCCTCATATCACTCCTCCCCTCTGCCCAGATTTGGCCGCCGGTGCAGATCGCCAATTTCTACTTCGTCCCTCTGGTCCACAGGTAGTAGCATGGCTCCATGGCCCCATGGATCCCGTTCCCCATGGCTGTGACTGCTGACCCATCCATCTCTCTGTTCCTAGGCTGGCCGTCGTGCAGTGTGTTGCCATTGTTTGGAACTGCTACCTGTCCTGGAAAGCAAACCGGCTTTGAGGGGGGGGGGGGGGAAGCCGTGCTCCAGGTGCCCCCACCCACCACCTCTGGGGTCTCGGCCAATGAGCGTGTGTGGGGCTGGAGCACCGTGCAGTCCCCCACAGGGATGTTATGGCAGTGATGACCCCGTGGGGCTGTGAGACCGCTCTGTCCATGCTCCGTGCCCTGCCCAGCACGTGGGGTGCTCCGTCCTTCCCCAGCCTCGCTGCTGGCTCAAACCCCACGTGTGACAGTGCGATCGCTACAGTACCTCCACCCAGACTCGTGTCGGGACCCTCAGGAGCACCCAATAAATGCACCGCTCCGCTGCCCCTGGCAACGTGTGAATTCTCGCTCCCCCGCCTCCCCGTAGCGTTTTGGGGACGGGGGTTCAGCCATCGGCCCGCCGTTACCCCATCCTCGCCGGGCGCGGTGCCGCGGTGCCGTACCCCTGAGCCGCATGGCACCGCGCTCGCCGTTATGAGTCACGCCGTTGGCCACCGCCGCTTCCTCGGGGCCGTCTGCAGCGCTTGGCCGCGGCGTGCGGGACCGGCGCGATGCCAGGGGGGGTGCACCGGGGGAGGGAGGGTCGGGAGGGGATGTCGCGACGGTGCGGGAGTCCGGCACCCCATCTCCGACGGGAAACGCAGCCCCGACGGCCGCCTCGCCCCGACGGCGCTGCGCCCCGCGGCGCCCTTTCAGCACCACGGAGAGCGGCACCGAGAGAGGGGCGCGGGGTGCGGGCGTGAGCGGTGCGGGGCGCCGGGCGGGGTGCGGGGTGCGGGTGGTGAACGGGTAGCGGAGCGCGGCGGGTCCGGAGAGGCCGCTCCCGATCCCGGTGCGGTTCGGACCAGCCGCTCCCCCCAGCCCCGCACCCCCCGCCCCCGCCCGGTGCGTGCCCGCCGCTGACGTCAGCCCCGCTCCGGGCCCCATATAAAGCCCCGAGCGCGGCTCCGGCTCAGCCCCGCGGGGACGGACGGAGCTCCGCACAGCGCACGGCGCCCAGAGCTCAGCGCAGCGGTACGGGCGGTGCGGGGCGGGACGGTGCGGGGCGGGACGGGGGACGCTTGGCCCCGGGGAAGCCCCGTCGGGTGCGGACTCCTCGCTAACCCACGGTCCCGCAGGTGCGGAGGAGCCGAGATGCGGCGGGCGCTGCTCACCGTTCTGCTGCTGCTGTGCCGCCCGTTCCCCGCCGCCCCCCGCCCCGCACGCCCCGACGGCCACGACGGTCCCGACGTTCCCGGCTCGGGGATCCCCGCGGCGGAGGGGAGGTCCGAAGTGCTGTGGCCGCCTCTGCCCGCGGAGCCGTGGAGGGCGCGGAGGGACGACCCGCCGCTCTCTATCGACCTCACGTTCCATCTCCTGCGGCACCTCCTGCTGCTCGCCCGCGCCCAGAGCCAGCGCGCCCGCGCCGACACCAACCGCCGCATCCTCGACGCCGTGGGACGTTGAGCCCCGCGCCGGCACCGCACCGCGTCGGGACCGCTCCGACGTGTGCGCGGCTGCGGGACTGCCCCTCGGGACGGCCCCGCTCCGATTTTGTAATAAAACGCTGTAGAAAAGCCGTAGTGTGGACCTGCGTGCGGGGCACCGTCTCCATCTCCGCCGCGTCCCCAACCTCGGATATTTGCAGCCCACGGTAAGACCCTCCCCGAGCCCCCCCGATCCAGGCTGAGCGGCCCCGATTGTGCCCCATCCCCACCCGGCAGCCATCACTGCCCCCCATCCCCTTCTGCCGCTGAAGGCCGCAAGCCAAGCTGGGATCCGTGGGGCACAGAGACACCCGGTCCCTGTCCCCGTGCATCAGCGGTGACGTGGGGCGGCTGACGCGGCGCAGTGCAGCGGTGGGGCGGGGGCACGGGCCGTGACCCACCGGTAATTGCAGCGCTGTGTGCTCAGCCTGGCGCTGTTTGCTCGGTGCACCCAGGGGACGGTGCTGCCAGACGGCGCTGCGGGGGTGGCAGACGTGGGTGCTCCCCCCAGACATGGGGCTGCAGGCGGAGCGCAAAGCCCTGGTGCGAGAGGCACCCAACTCATCCCCACACACCACACCTTACAGTGTCCTCTCGATAGGTTTAATGAGGGCTGAGGGCAGCCCCACCATGTGGGGCTTCGTAGCAGTCGTAGGGCTGTAGGGTTTGCTGATGCCAGTGTTGTGCTGCGAATCCAGCTCAGTGCTGACCTGCACCGGACATTGGCCTCAGCACTGTGCCCAGCACAAAGTCCCCATCCCATCTCATCCTCATCCCATAACCATCCCTATCCCCATCCGCATCCCATCCCCATCATATCCCCATCCCCATCTCTATCTTCATCCCCATCTCATTCCCATCCCATCCCCATCCTATTCCCATCCCATCCATATCCTATCCCCATTCTCACTCCATCCCTCTCCCCGACACCATTCCCACCCATCCTCACCCCATCCCCATCGCTATCCCCATCCCTATCCTGTCCCCATCCCATTCCCATCCCCATCCTCACTCCATCCCTCTCCCTGTCCCCATTCCCACCCATCCTCACCACATCCCCTGCCACCCCATCTCCATCCCATCCCCATGCCTTTCCCCATCCCCATGCCTTTCCCCATCCCATTCCCATTCCTCTCATCACACCCGGCTCATCCCCACAGAGCATCTCACCATGGGGAGAGCTCAATGGCTTCTGTCTTTGCCCCACATCTGTGGAGAAAAAGCAGTGGACAGACAGAGGAAGGGACACATGGTGCGGTGTGAGACCATGCACCATACAGGGCCACACTGCAACCACAGAAGCACCATGGTGACTTTAGCACAGCATAGCATGGCACAGCACAGCACACACTCACCCTCAGCAGCCTCAGGTGCCTCCAGGCTCTCCTCATCCCCCACACCCTCACTGCTGTCCGTGGGTCCGTCCCCATCATCCTCACCCAGTGCTTCTGTGGGGCAGAGGCACACCTCAGTGTGATGACATCCACATAGCAGTCTCCCCGTCCCGAGGCAGTGCCTGCTCCATGCTGGCACCTGGCTGAAAGTCGATGGTGCGCAGCATCTCAGCCACGTGGTCCACATTGATGGAGAAGTGGTCCATGCTCTCATAACCAGGCTCAGGGCGGCTGCTCATCGACACCTTGGACATGTCTGTGATCCTGGGAGTAGAGCAAGCAGCATGAGCCCTGCCCCCCCACTCCCCCACGCCATCCCCATCTCATTCCCATCCCATCACCTCCCATCCCACCCTACCCCCACTCACTTCTTCAGGAGCTCCTTGGAGTGCTGTGGGGGAAAGCAAAGTGCCATCAACATCCCAGGAGCAACGCACCAAGCCGCAGAGCACAGGGCAGAGCCCCCCGCACGCAGCCCCCCCAGACACCTGCAGGTACACGGCCATCTGAGGCTCCTCCATGGCCTGGATGGCCGTCTCCACCAGCTTGGAGGAGGCCTCCAGGTGGTCCCCGTACTGCCGGATGAGGCCGCGCACGCGTTGCACCTTCGCCTCCTGCTCGCGGGTGACGCTCTGCAGCAGCTCCTTCTTGCGCTCCTCCAGGATGCTGCAGAGCGAGTCGAAGCGCAGCCCCACGTGCTGCTTCTGCCGGCGGCCGTTCTCCTGCAAGACCCCCCCGGGGGCTCAGGGGGGTTGCCGTGCTCCCACCCCAGCCCTACTGATGGCACTGCCCCGGGGACACCCGCATTCCGTGCCTGCAGCGGGCATTTCCTTCCCAGGAGCGTCCCACGATGTGGACGCAAGCCATGGGGTGGGGGTCTCAAACCACACAGACCCCACGCACGGGGCCTGGGGAGGGGGGAGGAACGCACACATAGGGCAGCCCCACCTCGATGGTGCGGCAGATCTCCTCCATCTGCGTGATGATGGCCTGGATGCGGTCGTTCCCTGCCACCAGCATGGCGATGCCGTCGCTCAACTCGCTCTGGGAGGCGGAGCAGCGTCGGGGTCGTGCTGGGAAACCACCCCACCGTGCCCATCCGTCCCATAGCCCCTGGGGGTCACCCACCTTCTGGCGCTGGTACACGGCGGGCAGAGGGGCGACCTCGCAGTCCTTGTGAGCGCCGAACACCTTGCAGAGCGAGCAGGTGGGCGCCTCACAGCGCAGGCAGTAGATGTTGATGCGCTCGTCCTCGTGCTCCTCGCACATCAGCTGTTGCTCCGCCTTCGCGTGCAGGGGGCTGCGGGGCGGGGTGGGGGTGGGGAGAGGGCGCTGCGCCCCACGGCACAACCTCACGGCACCCCTCTGCCCTATAGCATCCTCCTGCCCCACGGCACTCCCTCCCCCACGGCACCCCTCTGCCCTATAGCATCCCCCGCCTCATTGCACCCTCACGCCCCACCGCACCCCAGCCCCACAGAAGCCCCTTTACCCCAAATCCCCCCCACCCCCAAGCCTTATTCCCCCTCGTGTCCCCTGCGCAACCCTCAATACCCCACACGCCATGGCACCCCCTTGTCTAACCTCACCCCACGGTGCTCCCAAGCCCCTCAGAAGCCCCTTTAACCCCAAATCCGCCTCCCCGCTCTCAACGGGTTCCCTCCGACCCGTGTCCCGCGTGGGCCGCCCCGCACCGCGCGGACTCCTGCTTGTAGATGTCGATGATGTTCTCCACCAGCAGGTTCCGCTGCAGCCCGTACACCCCGTGCCGGTCCAGCACCACCTCGTGGCGACACGACGGGCACCGGAACCGCCCCCCGGACGGCCCCGCGCCGGAACCCCGCGACTGCCACAGCGGGTTGGAGGCCTGGGGGTGGGGGGGGACAGAGTTAGAAGGGGAGAGCAGGGCGGGGGGGTCAGCGCGCCGCTTCGGGAGAGAGACCCCCCCCCCCTCCTCCAGAGAACGGAGCCCCCAGCCCAGGGCACAGCGCACCAGGTCCCGGCGCCCCGCCTCGCCCCGCACCTGGAAGACGTCGTTGGCGCACTTGCGGCAGAGGTTGTGCTGGCAGGGCAGGATGACCACAGGCTTGGTGAACATCTCCAGGCAGATGGGGCAGATGAGCTGCTTCTCCAGGCTCTCCATGCTGCGCGCTTCCGCCAGCAGCGGCTTCAGCCCCACCGCGAAGTTCATCGCCGCGATCCCGGTACCTCTCCGGTACCGCTTCTGTCCCGCACTGCCCCGCTCCGGCCCCGCAGCTCTAATTTTAGCCGCCCCCGCCCCGTCGGGGCCGCGCAGCTGTCGACGGCGTCGGGTGACACTGAGTCACGGCGGGCGGCCGTCCCACCGCCGGGGTCACTCCGTCCCGACGCCCCCCGGGAGCGGCACGGCACTGCCCCCTACCCCCCAACCCAGCCCAACCCCACCGCCGCCCCTTCGAGACAAGAGACCACACCGCCGAACTCCCCCCCATCATCCTTTAATGGTGCCCATAAAATCTATACAAACCCACGGAAAGTGCCTGAAGGGTCCCAGCCCCATAGACGAGCGCGGTGCGGCCCCGCGGTGGGGCAGAGAGGGGCAGGGCAGGCGGCACCTCCCCTCCCTCCTTCCCTCCCCCCCCACTCCGCCCCACCCCGTCAACCCCAGAGCAGCGTTTGGCACCCAGCGCCCGACAGGGGGGTCCGGCCCCGTGGTTACAGTGCTACCGGTCTCGGTCACAGCGCTGCAGGACGGTTTCACCTGAGATTGTGTCCCCCCCCCACACCCCCCAGACGGGGTCCTGGGGAGCGGCGGTGGTCCAGGAGGAGGCTCTCCCCCCCCAGTCCCCCTCCCCCGGCACATAGGCGGCCCTATGCCTCGCTCCTGGCTCCGGCAGCAGGCAGGGGCTGGGCGCTGCTTTGGGAGGGCTGTGCTTCCACCGGGATCTGTGGGTCTGGAAAGAAAAGGTGGTGGTCAGTGGAGCTGGGGAGGGGGTCCTGGGGGTCCTGGAAGCGATGTGGGGCTGCCCGCTGGCATCAGCACGGCCCTTATGTTGCAGACCCTGAGGAAACCAAGGGAGCTCCCAGCCCATGGGTCCCACCAGCCCCCAAGTCTCTGTGAGCCAGGAACATCATGGGGTCATGATTTCAGACCCCAACTCACCGCCGTCATCATCCGCCTCCAGGTCCTTGGGGTCGACATACTTATAGGACTCGTCCTCGCGGGGCGGGCAGCACCTCCCACAGCAGAAGAAGCAGCAGCAGAAACAGCAGCAGCAGGTCAGCACACCACAACACAGCGCCAGGGCCTGCGGGATGGGATGTCACAGCCTGCAGCTTCTCAGAGACCCCTGAGGCTACCCTGAGACCCCCAGGACACCCTAAGGGCCTGGGATTGCCACGAGAGCCATGGGGCTGCTCTAAGACCCCAGGGCCCAGCTGCCATGTGATCCCCAGGGCCACTATCAGACCTCAGGCCCAGGCACTGTGAGACTCCAGGGCTGCCTTGAGAGCCCTGAGACCCCAGTGTCCAACTGCCCTGAGATCCACAGGGCCACTGTAAGACCCCAGGAGCCATCGTGAGACCTCAGAGCCCTCCTGAGACTCCAGACCCAGACACTGTGAGACCCCAGGGCTGCCTTGAGACCTCTGGGATTGCACACTGACACCTCTGGGGCCACTCTGAGATGCCCAGGGCGACCCTAAGACCCCAGTGGTCAGCTGCTATGAGATCCCTAGGGTCACTGTAAGACCCCAGGACCACCTGAGACCTCAGACTGAGACACTGTGAGACCCCAGGGCTGCCTTGAGACCCCTGGAGCCTCACTGAGATCCCTGGGGCCACCCTGAGACCCCAGTGTCCAGCTGCCATGAGAATCCCAGGGACACTGAAGGACACCTAGAGCCACCCCAAGACCTTGGGGACCCCCTAAGACTCCAGACCCAGGCAAGTATGTGATTCCAGAGCTGCTCTGAGACCCCTGGGGCCACTCTGAGAACCCCAGTGTCCAGCAGCCATGAGAATCCCAGGGCCACTATAGGACACCTGGAGCCACCCTAAGACCATAGACCCCCAGACCCAAGCACTCTGAGACCTCAGGGCTGCCTTGAGACCCCTAGAGCCCCATTGAGATCCCTGGGGCCACCCTGAGACCCCAGTGCCCAGCTGCCCTAAGATGCCCGGGGCCACTGTAAGACCTTGTGAGTCACTGTGAGATCCCAAGGTCCTCTTGAGACCCAGACCCAGGCACTGTGAGACCCCAGGGCTTCCTTAAGACCCCTGGAGCTCCACTGAGACCCCTGGGGCCACCCTGAGACCCCAGTGTCCAACTGTCCTGAGATCCCCAGAGCCACTGTAAGACCTTGGGAGCCACCATGAAACCTCAGGGCCAACTGAGACCACAGACCCAGACACTGTGAGACCCCAGGGCTGCCTTGTGACCCCTGGGATTGCACATTGACACCACTGGGGCCACTGAGATGCCCAGGCACCCTGAGACCCCAGTGGCCAGCTGCTATGAGATCCCCAGGGCCACCTGAGACCCCAGAGTGAGACACTGTGAGACGCCCAGGGCTGTCTTGAGATCCCTGGAACCTCACTGAAACCCCAGGGCCACCCTGAGAACCCAGTGCCCAGCTGCCAAGAGAATCCCAGAGCCACTGTAAGAGCCCAGAAGCCACTGTGAGACCCCAAGGCCCTCCTGAGACCCGAGACACAGGCACTGTGACACCCCAGGGCTGCCTTGAGACCCCTGGAGCCTCATTAGGACCTCTGGGGCCACTCTGAGAACCCAGTGTCCAGCTGCTATGAGATCCACAGGGCCACTGTAAGACCCCAGAGCCACCTGAGACCCCAGACTCAGACACTGTGAGAACCCCAGGGCTGCCTTGAGACCCCTGAGATTACACATTGAGACCTCTGGGGCCACTCTGAGATGCCCAGGGCCACCCTGAGACCCAGTGGCCAGCAGCTATGAGATCCTCAGGGCCACCTGAGACCCCAGACTCAGACACTGTGAGACCCCAGGGCTGCCTTGAGACCCCTAGAGCCTCATTAGGACCCCTGGGGCCACTCTGAGAACCCAGTGTCCAGCTGCTATGAGATCCCCAGGGCCACTGTAAGATCCCAGGGCCACCTGAGACCCCAGACTCAAACATCCAGGGCTGCCTTAAGACCCCTGGGGCCACTCTGAGACGCCCAGGACGACCCTGATACCCCGGTATCCAGCTGCCCTGAGATCCCAAGCCACTTTAAGACCCCCGGGACCACCGTGAGACCCCCACCCTCAGCTCCCCGGAGCCCCCCGTGCCCGGCGCCCACCTGGAACCACCACTGGGACATGAGGAAGTAGTGACGGACGGCATCGTCTCCGAACTGCTCGGCCACGTAGAGGCCCAGCGAGCCGTACTGATCGTACAGCTGCCTCCGGTCGGCGTCGCTGAGCGTGGCGTGAGCGCTGTTGATCTCCTTGAAGCGTTCGGCCGCCGCCGGGTCGTCTGGGTTCTTATCGGGATGGTAGCGCAGCGCCAGCTTCCTGGGGGCACACGGGGACACGGGGCGGTCCGGCACGGCCCGCTACCGAGCGCTACGGCCGCCCCACGTCCGCCGTACCGGTACGGAGCGGTACGGAACAGCACGGCCCGCCCCACGCCCGCCGTACCGGTACGGAGCGGTACGGAACAGCACGGCCCGCCCCACGCCCGCCGTACCGGTACGGAGCGGTACGGAACAGCACGGCCCGCCCCACGCCCGCCGTACCGGTACGCCCGCTTGATCTCCTCGGGCGAGCTGCCCTTCTCCAGCCCCAGGACGCGGTAGAGGCTCTCGCCGACCCTCGACAGCTTCCGCTGCGGCCTGCCCGGCTCCGCCATGGCCGCGGCAACGGCCGGAGAGCAGCGGGCGCGGGGCAGAGCCCGGCCGGGCCGGCAGGGAGCGCGGAGCCGCGGCCGCTTCCGTCCGTCCGTCCGTCCGTCCGACACCGCCCCGAGCGGGCGGAGCCTGGGCTGCGGGGCGGCACGGCGAAGGGCTGCGAGCGCCAGGCATCGCCCCCAGCCCCGAGCACTGACCCCAGCCCCTGGTCCTCAGGCACTAGTCTCCCACACTAGCCCCCAGGTCTACCCCCACCCGACCAGCCCCCAGTCCCTCCCATTAGCCCCCAGGACTAGTCCCCCCACCAGCCCCCACCCCACCAGCCCCCAGCCTCTAGGACTAGTTCCCCCACTAGCCCCCAGGTCTACCCCCTCACCCCACCAGCACCCAGCACTAAGCAACAAGCAGTCGGTGCCCGCCCCATTGGGGACATCCCCGAACAGCACCCACCGCCACCCCTCAGTCCCCACCCCGAACACCCCGCAGCGCTGTGCCCCCCTCTCTTTCCCCCCCGCCTCCTCGCTATGAGCCATCGGCGGTGGCCGCGCTGCTGCTTTATTCCGGTACAAAACGAAGGCGGCCACGTACAGTACGGAGCGGGCGGCAAAGCGGAGGGAGGGGCTTCGGCCCCCCCATGGCCCCCGGCCCGAAGAACCTGAGCAAGAAGCATGGCACGGCCCAGCCCTGAAGGGATGGGGGGGCCTGAGGAGCAGCCCCTGCCCCAGTGTGGTCCCCTCCCCCCCAAAAAGAGATCTTCGGGGAGGACAGTACGGCCCCACCGCCGCGGGGCTGGAATGCAAAGGAGTGTTTGAATATCAAACCCCCTCCCGTCCCGCCCCCCCCCCCTACGCGGGGGTGACGGGGCACAAGGAGGAGCCCCCCCCATCCCTGATGGTCTGCAGCAGCGCCGAGGGAGCGGCTGCTCAGAATAAATACAAATAAATACAGATTCCAGCAACGCAGGACCCGACCCGGGACCCCGCTGGGTGGGTGGGTGGGGGAAAATGGTGGCACTGTGCCCCCCCGGGGCCGGCGGGCTCAGCAGTCCATGGCTTCGCTGTCGGTGCAGGCGGGCGGTGCATCGGTGCCGAAGTACCTGTCCCCAAAGTTCCCTGCGGGAGACAGGGAGGGGGTGAGCGGGGTGACCAACAGGAGCATCCCTCCACCCCCTTCCCCCCCCCCCCCCCGGCCCTCACCGATGCCGGGGATGATGTGAAACTCCTCGTTGATCCTCTTGTCCACAGCCGTGGTGATGATGCGGACTCGGGGGAATGCGTAAGCCACCGAGTGCACCCCCATCTCGGCCATCAGCAGCGACAGCAAGAAGATGCGCTCCTCCGGCACGTCGTGGTCCTACAGCACGGCACCATCAGAGCCCTGCCCGTGCCCCCCCGTGGGCTGTGAGCCCCCCACCCTGCCCGACCCCTCACCAGCAGCACGCGTACGGCCATCATGGCAGCAGCGCCGGTGGACACGGTGCTGTCCATGAGGATGACGTAGTCCTCACTGATCTCCTTGGGCAGGCGCAGGTAGTGCAGCTGGGGGAGGACAGGTGGTCAGGCACTGAGGCGATGTGCTGGGGGCTCAGCCTGGGGGCTGCAGGTGCTGCTCACCTCGGGCTCTCCCGTGTCGTGGTTGGTCTGGATGAGGATCTTGCCCAGGCGGATGTCCTTGCAGACGGCGGTCAGCGCTTGCTCCATGGTCTCCCCGGCCCTCAGGATGGACACGCCGGTGATCTAGGATGGGGCAGGAGCCTTGCGTTATGGCCACATCCTCTAAACTCACTGCCCCCTGCCCAGCCCTGCTGAGCCTCTGTCCCCCTCATTCTGAACCTAGCTGCTTCCACAGGACCTGGCGGAACCCATTACCTCCCCACAGGGCAAGGGACAGCCCTATGGCTGACCAACGGTTGGCCAACAGATGACTGACAGTTGACCAATGGCTGACAAAGCAATGGCTGACTAGCGGTTGACCAGCAGTTGACCAATGGTTGGTCAGCAGTTCGCTGACAGTTGACTAGTGGTTGGTCAAGCAATGGCTCATCAATGGTTGACCAACAGTTGAACAACAGTTGGCCAACAGTTGACTGACAGGTGACCAACAGTTGGCCAAGCAATGGCTGATCAGTGGTTGACCACAGTTGACCAACAGTTGGCCAACGGTTGACTGACAGTTGAACAACAGTTGATTGACAGTTGATTGACAGCTGACTACTGGTTGCCCACTGCACTGTCCCAGTTGGTGCCCAGTGCATAAGGGGACCAGTACATCTCACCCGCTGCCTATGGAATCTCTTCCCTTCATAGGTCGTCCCCTGCGGCGTCTCCACCGTGACTGACTGCGGAAAGGAAAGGTGAAGAGAGTGTGGGCAAAGCCATCCCCACGTGGCCCCACTGCCTCTGGGGCAATGGGGATGGAGGGCGAGGGCCACACCTTCAGTGGAAGGAAGGAGAGTGCGTGCTCAATCAGCAGCCGCATCAGGCGCTTGGAGTAGAAGATGAACTCGTCCCTGGTGGTGTCCTTGTTCCTGTGGGAGGATGGGTGCTCAGCAGCCATTTGGCCAACAAGGGACGTGAGCACGGAGCAGCCCTTGAGGCTGGAGGCTGGGGACATCTGACAATGTGGGAGGAAGCCTACAGAGGTGGCGGGAGCTTGGAGCATCCCAATGGGGAACGACTGAGAGCCCTGAGACCATTCAGCCCGGGGGAGAGAAGGCACAGATCTCTGAGATTCTGTGAAATCCTGAGAGGTGCAGCGAGACTGCGCCAACGATGCAGTGCTGAAGGAGGCGAGAGAGAAAGTAAATAAACACCCCACAGCATGTCACTTTCTTGAGAACACAAGGGAGCAAAAGAGCCCTAACAGCTCTCAGCTGGTCAGCAGATGGAAGTGGTGGCGTTGGCAATGGTCCCTGAGAGGCAGAAGTATATTGGATATTTTTATTCTGTATTTTAGGACATCATCTCCCACTTCTCACCATCGCACAGCGCAGATGACAGACAGCCCACCAACAGCAGCACTGGAGAAGGGCAAAGCAATTATTTCTATCTCAGGGGTATTTCTGTGCTCAGATCTAGGCACCTTGCAGCCAGCAGCTCTGTGAGGACCAGGAAAGCCCAACAAGCCTTAGCACAAACTGGGCAGCACATCCTGCCAAGGCACAAAGTCCAGGGCAGAGCTGACCCAAGCCCTGCAGCCCTGATTGCCAGTGCACATCCTGGAGCCCTTCCATGTGTACACAGGGACCGGTGTGCAAACAATGGCAGGGAAACACTATTCTGTGTCCACACAGAACTACTTTCTACTCCCCATCTTTGCACAAGAGCTGAGGATTGCCCTGGAATCTCCTTCTCCCCAAGATGCCAAGCCTGGATTTGCCATGACGCAGCGAGCTGCTCATCTGCTGCCAGCTCACAGTGCTCACAGACGGCTGCGGCACGGGGAGCCCCAGCACCATGCAACAGGGCTGCCAGCACCCAGTGAGTGGGAAGGCAGATCTGAGAGAAAGGCTGATCACCTATGAGCACCAAAACCAAAGCCACTGAACCGCCCCCAAACACAGCATCCTTTCACCAGAAGAGTTTCTCAGCCCAGGTTCCTAAGAACCGTGTTGCTTCAGTTTTCCTCCCTTCCCGTGGGCTGTGCTAGGATGTGAGGGGGTGGCTGATGGGCCAAGCCAACGCCCCTCATAAATGTGGTGTTTTTCTGTTTACCATCTGGAAGAGGCAAAGTCCGCCTCCCCACAGCCCAGGCTGCAATGCACGGCGCTGCTGGTGAAGGGAGATTAGCGGGGCTGATCCCCTCCTCCCGGGCAGCTGAGCCAGCGCCCAGCTCTGAGCAGATTAAGTTTATCAGACACTTGTGTCCTGGGAACAGGAGGGCAAAGCAACATGTCACAGGTGCCACAGAATTAGGTCTCGACCTTATGAACGTGCTATTGCCACCTAGAGAAAGCAGAGCATCGGCAGGGAACAAAAAAACAGAGTTAGGACAAAGCCACAGAGTAGCACCTGGGTCCTGCTGGAAGCATTAAGGGGTGGGACGGGCAAAGTGACACCACCCTTGGTACAGTCACCCAGTCCTTGTGGAAGGGACTCACCTGATGATGGTGTGCATGCCCCGCACCTGCGGTGTGTTCTCCAGCACGCTCAGTGTCGCCGGCAGTGGCTGCCCCTGATGAGCTGAGGCCAGAGCTGCCCTGCAGCAGAGAGCAGCAGTCAGAGCCACGCAATGCACACATACATGCCAACTTCTGCCAGCACCCAGGCAGTGGGGAAGCAGCTCTGCACAGGCAAGGCGTGCTGGGTGGTGACCTGGGACATTGCATCACAGTGTGAGGACTACCCTGCTGCAGGTACCCACGTGATCTACCAAAAACCAGGGGAACCTGCAGCTCCTTTCTATGGGATCAACCTCCAAGCTTCAGGGCAGGAATTCTGCTCCAGAGAGGGACAGCAGCAGTACGTGGAGGCAGTCCCACAAATGCAGCACAGCTGCATGCACCCCAAATGAGCTGCATGCACAGCGTCCACCCCTGAGGCTGAGGAACAGCACATGCATTCAGACAACTCAGCAGAGCTTCAGCCAGCAGGGATGGGGAAGAGGCAGAACAAGAGGACAGCAGGGACTGGCAGCCATCCTCACCCAGAGCTGGCTGTAGCCCAGCCAGCAGGTCCCCAACGTACCTGACAGTGATTTCACGCTGGGTGGGACAGCAGACATTCAGCATGGCAAAAGGGGAAAGAAAAAAGAAGGGACATTTGGTCACTGTGCCAGCAGCCCTGACCCAACCCCCATTTCTTTTCTTGGGGCTGAACAGAGAAGGGGAAAACCCTGCTGTGAGCAAGACTGGAGCACCGGTGACATCAGGAACAAACGGGATGGCAAGAGCTTCTTGGGACTCAGAGGTGTACCAGGAGAATGAGGTCACAGCACGAGCAGGGTACTGCCCCATCCCTGCTTCCCAGCCCTTGTCCACCTTGAGTCACATAAAGGGGCAGTGCTGAGACCCACAGGGTGCAGAGCAGTGAGCAGCCCCCTCCTCACCCAGCTCCCCGCCCTCCACCAGCCCCTCACCTTCTCCAGCTGGCTGTGCACGTGCTGCACAATAAGGTCCAGCGCCACAGAGTTCTCCCCACCTGCCCACAGAGCAGAGATACAGGGTGAGGATGTGCACCCACCACAGCAGTGGGGTCGGGTGCAAGCGGCGCATCTCACCCCGGGGCACCACGATGTCTGCCACCTGCACGCTGGGCTCGATGTACTGCTCGAATGCTGGCTTCACAAACTTGTGGTACTGCTTGATGACACCCACGATGTCACGCCCGCGCTCCATGATGTCGCGCTGCAGCCGCCGCACCAGCCGGATGTCCGAGTCCGTGTCCACAAACACCTTCATGTCCAGGAGCTGGAACACTGGGAGGGGTGAGCACCCCCTCTGCAGCCCCCCCGACACCCGTAACGCAGCTGTGCTGTGCCAGCAGGACCCCTCTCTCAGGATACCCCACGCAGCAATACCTTCAGCAGCTCCTTGTTGGCAAACGCCAGTATGCCCTCAAACACGATGACGTTGGCCCCGTAGACGGTTTTCTGTGGGAAGAAAGGTGCTGCATTCACCCTGCCCCTCGACTGCTGCATCCCAACCCCCCTCTCCCGCTGTGTCTTAGCCCCAGAGCAGGGCTGAGTGCTTCCTGCACCCACCCCACAGCACGCAGCCATCAGGAGCCTTTATCCCACTCCAAATCTCAGCCCTCACCACAAAACCACAAGCCCTGCTCCTGTGCCCGTTCCCAGCCCCAGATCCCCAGGGCACCCACCCACTCTCGGCGCCGGCTGTGTGTGGTGAAGTCGTACACGGGCACCTTCACACTCTTGCCCTTCTTCAGCTTGCGTAGGACGCTGACGAGCAGCTCGAAGTCGAAGGCGTCCGGGTGGTCGAAGTTGTAATCGCTGCGGGCCGCCAGCGCCTGCTGCCCCTCGTCCAGCACCTGGGAACGGCACCACTCAGCACCACGCCGTGCTGTGCCATGCCAGAACGCCCTGCTCTCACCTTGTAGAAGGAATCCATGGACAGCAACACGACCCAGGGCACGTCCAACGCCTCGATGATCCGCGTGGCCACCGTCGTCTTACCCGAGGCGCTGCCGCCACACAGCCCTGAGGTGAGAGGGCATCGTCAGCGTGGTCCAGCCGAGGCCCCCCCAGAGCCAGGATGCAGCCCACAGCCAGGCCCAGATCGATACTGAAACCCCCGGCCCCGGTCCCACGTGCCAACCCCGGCCCAGCCCCGGAACGCAAATCCGAACCTCAAATCCCGGCCGCGGAACCAGGCCCGGCCCGCCTCTAGACCCCAGGCCCGTGCCAAGCCCCAGAGCCCGCATCTCATCCCCACCCGCATCCCAGGTCCCGCCCCCGTCCCCCGATCCGTGCCCCACACCCCCGCCCCGCACCGATGACGAAGGCCTCTCCCACGGGCGCCCCGGTCTCGCTGTACCAGGGCGGCCGCCCGGCCGTGTAGATGGTCCGCTTGCTGGTGCGCAGCAGCGGCGGCTCGGGCGGGCCCTGGCCTTGGCTGGCGGTGCGGCGGCGCGGCGGGGCCAGCGGAAGGCGGCTGAGCAGCGAGCCCAGGGAACCGGAGCCGGGACCGGGACCGCGCTCGGGCCCCGCCGCGCCCCACTGCCCGCACCGCTCCCCCGCGCCCAACGCCGCCATCACCGCGCGGCGGCCGCGGGGCCTGGCGGGAAGGGGCGGGGCCATCGGCGGAACCACGCCCACGTCGGAGGCCACGCCCACCACCGAGCTCACGGGCCGCGCCGCTTTCATCGGGCTGAGTGGGCGGGGTCACGTGAGGGGCGTGGTCTAATGCCAGGTTGGCGGGCTCTGGCCACGCCCCCGAGGCGGGGATAGGGCGGGGCCATAGGAAGGGGCGGGGCCTCGGGGTCCCGGCGCCGCGCGGTGCTGCCCGGCATGGAGCGCCCGTCCGCGACCGGCACCGAGAGCGCGCGGCTGCTGGGAGCCCGGGGACACAGGTACCGCCGAGACGGGACAACATCATCAGCATCCCATACTGGCATCGGCACCACATCATCAGCATCCCCATACTGGCATCGGCACCCCCAGCATCGGCACCCCGGCACCGGCACCACATCGCCGACACCGACATATCACCGGCACCCCGTCATTGGCATCGGCACCCCGGCACCGGCACCACATTACCAGCACCGACACATCACCAGCACTCCGTCATTGGCATCGGCACTCTATCTCCGGCACCAGCACCATATCACCGGCTTCTCCATACCGACATCGGCATCCCCAGCACCGGCACCGGCACTCCATCATTGGCATCGGCACCCTATCGCCGGCACCGGCACTACCATCACAACACCGGCATCCCCATACCGGCATCGGCACCCCCAGCACCAGCACCCCATCTTTGGCACCGGC
The DNA here is from genome assembly GCF_987193195.1 of Phasianus colchicus. Classification (NCBI taxonomy): domain Eukaryota; kingdom Metazoa; phylum Chordata; class Aves; order Galliformes; family Phasianidae; genus Phasianus; species Phasianus colchicus. Next base: position 104,329,840 of record NC_143437.1, on the reverse strand, counting down.
ATCGCATGACTGGCATCAGCACCCCCTCATTTGCACCCCCAGCCCAGCACTCCATCACCGGCACCTCCATACCAACACCTGCACCCCCATCCCCATCCCCACCACCCACCACCCCAATATCCCCATCACACCCTGCTTCTCCCGCCCCCGGGACCCGCAGTCCTCACACCACCCTCATGCCATTTCCATTCCACCATCCCCCCCACCTCTGTACCACCCTCGGATCCCTCCACAGGTGTCCATCTGACACTGCCACCCCACTGCCACCCCCAGCACCGCTACCATCCATCCATCACCCCACGCCGGTACCACTCCCCACCCCCACACCGGTACCATCCCCTGCCCCAGTCTCTTCCCAGGCCCCCAGGATGCCCCAGCCCTGCTGCCCCCTGGGAAGGACGTACAGGAGCCGGGGGGGGTCCCGCTGTGCCCCTGCAGCCCGGCCCCCCCCGGCCCCATCCCAGAGAGGCTCCAAGCACGGAGGCAGCTGAGCATCGCCTGCAGTGTCTGCTGCATCTTCATGGTCGGGGAGGTGATAGGTAAGGGGATGGGGGAACAGGATGGGAGGGGAGGGGGAGTTGGGATGGTAAAAAATAGAACAAAATGGTGTGAGATGAGATGTGATAGGATGAGGGAGAATGGGAAAGGACATGATGAGACAGGATGGGATGGGATGAGGTGGGACATGGTGAGATGGGATGGGATGAGGTGGGACATGGTGAGATGGGACAGGATGGGACATGGTGGAGTGGGACATGATGGGATGGGACATGGTGGGATGGGACATAACAGGATGAGACACGATGAGATGGAGAGTTGGGATGGAATGAGAATAGGATGGGGCATAATAGGATGTGATGGGAGATGAGATGTGGTGGAATGGGGAGTTGGACTGGGACAGGATGTGACATGATGGGGTGGGGAGCTGGGATGGAGCAGAATGAAAGATAGTGGTGGGTCAGGGTGGGATGGGACAAAATGGGAAAGGACATAAAGGGACAGCATGCCACATGTGGGAATGGGTCAAGGAGTTGGGCCGGGGCATAATGAGATGAAATAGGATATGATGGGACAGAGAGTTGAGATGGGATGGAAATGGAATGGGACATAATGGGGTGCAATGGGATGAGATACAATGGGATGAGGAGTTGGACTGGGACAAGATGGGACATAGTGGGATGGGACGCCCTGCCAGAGCTCGGTGCCACCCACAGGCGGGTACCTGGCGCACAGCCTGGCCATCATGACGGACGCGGCCCACCTGCTGACAGACGTGGGCAGCATGGCCGTCAGCCTCTTCTCCCTCTGGGTGTCCACCCGCCCACCCACCGCCACCATGACCTTCGGCTGGCACCGCTCGGGTGAGGGGGGCTCAGCCCTGGGGCTGGCTGTGGTGAGGGATCCCGCTGACCCCCTTCCGCCCCGCAGAGACTCTGGGCGCGTTGGCCTCCGTGTTGTCCATCTGGGTGGTGACCGCAGTGCTGCTCTACCTGGCGGCCGCCCGCATCCTCAGCGCCGATTACGAGATCGAGGCACGCACCATGCTGGCCACCTCCGCCTGCGCCGTGGGTGCCAACCTGGTGTACGTCCCCCTCATCCACCCCCAGCCCCAGATGTGCCCCACGACCCCGGTGCTGAGCGATCTCCTCCCTGCAGCATGGCCTACGTCCTGCACCAGGGCCACGGGCACGGCGTGGGGGGCTATGAGCAGCTGGAAGGGGGCTGCCTGCCTGGCCGTGCCCCCCTGCCCGGCAGCACCAGCGTCCGTGCCGCCTTTGTGCATGTGGTGGGGGACCTGCTGCAGAGCGTTGGCGTCCTGCTGGCCGCCACCATCATCTACTTCAAGGTGTGGGGCTGGGCTCTGCCCTACGTGGGGGGGCACCGCAGCCCCGAGCCTCACGCCATTCCTCCTCACTTCTTCCGCAGCCCCAGTGCAAGATCGCAGACCCCATCAGCACCCTCTTCTTCTCCGTCTTCGTCCTGGGCTCCACCGTCACCATCCTCAGGGATGTCTTCAGGGTTCTCATGGAAGGTGAGGGGGACGTGAGGGTTCCTTGGGGCTGCAGCCCCCACCCTACAGCCCTCCCAGCCCTACCGGGAGCAGCTGTCCCCATCCCCAGCCCCAAATGGAGGAAGGGGCTGGGAGTGACCCCTTGGCGCAGGAGCCCCGCGGGGAATGGCAGTGACTGCAGTGACGGAGGAGCTGCTGGCGGTCAGCGGGGTGAGGGCCATCCATGACCTACACGTGTGGGCACTGACGCCGAGCCACCCTCTGGTGTCAGTGCATGTGGCTGTGGGTGAGTGCCCCACACACTGCTCACACCCCACGGCACAGCCAGGGCCTGTGGGGCTGAGTCACAGTGCCCACCACCCACAGATGCCACTGCTGACCCTGAGATGGTGCTGCGGGATACCACAGGGCGGCTACAGCAGAAGTTTGGCTTTGCTGCGTGCACGGTGCAGGTGGAACGGTACCTAGAGGTGGCAGAAGGCTGCCCGCATGGCCACAGCCCTCTGGCATGAGCCCCCCACCTGCTGCGGGGCTGTGGCAGTGCCTGGGGGGGCCACAGCTGCACCCTCCCCCCCCTGCTGCCCCCACTGTGGGGCAGGGAGCAGGGCAGTGTGGAGCTGGAGCTCGGCCCCTTCCTCTCTTTGTGTGTCAGTGTCTGTGTCTGTCTGTGTTCGTCCCGTCGCGTGGGGTTGCAGCCCCAATAAAGGTGTTGGAGAGCAGCCGAGGGCTCAGCATAGGGGAACTCCAATGACACAGCCATTACAAAACGCACCACTTTACTGCACTGCTGCCACCACGGCTCAATGTGAGCGATTCCAGAGCCCCCAGCACCGGGGGGGGGGGAGGGGGAGCACAAGCGCAGCCCCACGCACAGCCTCAGCCCAGGGCAGGGACACAGCAGCAGTCCCACTGCCCGCCCTGCACCAGCACAAAGCGCAGAGCACAGCACAGAGCCCTCTGGGCCCCAGGGGGACAGCGGGAGCACCGGGTCCCCAGGGAAGGAGCACCAAGGGGGGCACGGAGCCCCCACAGCCGCAGCGAGGTGGCTGGGGTTACTCGGAGGGGGGGCTCACAGGAGGGCCAGGGTGGGAGCTGTAGTGGGCACGGCTCTGCGGCAGCAGCTGCGGGTCCACGGCGGCTGCCAGCCCTGCCAGGCAGTGCAGGCGCACGATGCCTGCCTGTCCCCCAGACACCAGCCAGCCACACGCCTCCAGGTTGGGGCTAAAGCGCACCTGCAGGAAGGGGGTGTCAGGAGGGTGAGGGGGGCCCCACAGCCTGGAGGCGGCACAGGGAGCTGGGCTGGGAGGTGGGGGGGAGCTGCCTCACCTTGTGTAGGGCTTCCAGCTGCAAGCGATCGAGGCTCAGCTCTGCTTTCCCTTCCTGCTTGTGCATCCGGCGCATGGGCTCACGGCTGGGGAAGTTCTTGAAGCTGCGCTGTGGGAGGGTTGGGGGAACGCAGGCAGTGGGCACACTATGAGGTACAGAGGATGGCACCCCCAGACCCCGCCACAGCCCCCAGGCTCTATCCTGGTGCTAGGTGAGCTGAGCTGTCCCCATCCCACTCCTCACTCCTCAAAGATCTGTTCTGCCCCATACTCACAGCTCTGAGACTGAGCCACACCATCACCCCCAGTCCCGCTGCTCCCAGCCAGGAGAGCCCAGCTCCCCGCCATCCCTCATACCAGATCGGTGTCCCGGAACCGCACGTAGGCTGTGGCCACCATCTCGCTGTAGCGCCGGGTCCTGGGCAGCACTGGCTCACTGTTCCCTGGCACTGCAGGGCTGCAGGGCAGCAGGTCAGCTTTGTACACCGGCTGGGGGAGAGAGGAGGCTGAGGGGCAGGTCTGCATCCCTCCGAAGGGACTATGCCCAACTCTGAGGCACCTCAGGCTGAAGGGCAGAGGACAGGGCGAGGAACCCAGCCCCAAAGTCTCACTGCCCAGATGGGAATATAGAGCAGTACTTATCCATTGACACAACTGCCCCCCAGTCCCTTAGCCCCTTACAAATCTGCGGTCCGAGGAGCGCTTGACATTGAGTGGGTTGACAGCCAGGTCAGGCAGCACCGCAGCCACCAGCTCGCCTGTGATGTCTCCAGCAGCCACTGTGTTCAGCCAGTCTGAGCCTGAGATGCTCTGTGGGAACAGAGGAGCTGGGAAGCAGCTCCCAGTGGTGATGGTGCCATGCCCCAGCAACCCGTGGGACTGCTCCACAGGACGGAGCTGTGTCTGCCCCTTACCCATACAGTCCCCTTGCGAGGAGCCACAAAATACGCCTTGTAGCCCAGGTACCCAGCGTCGATGTAGTGGATCCCACAGAGACCATAACTACAACAGAAAAGGGTGAAGGCTGAGCTCAGAGCAGAGCTATGTCCCAGCCTTCCTGCCCCCAGTGCCATCAGCACGTCGCCTCTTGGAGTGCAGGAGCCCACCCATCCTCTGGAGACCTCCCAGCACTCACGAGGCATAGCAGTTGTCCTGGGCCACGGTGACACCGTTGTAGGGCAGCAGCCAGGCCACCTCAGTGCTGAGGAAACGCTTGATGCTGTTGATGGGTTCGTAGAGGCGTCGCAGGTCCCAGAATTTGATCTTTCGGTCGTTCCCTACCGTGACCAGGAAGTTGCTGAGAACCAGGAGAGAGGCGGCACTGAGACCCCAGGGCTGAGCTGTGCCATCAGCTGCACGCCATGGAGCCCTCACCCCAAAACCATCCAGTGTCTCAGGCACTGTTAGCACTGAGCCCACCAGCAGGAGCAAGTCCTCGGCCAGTAGCAGCTCCATGCTCTCACCTGTTGGCTTTGCACCACTCGATGCTGCGCACGGCGTGGTCGTGGGCCAGGAAGCACTGAAAAGGGTACAGCTGGAGGGAGCCATCAGCGTGGGACACACGCTGCAGCGGGGATGCAGTCAGCAGGTTCCAGATGGCCACTGTGCCTGCAGGCAGAGGTGTGCTGCTGTGATGAGCTGCCCCAGCACCAAAGGTTGAAGCACAAAGGGCAAGAACTGCTCCCTGAAAGCAGGGACTCACCATCATAAAATCCTGCCGCCAGGTGCTGGTGGGGCCGGGAGGGCATCCAGGAGAGGCTGAAGCACTGCCCACATTCGTTTGCGCTCCCTGCCTGGATGGAGCCCACCTGCAGTGTGGTGGTATGCTGCACCTGCAGGGACAAAGGACACAGGTAAGGCTCTGTTCCAGCACTGTCTGTCCTGGGAGTGGGAGACATGCAGGGGTGGGAGCACGGTGCTGGGCGCAGCGAGCTCTGCAGGCTTCCTGGTGCCCCCCAGCTCCCTGCCTGCAGGAGGCAGGAGGCACATTGGGGCAGCAGCAGGGACACTGACCTTGCAGATCATGTGCTTGTGGGGGGACCCATCTGGAAGAGAGCAGAGAGAAGTCAGGGCAGGAACTTGGCAGCCTTGAGCTTGACACAGTGCTCCCATGTCCCTGCCCATCCTACTCAGAGCAGCGTCCCCACTGCAGCCCAGCACTGTTCTCCAGCACCCCAATGTCACACACACACACCGAGGTGCCCGCAGGATCCCCAGCACCAGCTGACAGCCCCCTCCAGCAGCACCACGAGTGCTGGGGGGGGACGACGAGCTCCATGCCCTGCGCTCAGCAGGAATCCAGGCACGTCAGCACCCCGCGCACCGCAGCGGAGGCGGGAAGATGCAGAGAGCCATGCATCATCCCCGGCACCGCAATCACTGCGGGGTCACAGAGGTGGGAGCACCGAGGCCCCGCACTGCACCAAGCCCACGGCAGCAAATCGACTCCGGCACCCGACGCGACGCGCAAGGATGGGACGTGATGCCGCAGCACGGCTGCACCCGGCTGCTCCGTGGGAGCGCCGCAGGCTGGGGAAGGATCCAACCCACCCCACGTGGGGCTGCGGCAGCAGCACAACCCATCCGGAACCAGAGCACGGATTGGGGCTGGAGACACGGGAAACCCGTCTCCCATTGTCGGAGGCGAGCGGATGGATGGGGGCTGTCAGCTGCGGCTGAGCGGCCACGAGCAGCTCATCAATCTCACGCTGCTGCCGGCAGATGGGAGCATTACAAGGACCATTGGGCAGCGCCAGACCTGATCGGAGCTCCGATCCCAGTCACAGCGTACAGCTGCCAGCCAGAAGGAAGCAGCATGCAGCTCTGCTTCAACGCGGCTGCAGCCACGCTCCAGCTCCAGGCTTCCCAGAACGCTGGGCACAAAGGGATGAGGGCGGCGTGGCTCTTCCTACCTTTTACCTGGGTTCTCATGCAGCTCTGCAGTGCGCCAGGGTGAGGAAGGGCGTAGAGCACCACGCTGCCATCTGAGAAAGCAGCAGCCAGGAGGCCAAGCCGGCTCATCCGTGGGTGCTGTGGGACAGGCACAGGCTCTCAGCCTCTCCCTGGTTTTTGAAAGGAGCCTCGGGATCACCGCGCTGTGCCCAAATAAGGCGGTGCTTTGGCAGACACAAGCAGGGAAAATCCAAGGCCAGCCTGCACACCCACCTTTGAGGAGCTGCTAGGAGGCTCCCAAGCACCGCTAGGGCAGAACTTCATGTCCCAGACACAGCCATGGTCAGCAGCGATGGCGTAGGCCAGCCCAGCTCTGTCAGCAGAGCTGTGGGTTGAACCGTGAAAAACGCTGGAGCTGGAGAGCAGCAGCCCCACCACTGGGACACAATAGCCCCATGCTCTCCCCTCTTCTCTGCCACTCACCCCTCCTGCAGTGTGCCCAGGCCCCAGAGCTGCAGCAGTGCAGGGCCCTGGTGCAGCCCCACCACGCTGTGAGTCTCCTCCATGGTTCTGTGGCAGTACAGAGCCACGTACTGCGTGGCTGCTGCACCCTCTGGCGTCGGGCACCACTCCATGGCCCAGATGGGGCCACCCACAAAGAAGGCTGTGTCCCGGCGCTCCTCGTGGGGCTGCAGGGAGCTGAATCTGTGGCAAGGAGGGGTAAGGGCACCAGGCAACAGAAGCTGCATGTGCCAGGACCCCAAGATCACCCACTGACCTGTTCAATCTGTATAATGCACCACCATCCTCAAGACCTTCCCGCTGGATGGAGAAAAGTGGAGACTTCTCCTCCACCGGCAGGTATGGGGCAGCTTCACTGGGGAGGAATGAGCATGAAAGGTGCATCCTGCCCCTAACAGGGGATGATCTATGCCAGAGCTGCCCCCCAGCATTGTGTCCCCACACCCAGTCCCTCCCAGTGCTGCCCACAGTACCTTTCAGAGAGACATGTCCAGTTGTGTGCCAAGGGGATCCAGTCAGGGAATTCCCACTGTGAGTGCACCTGCTCCCGCCTGCAAGGGATGCCATGGACATCAGCACTGACTATGCTGGGCCCAACAGCTGGGTCCTGCCCCACATGTGATCTCTGGGAGGCTGCCCAGATGTGAGGATGTCCCCATGCCGTTCCTATGCCTACAGTTCTTCACAGGATGCCCCCACGGCCCTCCCACCCCCACTCACAGGCTGCAAGTGAGGCTGGAGCACTTCTCCACCGGGGCCATGATGGAATTGTGGAAGCCATTGGGAGCAACACCGCGGCACAGGGGCTTGGATCTCTGGGAATGAGAGCAAAGTCAGGGCAGGATCTAGCCAAAAGGCTGTCCTCACCTGCCCAAACATCCCAGGAAGAATCTCTCTGTAGTCACCCAACACTGTGTCACTATGCTAAGAAGCCTGGCATCAGCTCCAGCAGCAGCCCAGGAGCATACTCACTCTCTTCCCACCCACTCTCACTCTTGGCTGCTTTTTCAGGAGCTCACACCCACCCTCACACTGTACACAGCACTATATTACCCCTACAGAATCCTGGTTTAGGGCAGATCTGCCCAAAAGAGCAGGAGTGAAAGGGGGACACATCCACACAGCCAGCAACAGCTCACTTTGTGACACTTATAGCACACAAAGCGAGCAGCCTTAGAGGAAAAGCTCTTCTCCTTACCCCTCCTGATGACGTCCTCACACTGTGCCCCCGGAGCGGCTCCAGTTCAGACTCTTCACTAAGTGCTGCATCACTTTCCTCCTCCTCCTCTGCCTGCAGCAGTACATCCTTAGAGGGCACAAAGTCGGCGTCCTGGGTGGGATCATCACTGTTGGCATCCTCCTCCTCCTTCTTCCTCCGACGCTTCCTCTGGACACGCTGGGGCTCCTGGGGGTCTTCAGTGGGAGCTGGGGGCTGGCACACAGATGTCAGCTCTTCTGCCAGCTCCTGGAGGTACAGCAGCGCCCTACGACAGAGGCAGCACCAGACAGTAAGTGGAGATGCACCAGCAGCATCCATTTGTGAAGCACAGAAGCATCCAGCCCAGCCCTAGGGTCTGTGGGAACCACTGGGAAGGACCAACAGAGCCACAGAGCTCCTTGCAGGCTCAGCATCCCCCTTCACACCAAGGGGCCCCACAGGGCCGTGTGGCTCCAACTCTGTATCTGTTCAGAGTGCTGCTGAATCACCCAGAGCACCCCCCGCCCCCAAGCACACCTCAGGGCTTGCTCACATCTCTGTGGGACCCACACAGATCTCTCCCCAGCCACTGACCCCACTCAGCCGAAGCCGATCCCCGCAGCCCTCAGCCCCTGGAGCCCCACACACTTCCCCGAAGCGGGATGAAACCTTCCATGAACGGCACCCCAGAGCCGCCCACCCCCCACAGCCCCGGCCCCGCTCACACTTTGGCCGCCCGCCGCCGGGGCCGCCCTCCCGGGGAGGTGTCAGGGCCATCTCGGCCGTCCCGCAGCCCTCCGGGACCCTGCAGGCCCCGGGACAGCCGCAGCAGCACCTCGGCCTCGGGGCTCTGCGAGGCCTCCCCGCGCCCATCCGCCTCCTCCGGGCCCGGGCCCCGCGGACCGCTCGGCGCTTTGGGGCTGCGGACGGGCCTTTGCCGGGGTTTCACGCCCGCCTCCCCCGGAGCCGCGGGAGATGACAGCTCCCGAGGAGCACCGCGACCGCGGCCCCGGCGGCTCCGCTCGCGGCAGCGCGGTCCGCGGGACCCGGCGGCGCTGGACGCCATGCGGGGGAGTCCCGGAGGCGCTCCCGGGGCGCTCAAGCCGGCGCCGCCCCCATGGCTGCCGCCCCTCCGCCGTCGGCTACAGCCGCACTCAACGCCGGGCCCGGAACCCGCAACATGGCGGCGCGCGGCGCGCGGAGATGACGTCATGACACAGAGATGCCCCGTCACGTGACGGAAGCGGGAAGGCTCGAACCATCATTGGTAGACGGAGAGAAAAGGGCGAGGACAGCGAAAAGACGGGGCGGGGATATGCAAATCAAGCGCACTGCATGCTGGGAGCAATATATTACATTTGTAGGAGCTTCTCGTGGGCTGCGTGGGCACAGCTTGTGCCTCCGTGCGGGAATCTCGGAGCGGGGAGCGCGGCAGGACCTTGGCGTACGGCGGGGGATGGGGGCGTGGGTCGCCGTGCGTTGCCGGCCGATGGCGGGGCGTGGGGAGCGGGGCGGGAGGGGAGCAAAGCATACTTACCTGGCAGGGGAGACACCATGATCAGGCAGGTGGTTTTCCCAGGGCGAGGCTCATCCCCTGCACTCCGGGTGTGCTGACCCCTGCGATTTCCCCAAATGCGGGAAACTCGACTGCATAATTTGTGGTAGTGGGGGACTGCGTTCGCGCTCTCCCCTGGCATCTCTGGTTTAACGGTAGAATGCGGGGAGAAAAACAGGAACAGTAAGCAGAGCTCAGCTTTAAGCCTCTCGGAAGAAGCTGGAGCTGTGCCTGGCGACATCGCGGAGCGGATCCTCCTGCTGCCAAGCGGCATTCCGCGGGGAGCGCTGTTGGAACCGCTGCTGTTCGACGTCTTTGTAGGCGACGCGCACGGGGGGATCGAGCGCACCCTCAGCAGGTCTGCAGGCGACACCAAGCTGAGCGCTGCGGCTGACCGCCAGAGGGAAGGGATGCCGTGCGGGGGGACCTGGGCAGGCTGGAGAGGTGGCCGTGCCGACCTCATGGAGCTCAACGAGGCCGAGTGCAAGGTCCTGTTTGGGGGTTGGAGCAATCGCAGGCGTAGCTGCAGGCCGGGTGGAGAATGGCCTGAGAGCAGCCCCGAGGAGGATTTGGGGCTGTCAGTTGATGGAAGAACTCAACGCGAGCTGGCAGTGCTTGCATCCGCACGCCGATCTGCACGGCCCCGCCCCGAGCCGAGGCCCCGCCCCGCAGACCCCGCCCTGCGCGCTAACGCCGGGCCCGCGACATTCAGGACGGCGGCGCCGCGCGGAGGGCGGAACCGGAAGTGGGGATCAGCCGCGGCGTGGAGACGCTGCGGTGCGATTGGCTGCTGGCGGCGGGGGCGGGGCCATGCAATGCTGCGCGTGCCGAGGCGCTCTTGTGAGCGGGGCCATGCAGATCAGTATGCAGATCGCTCCGCGCGCGGCATGCCGGGATTGCATTCAACAGGGAATGGAACGCGCGTGGGGACCGGTAAGACCTTCTAAGAGGATCCGCTCCGCGATGTCGCCAGGCACAGTTTCTTTCCGCATTCTATTATTAAACCAGAGATGCCAGGGGAGAGCGCGAACGCAGTCCCCCACTACCACAAATTATGCAGTCGAGTTTCCCGCATTTGGGGAAATCGCAGGGGTCAGCACACCCGGAGTGCAGGGGATGAGCCTCGCCCTGGGAAAACCACCTGCCTGATCATGGTGTCTCCCCTGCCAGGTAAGTATGCTTTGCTCCCCTCCCGCCCCGCTCCCCACGCCCCGCCATCGGCCGGCAACGCACGGCGACCCGCGCCCCCAACCCCCGCCCTGTGCCGAGGTCCTGCCCCGCTTCCCGCTCCGAGATTCCCGCACGGAGGTACATGCAGCGCCCACGTGGCTCCACGCTCGTTCCGTTGCTGGTTTAGTGCGCTCCCGGCATGCCGCGCGCGGAGCGATCTGCATACTGATCTGCATACTGATCTGCATACTGATCTGCATACTGATCTGCATACTGATCTGCATACTGATCTGCATACTGATCTGCATACTGATCTGCATACTGATCTGCATACTGATCTGCATACTGATCTGCATACTGATCTGCATACTGATCTGCATGGCCCCGCCCTCTCCCGCCGCAGCTCCGCTCACAAGAGCGCCTCGGCACGCGCAGCATTGCATGGCCCCGCCCCCGCCGCCAGCAGCCAATCTCCACGCCGCGGCTGATCCCCACTTCCGGTTCCGCCCTCCGCGTGGCGCCGCTCTCCTGAATGCCGCGGGCCCGGCGTTAGCGCGCAGGGCGGGGCCTGCGGGGCGGGGCCTCGGCTCGGGGCGGGGCCGTGCAGATCGGCGTGCGGATGCAAGCAGTGTGTGCGGTGCTGACGCACAGAGCACTGAACCGTAGAACGGTTTGTGTTGGAAGGGACCTTTAAGCTCACGTAGTTCCAACCCCTGCTGTAGGCAGGGACACCTCCCTCTAGCCCAGGCTGCTCACAGCCCCATCCAGCCTGGCCTTCAATTCATCCATGGAGGGGCATCCACAGCCTCGCTGGGCAACCTGTTCAGTGTCTCACCCCTGTCACAGTAAAGAATTTCTTCCTGATATCCAGTCTGAACCTGCTCTCTTGCAGTTTAGAGCCATTTTCCCTCATCCTGTCGCTCCCTGCCCTTAGAAAAAGTCCCTCCCCAGTTTTCTTGTAGGCCCCTTCAGGTGCTGGAAGGCTGCCATAAGGTCTCCTCAGAGCCTTCTCTTCTCCACATCGCACAGCCCCAGCTCCCTCAGCCTGTTCCCATAGGGGAGGTGCTCCAGCCCTCTGATCATCTTCGTGGCCCTCCTCCGGACCAGCTCCAACAGCTCCATGTCCTTCTTGTGCTGGGGGCTCCAGAAAAGGACGCAGCACTGCAGGCGAGGTCTCAGGAGAGCAGAGCAGAGGGGCAGAATCACCTTCCTCACCTTGCTGGCCACACTTCTCTTGATGCAGTCCAGGATACAGTTGGCCTTCTGAGCTGCAAGCACACACTGCCAGCTCGTGTTGAGTCTTCCATCAACTGACAGCCCCAAATCCTCCTCGGGGCTGCTCTCAGGCCATTCTCCACCCGGCCTGCAGCTACGCCTGCGATTGCTCCAACCCCCAAACAGGACCTTGCACTCGGCCTCGTTGAGCTCCATGAGGTCGGCACGGCCACCTCTCCAGCCTGCCCAGGTCCCCCCGCACGGCATCCCTTCCCTCTGGCGGTCAGCCGCAGCGCTCAGCTTGGTGTCGCCTGCAGACCTGCTGAGGGTGCGCTCGATCCCCCCGTGCGCGTCGCCTACAAAGACGTCGAACAGCAGCGGTTCCAACAGCGCTCCCCGCGGAATGCCGCTTGGCAGCAGGAGGATCCGCTCCGCGATGTCGCCAGGCACAGCTCCAGCTTCTTCCGAGAGGCTTAAAGCTGAGCTCTGCTTACTGTTCCTGTTTTTCTCCCCGCATTCTACCGTTAAACCAGAGATGCCAGGGGAGAGCGCGAACGCAGTCCCCCACTACCACAAATTATGCAGTCGAGTTTCCCGCATTTGGGGAAATCGCAGGGGTCAGCACACCCGGAGTGCAGGGGATGAGCCTCGCCCTGGGAAAACCACCTGCCTGATCATGGTGTCTCCCCTGCCAGGTAAGTATGCTTTGCTCCCCTCCCGCCCCGCTCCCCACGCCCCGCCATCGGCCGGCAACGCACGGCGACCCGCGCCCCCATCCCCCGCCGTACGCCAAGGTCCTGCCGCGCTCCCCGCTCCGAGATTCCCGCACGGAGGCACACGCAGCGCCCACGCAGCCCACGAGAAGCTCCTACAAATGTAATATAGTGCTCCCAGCATGCCGCACGCTTTTCTTATTTGCATATCGCCACCCTTATCCTGCAGCCCCCGCCCTAGCAGCTTCGATTCTTGGCTGCTTCATTTGCATGACCACGCCCCCCCCCCCCGCTGGCTGCCTCTGCCGTGGTTTGAGTTCGCGCCGCGGTGCATCTGGGCTGCCGCTCTCCGATTCCCCAGCGTATCCCTGCCCGGCTCAGAGGCACTCTGTAACCCCATCCCCGCTGATATCTGCCCTCTCAGCCCTGCTGCTCCTGCTTCCGTGTGGCCAGAGATGGGAGCCTCCCTACACCTCCCTTCCCAGGCTTCCCAGCCCTGGCTGTTCTGGCGGCACTGGGGTTGGGGTCCTCCTGCAGCAGCTGTAGGCTAGGAGGAGCTCCGTGCATGCAGTGCCAGCAGCTCCCAGGGCTGCACACCCCAGGATGGTGCAGAACTGAGCCCAGGGTGCCACAGGCTGCCACAAGTGCCTGGGCTTCTGCCACACCACACAAATGAGACATGTTACAGCCACGAGGCTTGATTTATTAGGATCCATGCAGCTGCCCCCTACTGCTGATCCACGTTCTTGACGCGCAGGACGACAGGCACCGAGGTGCAGGGGATCATGCCCAGGTCTGTGATAACCAGATCCACCAGATCAGGTGGCGTCACATCGTACACCAGGTTGAGGAGACGCAAGGACTTGTTCTCTGACCAGCCGCCCAGCTGGGCCTGGCCCTTCCGCAGCACGATCAGGTCATCGGGGTCATCTGCAGAGAGAGCGGATCAGAACCTCCGGGCAGGGAAATGATACAACAGTTCAGCCCCTCCTGACCAGAAGCAGGAGGAAGGCTCAGACCTCTAAGTGGGAAAAAAGGGGACAGAGCCATACCCAGCTCGTTGGAGACAAAGGAGTCTGTCTGCACCCTCTCGCAGAACTTGTACGTCTCGCAGCACACCAGCACAGGCACGTTGTAAGCCTTGGAGACCAGCGCGATCTGCGACGTCCCCACGCGGGACATGACGGAGCCATTGGCCAGCAACGCGTGGGCTCCCAGCAGCACTTTGGACACCTGCCACGGAAGCACGAGGAAACACCCCTCAGCACCGGCGATCGCATCGCAGCCTCTCATCCCGAACCCGCTCGCTCCTCACCTCAGGCAGGACGTAAGAAATGGCGTTGATCATCACGTAGGTGCAGTGAATGCCACGGCGCACCAGGCGTCGCAGCGTCTCCCGACCCTCCAGCCGCGGCCGGCTGTCCACCACGATGACACGGAAGCTCCGGTCCGTCTGCTTGTGTGCGTCGCACAGCGTGCGGTTCACCAGGGACGAGCTGTTGGGAACCTCAGACGGGTTGCTCTGCCTGGGCTGAGCTTCCCCCCCCTACCCCTCCCAAGACCTCACGCACCTGCCCCCCATCTGCCCCGATCGGGGTAGAGCTGAAGTCTGCCCTTGCTGAGAACGGTGTCACCCCTCCAGGCCCGGCTGTGCTCTTACCATCCGTACACCAGGATCACATCGTTGTCGTTTATCTTCTCAAAGGCAGATTTCGAAATGGCTTCGGCTGCCAAAACAATCTTCTCCCGCAGGTAGTTGTCGATGGTGCCCTGCAGCTTCTCCTTTGCCTAGGAAGACGGTACCGTGACAAACAGCATCATTTTGATCTTTGTCCTTTGCTACCTGGGATGACTGGGAGCTTAGCACTGCCCCTGAGCCCCATCCTGCTTCCAGCCTGTTTGCTGAGTGGCACCTCTGCTTCCAACAGGAGGGCTTTAGAACATGCAGGGCCAGCTCCTATCCCAGCACCGGGCTGCCAGCACATCATGGTGCCTCGCTATACACCGCATGTGCTCTTTCTGCTGCAGCTTCATAGAACCACAGAATGCTCTGGGTTGAAAAGAACCACAACGATCATCTAGTTTCAACTCCTCTGCTACGTGCAGGGTCGCCAACCAGCAGACCAGGCTGCTCAGAGCCACATCCAGCCTGGCCTTGAATGCCTCCAGGAATGGGGCATCCACAGCCTCCTTGGGCAACCTGTTCCAGTGTGTCACCACCCTCTGACTACTAGGCTTCCCCCATTTTACACCCTTGCTCCTGACAAACTCCAGCCTATTGGCCTACAGACACTAGCAGCTTGGTTGAAGCCTGCGATTTGTGTGCAGCCACTCACCTCCTCCTCTCTCAGGGTGTCAGGGAGACATGAAATCTCCTTCTTGAGGAACTTAATAGCATTGCCCATGCTAACTGAGAGGGGCCGGCACTGGTTCAGGAAGCTGCAGAGAGGAAATGTGCTTAGCTCCAGGGTAGCCTGGAGGACAAGAATAGAAAAAGTGAAGATGCAGCTGGGCTGGGGATGGCAGCCGGAGAGGCAGAACCAAAGCCCCAGAAAAGCTCCAGTGGAACAGAAACCCGGAGAGATGGCTGATGTACCACATCAGTCTCTCTACTCTGGCACTGGGTCCCCTCACCTGATGTGTGGCTTTAGCTTGGCCACTAGGTCTCTTGATAGTTCCTCATTAGGGGGAGTAGAGTAATCCCGAATCAGCTGAAACAAGAAGAGCAAGCATGAGTTTGGCCAGGCATTGCATGACCAGGCACCCTGTGTAGGGCACAGCTTGATATATTTTTGCAGAAAGGGAAATAGGTTGCTCTGGGACTCAAATCTGCACAACTAGAATAGGAGCCTAGCAGGATGGATGCTTGAGGCCAGAGAAAAGAGGTGTGGAGGGGACTGAGCAGAACCACGGTCCCAGCAGCTGGGGGAGAGGAAGAGATGCTGGCACCTGGTGTAACATCCCTACTGCCTGGTGGGCATAGGCAGCCCCCATACCTGTTTGAAGACTTCCAGCAGAGCGATGCAACGGGCATTGGAACCATTGATGATACCCTGGGAGTACTGGAGGCCGAGGCGCACCACAGCTGGGTGAATTACTGTGGAGGGGATGCTGCAGGGACAAAGGTGAGAGAGCTGTCAGCTCTGGTGCTCCAGAGCCCAAAAAAGGCTAAGGCATGCCCTCCACAAACAATCTGAGGGATGCAGTAAGAAAAGATCTGTCAGCCCAGCCCTACTTGCTCCGTGAGCATTTTACAGACAGGATGGCTGAAGCAGAGCCACAGGCCTGGGCTGAGGAGGTCACAAACCTCATCTGCTGTGTCAGCGGCTTCTTCCGGCTGTACTGGTGCAAGTGGGAGAACAGGTTCACCTTGGTACCATAGTCCTGCCTCAGAGGTACCTAACACCAAACAGCGTCGATGATGACTTGTTCAAGGCTACCATCCAGCCCTGCTTGTTCCAATACCACTAATTTCACCCAACACTTACAGGTTGGGTTACATCAAAGGTTCCTTCTGCCAAAGCAGAGGGCAAACCCTACTCCCCACCACGCCTGAACGTGACACCCAGCAACAGACCTGAGGCAGAACTGCCCTGCAGCTTTTATCTTGCTGCCCAACCCTCCTCCTACCTGCTGGCGCTCCAGCTTCTTGGCCAACTTCCTCTGGGCAGCAGGGTCATCCACCTGCACGTGCTCTGGCAACCTCTTTACCACTGTGAGGATAGCAAAGAGGCAGCAGTGAACTGTTGTAACCCACAGCCCAGCCAGACTGCCCCAATTGCAAGGCACATCCAGTACCCAGGACATCACAGAAATGTGCCAGGATGGGGCGCACCCTACGGGACCCCAACCCGCTCACCCAGCAGCCCTCTGCACCCCAGCAGCGACATCTTTACCAGATGGAGCCTCAGTAGGGGTCAGCCTGGGCTTGGCTGGCGCAGTTCCCTGTCCCAGCTCTGCTTTCTTGGCCTGCTTCTGGGCCCGCTCAGCCTCCTGCTTGGCCCGGCGCTCCGCTCGCAGCTCTGCTTTGCTCTTGCCCCCGACGGGCTTCTCGCTGTCGTTGGGGACATTGGCCAAGGCTGGGGGGGATGCGGGTTGAGGAGCAACTGTAGGAGACATGTGGAAGGAAGGGATGCCATTCAGAGGGACCTCGAGAGGCTAGAAAGGTGGGCCTGGGTGAACCTGATGAGGTTCAACACGGCAAAGTGCAGAGTTTTGCACTTGGGCCTGAGGAATCCCAGGCATCCATACAGACTGGAAGGAGCGGTCCTTGAGAGCAGCCCTGTGGAGAAGGACCTGGGGGTCCTGATGGATGAAAATCTTAACATGAGCCAGCAGTGTGCCCTTGTGGCTTGGAAGGCAAATGGCATCCTGGGCTCCATCAGAAAAGGGGTGGCCAGCAGGGACAGGGAGGTGATTGTTCCCCTCTACTCTGCTCTTGTGAGGCCCCATCTGGAGCACTGCGTCCAAGTGTGGAGCCCCCAGTACAAGAAAGACAGGGAGCTGTTGGAGAGGGTCCAGAGGAGAGCCATGAAGATGATCAGGGGACTGGAGCACCTCCCCTATGAAGACAGGCTGGGGGAGCTGGGCTTGTTCAGCCTGGAGAAAAGAAGGCTGCGGGGTGACCTCATTGCAGCCTTTCAGTACCTAAAGGGAGCCTACAAACAGGAGGGGAATCAACTCTTTGAAAGGGTAGATAACAACAGGACGAGGGGAAATGGTTTTAAGTTGAGGGAGGGGAGATTTAGGTTGGATGTCAGGAGAAGTTCTTTCCTATGAGAGTGGTGAGGTGCTGCAACAGCTGCCCAGAGAGGCTGTGGATGCCCCGTCCATCCCTGGAGGTGTTCAAGGCCAGGTTGGATGGGGCCCTGGGCAGCCTGGGCTGGTATTGAATGAGGAGGTTGGTGGCCCTGCACGTGGCAGGGGGTTGGCTGCACAGCACTACGGGACGCCCTGCGGCTCCCACCCGCCCCGGGGCCGCTCGCAGCCCCGCAGTGCCGCACCGCAGCGCCGTCCGAGGGCAGTGCCGGCCGCGGCTGCGGGAAGGTTCTCACCGCGGGGCTGCGCGGGGTCCGCCGCCGTGCCCGGCTCCGCGGGCTCCGCCGCCGCTCCCTTCTCGCTCCTCTTCTTCTTCTTCTGCTGCTTCTTCTCCTTCCGCAGCTGCAGCTTCTCCTCGCGGGACAGCTCGGGGCCCTGCGGGCACACGGTGAAGCAGCCCCGGCCCCGCGCCGCTCCCCCGCCCGACGCCCGAAGCCCCGCTCACCTGCACCACTACCGGTACCGACGGGGCCGCTCCGCAGCCCGCGCCCGGGACGGGGGCGACGTGTGATGTCCCCCGGTCCCCACGCGGCCGGCACGGCTCGCACCGACCGCCCGGCGCCTCCGGCTCCGCCATGACGGCCGCCGACCCTCCCCGCGTCGCGCCCCCTGCCGGCCGGAGGGCGCCGAGCAGCCGCGGGGCGGGCCGGCCGGCCGCGGGGCGGAGCGGGGCGGTTCCCGGGCAGCGCCATCGCGTGGGCCCCGCGGGGCGGCGCCGCGGAGCGCCGGGCCCGAGATGGCGGCGGAGCGCGGCCGGTAGCGGCGGGCGCACACTCCGCCCCGCTCCCCGGTTCCGCGGCCCCGGACCCCGCCATGCACTTCTCCATCCCCGAGACCGAGACCCGCGCCGGCGACGGCGGCGCCGCCTACGTGGTGAGCGGGGCGGCCGCGGGGCCGGGGGGGGGGTGGGGGGGATTCGCAGCCCTCGGGGGCGCCGCTCGGCCCCGCCCGGTGCCGGGAGGTGGGGGGGCGGCCGCGGGGGGAAGGACCGAGGAGCCGCGGGCCGGCCGTCCCCGCTTCCTGTTGTGCTCCGTGCGGGGTGAACGCCCTCCCGCCCCGTTGCGGGGCCCGGAGCCGCGCGGCCGTTCGGTGCGGGCCCGGCGCTGCCCGCAGACTTTGCCCTCGGCGCCGCGGGGCTTCCCGGGCACGGCGCGGGGATCGGCGCGGGGTCGGCTCGGCGCCTCAAAGCCGCGCCGCTATGGGACCCCGAGCGGCTGAGAGACGGGGGGCACGGCCGGGCTTCGGGTCGGACCGTTTCCACTCCGAAGGAGCGGCGCCGCGGTGGCACAGCCGCACGGGGAGGCGGTGGCGGCACCCAGCCCAGAGGCGTTCAGGGAACGGGGGATGCGGCACGCAGGGTCACGGGGCGCCCGATGGGATGGGTTGGGGTGGGTGATCGTAGAGGTCTTCCCCGACCTGAATGACTGTGTGCGCTGCTGCTGCTCGGTTCTGACCCGCGCCTCTCCCCGCCGCAGGCCTACAACATCCACGTGAACGGGGTGCTGCACTGCCGGGTGCGCTACAGCCAGCTGCTGGGGCTGCACGAGCAGGTAGGGAGGAGGGCAGAACGCAGCGCGCTGTGCCAGGCCTTGCCTGCTGTGTGACATCCTGCCTTGGCTCCTGCTGGGTGCTGGCTGGGAGCGGGCGACGAGCTGTCTGCTCAGCAGAGCCCTGAGGATCAGCGTGGCTGGGTGTCGGGCCGTCCCTGTCTCTCCGGGGGCTCTCACAGCGCTCTGCTCTCTTCCCAGCTAAGGAAAGAATATGGCACGAACGTGGTACCGGCCTTTCCCCCGAAGAAGATCTTCACTCTCACCCCAGCGGAGGTAGAGCAGCGCAGGGAACAGCTGGAGAAGTACATGCAGGCTGGTAAGCGGGACGCTGCAGCCCAGGGTCGCGTCCCCAGCTTGGTGGCACTGCCCAGGTTACCTTCCTGTGGCCACGCAGGCCCAGCGTTGGCCCCTTCCTCCTGCAGTGCTGAGCTTGCAGCAGTCTGTCTCAGTGTTCCTGGCTGTGCTCTGATAATAGCTGGCATCGTTCCCTGAACGTCGGCCTGCAATACACAGCACCACCAGTGCTGCTCTTCAGTCCCCAGCCCCTTCCCTTGCCCTACACCAGCAAAAGTGCCCCCCCTCCCAGAGCACCAGTCTGCAGGGAACTGATGGCCATCCCCAGCCCCTTCCCTTGCCCTACACCAGCAGAGGTGCACCCCCCAATGCCCCAATCTGCAGGGAACGCACGGCCATCCGTGCACACACCCTGCACTCAGCACGTGCTTTGTCTGGATGCAAACACTGGGAGGCTGCAGAGCAGGTGGGGGCTGATGTGAGTCCCTGTGCTTTCCCAACTAACACTTCTCCTTGTTTGTCTTCTACCCCAGTGCGACAGGACCCGACACTGGGAGGCAGCGAGACCTTCAACAGCTTTCTGCGCAAGGCCCAGCAGGTGGGAAGGAGCTGCCAGGCTGGGGTGATATGTGGTGGGCCCCCAGACCCAGAGTGGGTGGCAGATGGGGCCAAGCTGCCAATCCCTTCTCTCTGCAGGAGACGCAGCAGATCCCTACGGAGGAGGTGGTGCTAGAAGTGCTGCTTTCCAATGGCCAGATGGTCAAGGTCACCATCCTCACCTCAGACCAGACGGAGGATGTTCTTGAGGTGCCAGAGCTCTTGTGCTTTGTCCTTGCCCCAGAGCAGGGTTGTCCTTGGCAGGGGTATGGGGAGTGGTGGAGCTCTGTGATGCCATGATCCCTTGGCTTCTCCATTTGTTTCCCCTTTCCTGTCCTCCATCCAGCAGAAGTCCTGCCTTCCCACAAAGTGCCTGGGCTGGATCCTACCAGGGGGCTGCAGGGTGACATACACAGGTGCTGTAGCTCTCAGTGGTGACCTCCTGCTCTCGCTCATAGGCTGTGGCCTCCAAGTTGGATCTGCCCGATGACCTGGTTGGCTACTTCAGTCTCTTTCTGGTGCGAGAGACCAAGGATGGAGCTTTCTCGTGTGAGTAGAGCATGCTATGGGCAGTCCCACAAGGGCCTGGTGGGCTCCTCCAGCCCTGAGCCTCTGCTGAGCTGCCATTTCCCTGCAGTCGTGCGGAAGCTGCAGGAGTTTGAGCTGCCATATGTGTCTGTCACCAGCCTACACAACCCTGAATTCAGGATCATCCTGCGCAAGAGGTGAGCTGCAGCCACTCAGCACCTGAGGGTGGTGTCCAGGACTCCCCACAGTGCAGAAGGACCCTTCTACTTCTGCCATTGCTGCCCATAGGGTGCTTTGACCCACTTGGAAATGCACTGCGTGTCCCCAGTGGGGCTGGACTGCCCCACAGGGATTGGTCCTTGTGTCCTTTTTCCCAGACGTGGCACTGCCTGCCTATAGCAGCCCTACAGAGAAGGACGTGGGTGTGCTGGTGGCCAGTAGGTCACTAGGACCAGTAGGTGAGCCAGCAGTGTGCCTTTGTGGCCCAGAAGGCTGATGGTGTCCTGGTTGACCAACAGTTGACCAAAGGTTGACCACGAGCCAGCAGGGGTTCTCCTGTCTGTTCTGCCCTGGGCATCTGGAACACTGGGCCCAGTTCTGGGCTCCCCATTTCAAAACTACCCTGGATGCTTTCCTCTGCAATGTGCTGTAGGGAACCTGCTTTAGCAGGGAGTTGGATTGGATGATCTCCAGAGGTGCCTTCTGACCCTCCACGGTTCTGTGAGCAGGATGTGGCTGCTGAGGGCTACTGAAGGGTGCAGGCTGTGGGGGCAGCCCAGCTCCACATCCCCACATGCAGGACCGTGTTCTTCCCATCGCTGTCAGGAGTTGGGGAAGAAGCTGACTCGTGTGGTTCCTTTCCAGCTACTGGGACTCGTCCTATGATGACGATGTAATGGAGCATCGTGTGGGACTCAACTTGCTGTATGCACAGGTGAGGGTCTGTGTGGCCCAGCGGGGTGAGGAGGGGGCACCGCACACCCACTGACTGCTCTGCTGCTCTCGGGGCTTTGGGCCCAGCTGCTCACCAGCCTCTGCTTCTTGGTAGACGGTGTCAGACATCGAGCACGGATGGATCCTTGTCAACAAGGAGCAGCACCGGCAGCTCAAGTCTCTGCAGGAAAAAGTCTCCAAGAAGGAGGTAGGGGAGGGCGTGATGCTGTGGTTGGAATAATCCCAGGCACCGGCCCCGCTGCCCCATAAGAGCCCCGGCGCTGAGCTTGGTGCCCACATTCCAACTGACGGAGCTGCCTGTGGGTGCTGACCTTCCCTGGCTCTGCCCACAGTTCATCCGACTGGCACAGACCCTGAAGTACTACGGCTATCTCAAGTTCGATCCCTGCGTCACAGACTTCCCTGAGAAGGGCTGCCACGTCGTCGTCAGCGCCGGCAACAACGAGCTCAACTTCCAAGTGCGGCTGCCGAACGAGCAGATCAAGGAAGGCAGCTTCAAGGTTACACGCATGCGGTGCTGGAGGGTCACGTCCTCGGTGAGTGCCTGGATCCTGGGCACGAGGAGGGCTGCTGGGACCCGGCTCTGGCAGCTCTCAGCAGGAAAGCTGCTGGCTGGGCTGGAAGCCTGGGGAAGGTCTGGGGCATGGGAACTGGCAGTGGTGAAAGGCCCACGTGCCTCAGCTTGTGTCTGTGCAGGTGCCGATGAGCAATGGTCCCTCAGGGAGCAGCCCTGGCAAGTCGGAGGTGAAGCTGGAGCTAGCTTTTGAGTATCTCATGAGCAAGGACCGGCTGCAGTGGGTTACCATCACCAGTCCACAGGTAGGGCTGCCTGCACTCCAGCATTGGAAAAGGTGGGAATTAAGGGCAGCTCAAGGGAGGGGGCAGGTGTGGGCTCAGTGTGGTGTGTTGGGAAAGCTATGGGGTGTGTGGGGCCACTGTTTGACAACACTTCTCTCTTGTAGGCCATCATGCTGAGCATCTGCCTGCAATCCATGGTGGATGAACTGATGGTGAAAAAGTCAGGTGGCAGCATCCGCAAGGTAAGGGTTGGGTAAGCATGTTGTCTAGGCGGGTCCCATCTTGCCCCTGTGGCTTTGTGAGGTCTAGGCTTGGCCTTGCTCACCCTCCTCAGCATGGGGCCAGCTGAAGGATCCCCAGGAGGAAACCCAGCTCCTGGAACTACCTACCCACGGGCACCCTGCCACTGAGTCGAGTTTCTCCCCTGCAGATGTTCCGCCGACGGGCAAATGGGGCTCTGCGGCGCTCAGACAGTCAGCAAGCCGTGAAGTCACCCCCACTGCTGGTGAGTGGGACTTTGTCCCAGGCTTAGCTGTGGGTCAGGTGCCAGAGCCAGAGAGGATCCACCAGCAGGGCTGTTGCCTCGCTCCTGTAGCCTTGGGATGAGAAAAAGGCGGTCCTGGGGCCGTCCTTGAGGGAGGGAGGCGATTGTGTCTGGGCACCCCCAGACTTCACCTTGAGGGTTGGCAGCAGCAGCCAAGGGCTGGTGCACAGAAGAGCAGTGAGCACAGGGGGTGACACAAGGCTCCCTGACCGTGCTGTCCCTGCAGGACTCGCCTGATGCCTCCCGGGAGCCAATGGCCAAACTCTCGGTGAGTTGTGTGTGCATGTAGCTGGTGCTGTCACACTGAGACTGAGCATGGAGGGGATCCTCCCTAACACACCTCCTCTTTCCGCAGAGCAAACTCACGTCTGTTAGTCTTCGAGGGATCAGTCACTCCAGCTCTGCTAATGATGTGGGCGCTAACGACTTCCATGGCAATTACGCCTTTGAGGGCATTGGTGATGAAGATCTGTAGCCGCTCCCCCCTCCTAGGACAGCACTGGCCTGAGGGCCCCAGGGCCTTCGCCGAGGAATGTATGACCTGCAGACAGGTTGCAATCGACGTGCCTCTCACCTGCTACCATCCACCTTCCCCTGCTCCCCAAGGGCTGGGAAGTGCATCCCCAACCCACCATTGCCTTCAAGGCTGGGGGCAGCTGAACTCCTCCTGTTGCTGGCTTCCCACGGGGCAGCCTGTGCCGGTGCCGAGCCCTGGAGCAGGTGTCATGGAGCCCAGCCCAGCTCCGGAGGAGCAGAGCCCCCCCTTCTCCCACCCTGGGAGGACCTGGGCCTACATCAGGCCTGGCCCGCTGCGTGGGCAGGCGGCTGCCCCAGGGGGTGTTGGCAGCAGCCCGGTGGCACCGAGCGGCCCTCACGAGGCTCCATAATGCCAAATTAGCCTTTAGGTTTCTGCTCAGAGACAGAGTGCAGTAAGCTGTCTCCAGTGGGGCTCTGCGCAGAGCCCTGTCTCTAACCTGCTCGTAGACTCCAGTGTAATCTAGGCTTGTAACCACCTATCTCCTGCTGCTCAGACCGACCAGAGCATTAATGGACAGTAACCAATGTTTACATACTGCAATGATGATTAAAATGGATTCTGATTGGTACCTAGGCTGTCTCTTGTGGGGTGGCAGCCATCCTTCCCCTCCCACCTCCTGCCCCACGTCCTCTCCTGAAGCAGAACAAGGTCCCTAGGGAGAATACCGGATAACAAAACTGACTGTTTAATGCTTTTATACACAATATAAATTACACTGACCGGTATGGCAGCAGCCACAGAACCAGTCCTGTTCTCCCCCTCCTCCCTTTCCCCATATGCTGGCGGAGGAAGGCTCTGACAGGCAGGAGGAACAGGCTGGTGCCACCCTGTGGTGGCAAGGGCATGGCCCCACCACAGGCAGCATAGGGCTGCAAGATACCCCTCCCAGGGCAGTGGGCCCTGCTTAAGGCAGCCCTGAGCCCAGGGGAATTTGTTGCCCATCCGTCCCCCAGGGAGGGCAGGGGCCGCAGCTGATGAGGGACTGGGGTGCCCTGTGGCCCCCCCAGGGCCCAGCGTGGGGCCAAGCCCCTGCAGCCAGACTAAGTGCTGTTCAGGGCAGGGCCGTGTCCACGGCAGGAGGAGCCAGGAGGGCTTTGGCGTTGCGTGGGTTGACCCAATTCTCAGCCGTGTGGCCGTGGATTTTCTGGTGGCGCTTGTAGTTGTCCCAGTGGCCAGTGGTGTAGGTGCAGTCCCGGCACTGGAAGGGCTTCTCGCCCGTGTGTCGCAGCATGTGCCGCTTCAGGTTCATGCTCTGGTTGCAGCTGTAACTGCAGAGGCTGCACTGGAAGGGCTTGTCACCCGAGTGGATGCGCCCGTGGCGCTTGAGGTTGGCCAGGTTGCCGCAGGCGTAGTCACAGAGCTGGCACTTGTAGGGCTTCTCACCCGTGTGCACACGCTGGTGCCGCTTCAGGTTGTCGAGGTGGGCGGAGGCGTAGGGGCAGAGCGGGCAGGCGAACGGCTTCTCCCCACTGTGCGTCTTCATGTGCCGTGCCAAGTGGTTGGGGTAGTGGGTGACAAAGGGGCAGAGGCTGCAAGCGAAGCCTTTGTCCCCGGTGCCTTTACGAGGGCTGGCGCCCGGCTCGGTGCCCAGCACCGCCAGGCTGCAGCGCCCGCAGACCTGCTCGGCCAGGCCCTCGTCCTGTGCGAACCCATCGTCCAGCACCAGCCCACACATGCGGCACGTAAAGGGGAAGAGCAGCTCGGGCAGCGCTGCCGTCTCCTCGCCCCGCAGCCGCGCGCAGCCGGGCAGGAAGGGGCCAGTGCCGCTGCCCATGTGCAGGTTCAGCTCCGGCAGCAGCGGCTCTGCGAGACAAAGAGAAGCAGGGATGTGAGCAGGCAGCACAGTGCTGGCAGAGCACAGCTCCTGCGAGCAACCCTGGCTCCAAGGTGATGGTGTCCTGGCACAGGCCAGCAGCCACTTGAGGATGTGCACCGAGATCGACACAACAGAAGATGACAAGATGTGCTCCTTGCCCATCTCCAGACTGCGCTCTGGGACTCTCCCACCGCAGTTTCCCTCCCAACCCCGCCTTACCTGGGTCCTTGTCCTGCTGGTGCTGCCCCTCGCCTTCAGGCAGGCGGTGGCTGAGCATGTGCCGCTTCAGGTTGCGGCTCTGGTTGCAGCGGTAGTCGCAAGCGGCACACTGGAAGGGCTTGTCCTGGCTGTGGACCCGTTCGTGGCGTTTGAGGTTGCCCAGGCTGCTGCAGGCGAAGCTGCAGCCCGTACAGCGGTAGGGCTTCTCCCCAGTGTGCGTGCGCAGGTGGCGGGTCAGGTTCACCAGCTGGGCTGAGGCGTAGGCACACTGCGGGCACGCAAACGGCTTCTCCCCGTTGTGTGTCTTCATGTGGCGCTTGAGGTGACTGGAGTAGTGGGAGGCGAAGGGACAGAGCTGGCAGGTGTACACGATGCGTTGGTTGCGGCCGCCCTCAGTGCCGGCGCACTGCAGGCAGCTCTGGCCCAGGCTGGCAGCCAGCTGCAGCCCACACTGGCGGCAGGGCAGCGCTGCAGGGCCGGGCTCGCCGCCTTCCTCAGGGTCGCTGTCCACGCTCAGCTGCTGGTACCCGGAGGAGCAGTCGTCGTCGCTCAGCGCGTACGCTGGGATGGCGATCTTCCCCACCAGTGCCTCTGCTGAGAAGAGCATGGGGATGGGATAGCAGCGGGAGCTCGCTTGGCTCACGCGTGGCCCCAATTTGGTGCCACCGGTCCCAGGAGGGGGGACTGCAGCCAAGAGGTGCTCACCCCAGCGCTACCCAGGAGCCCACTGCAGCCCCAACACTCAGACAGCAGCCTAAGCTGCCCCCAGGTCTTGCTACAGGGCCTCACCCAGTTGTGCCGGGTGGTGGTGGGCACAGCTCACCAGGCTGCTGGTCCTTGTCTCTCGGCCAGCAACAAGTAGTAAAAAAGATGTCCTCTGACCCCACACAGTGCTGCTACTCAACAGAGAGGCTCTTGGAGGGCATTTCTGCTTGCCAGCTGGACAAGGACGTTTAACACCTATGCCCCAACACAGGATGGCAGAAGCAGAGCCACTGACCTGCAGCCACCCACATCTAGCCAGTATACCTGGAACCCCTGGACGCGCCCACAGGCTGCTGCTCAGGACAGAAGAGTAGTGGCATGCAGCAAAGCCTTGCCATAGTCAGCCTTAAGCTGTGCCTAACATGGAGTGCATTCAAGAGGCTGCAAGAACCAGCAGTTGGCTCTTGCCTTGGATTGTCCCCTTTGCTGCTGCTCACCCCACAGTGTCATGTCCCAGGGTCCCTGGGCACAGCGAGGCCACTCCAGGCTCCCTTGTGTTTTCTAGTCCCACATTTGCAAACACTGGGAAGATCTGATGCTAGATCAGAGCATCCTGCTACAACCTTGCTATTGCTAGGGGAACACCCTGACCCTAAGCCCCATGCTGAAGGGACGCCCTGCAAGCTTGGTGGCGCAGCCCAGCACCCCTGCAGCACTGCCCCACTGGGACAGCACAGCCCATGGGGCTGAGAACATGACCAGTGTTGGCTCTTCAGGAATCCAGACCTGCGTGACACTGCTCCCCAGCCAGGCTGGGCCTGGGGGCAGGAAGGGCTGCTTTTCTAGTTGCAAAGAGCTGCTGCAGAGAACAGCTTTTTGCAGCACAGGCAGTGCCCGGCACCACGGAGCCAGCTTCGTCCCAGTGCAGGACTGCAAGCACGCACTGCAGGGAGGTGCAGCTCTCGGAGCAGAGCCCATCTTGCCAGGCAGCTGGGGCCGAGCCTCAGCACAGAGCGTGGCATCCTGCACCCAGAGCACAGCCCTCATAGGATCAGATGGGGTGCAGGAGCTGGGTGGTGCACATCGCTCCGTGTTCAGCGCATCCCCGCCTTATTCCCCGCCCAGCATCCGAGGGCAACGAGCCACTCTCACTGCTCCCTGCGAGGCTCCGGGTCTCCCGGGGCAGAGCGGTGCCGCTCTGAGGACACCCGGTGGGGGTCGGCGGCGGCCCCTGCAGCCCCAGAGCCCGGGGGCGTTAACGGGAGGTAGAGGCCCTACGGGGGCACCGCGCGCCTGGGGGGTCCCCGCGTTACAGGGGAGACGGCTCTCCCGGCGGATGGGGATGGAGGCCACCGACGGGCGGACACAGCCGGGGGTGGCGTGGCGGCGGGGCCGTGCGGGGCGGCGGCACGCACCTGGCGGTCCCTTCTCGCAGGCCAGGCCGCGGCCTAGCAGCAGGTCGCCGGGCAGCACCAGCGCCGCTCCCGCCGTCTCCTCGGGGCCGTCCTCGGCTTCCGCTGCAACACACCGAACGCCGCGGGTCACCGTCGGGCTCCGGCCGCCGGCTCCGCCGCCGCCCCCCGGCCCCGCCGCGCACTCACCCTTCACCGGCTGCGGGTGGCTCTGCTTCCGCCGGGGCATCGTGGTCGGTCCCGGCCCCGCCGCCCGCCCTCCTGCCCGCGGCCCGCCAGCCGCCCCCGCCAGCCCGGGGCGGCCACCGCCGCCCCGCCTCGACCGGGCACTTCCGCTTCCGGCCGCCGCGGGACAGGGCCGGCGCCGGAAGCTGGCGCGACGCTCCGGAAGTAGATCGCGAACCCGGAAGCGTGCTCGCGGTCCGCCGCCCTCCCGCTCCGCCGCCTCAGCGCCTGTGCCGGAGGAACGCGGGCGGCGGCCGCTGGGGCCGCGGCTTCGGTATGCGGCGGGGGGGCCCGGCCGGGCAGCGGGAGAGGCAGGCGAGGACCGGGCGGGTCCCCGGGGCCAGGCCCCGCGCTGGACGTGACCGAGGCCGTGCGCGTGTCTCCGTCGCTCTGAGGCCTCGGGCCCGGCCCCAGGCTCGGTCCCCGCCTGCAGGAACTGCGCCGCCCGCTCCGGGGCTCCGCGGGAGGCCTGAGCGATCCTCGGTGCGCGGCGCCGTCGGCGGCGATCCGGCGCAGAGACGTCACTGAGGTACGGCGCGGTGCGGCCCGGGCGGGGTGGTGGAACCGTGGAGTCATTCGGGTTGGAGCGACACTCCGAGATCATCGGGCCCACTGCCCGCGTCCCTCAGTGCCACATCCCCATGGAACGCCTCCAGGGACGGGGACTCCACCGCCTCCCTGGGCAGCTGTGCCACTGCAGCACTGCTTTTTCAGAGGAGAAGCATTTCCTCATATCCAACCTGACCCCCCTCTGGCACAACCTGAGGCCATGCCCTCTCCTTAAAACAACAGCGTTCTTTCCAGGGAGTGGGGCAGCACGGAGGCCATAGTGTGGGCACTTCTTACTCGTGCTGCACCAGCCTTGCAGACAAACTTCAAGCAGAAATAATATTCAGTGGGCATTTGGATCCGAGCGGTCTGTGAGGCCTTTCCCAACCTTAATGATTCTATAATCCTATAAAAGTCTGTGGTGATGGCAGCGGTGGCCTGAGATGGAGAGTCGAGGTTTCACTGGCTGTTCAGTTCCCACCTGACCAAGGTGCTTTGTAACCCAGAGTGGCACAATGCAGTGCTGTGCACACCCCCAGCAGAGCAGACGTCATCATACTCCTCAGTCTTAACCTGAGTCATCACCAATATCTCCCCCTTCCAGCGATGGGGTTTTGCTGGTCTAGCTGTAGTTGAAGGGGAAAAAAACCAGCAGAGGCTGCTGGAGGAAGGGTGGTGGCACAGAGTGTGGTGATGCATTGGAACAGGTTGCCCGAGGAGGTTGTGGATGCCCCATCCCTGCAGGCATTCAAGGCCAGGCTGGATGTGGCTCTGGGCAGCCTGGTCTGCTGGTTGGTGACCCTGCACATAGCAGGGGGTTGGAACTAGATGAGCATTGTAGTCCTTTTCAACACAGGCCATTCTGTGATTCTAAAGCAAGTAAAGGAAGAAGGATGCAGCAGTGCCATGGGAGCGTAAAGCATATAGTGTGGAGAGAAGGAGAGCATGGAGAATGGTGGATCCACCAGCCCTGGGGCCAGGGGGGTTATGTTGTGGCTTCATGTTAATGTGAGCTCTAAGTAAGGGAGAACTGTGACAAATTTACCTCATCTCTCAATCCCTGTTTGTCTGATGATTTGGCTTTTGGGTCTCCTAGCTCTGTTGTCTATTTTACATGCAGAAGAGGAGGCTGAGGGCTCTGTGCTGCAAGGCTTGTAACTGGGGAGATTCATCTGACCTGCAGGAATGGGTACCAGTTTCCGGCCAGTCTGGTGGCATAGGGGCTCTGCAGGTCCCCTTTAGCTCATGTCCTCCTCAGATGTCCTCTTTAGTGCAGCCCTGTGGACTCCCTAGGGCTGGCAAAGCAGGAAGACTGAGACCACTGCTCAGTTTCTGGGCCCAAAGTATAGTGGGATCTCACAGATGCTGAGAGCTCCTTCCCACCCCCAGCAACTCCATGCTTATCGCATGTACCTCCTTCACAGGCTGAGCAGTGTGGGCTGCAGCTGGAGATGCTTTGACCACTGACTGTGGAGACGCTGGCTCCAAGGCACAGGTAGGACGTGTCTGCCCCGCTATGGCTGCTGTACTGGGGCTGCCATCACCTCACTGTCCTCCATAGCCTGCCAGAAGCAGATTGCTGCCCTGACGTGCCACCATGGAGCCCACATGCGTGCCTCAGCCCCCGCGCGTCCTGGGCTCCTGTGGGCAGAAGGCAGAAGCCACAGGGGAGATGTCACCGGACCCGATGCAAGAGCCAGGGGACCCCGAGGATCTGCGCATTGCCCTGCCCCTGGGCGAGGATGGGGAGCTGGTGGAGTGTCCCCTCTGCCTGCTTCCCCAGCCACCTGAGGCCTTTCCCATCCTTGCCTCCTGCTCCCACCGCTCGTGCCGGGCCTGCCTGCAGCAGTACCTGCGCATCGCCGTCAGCGAGAGTCGTGTGAAGGTGGCCTGCCCACACTGCCCCACCGTGCTGCAGCCTGCTGACGTCCACAGCCTCCTGCCCGAGCCTGCCCTCCGTGACAAGTACGAGGAGTTCCTCCTGAGGAGGCTCCTGGCAGCTGACCCTGGCACCCGCTGGTGTCCCGCACCGGACTGCAGGTGACTGCTGGCCCCTGGCGTGGATCTCTTTTTCCTGGTTTACTTGCTGTCTGGTGTGCCTGCATGCTGTGAGCCTTTTATAGGCTTGTGACTTGATTGAGTTTGTTCAGAGAGATGTCCTGATTGTGGCTGCAGAACCTGGGCAGCTGTGTGCGTTGGTTAAGGCTGGGGCGTTTGGCTGTGCTGGGCCTGGCTGTGGGGAACCCGGGGAATTTTGTGAGTGCTGGGTTGGGGAGGCTTTGCTGTGGTCACCGAGCTGACGAGAGTGGCACCTGGCTCTTGAATGCTGACTGCTGCTCTGTCACAGCACAGAGCTGGGACCTCTTGATGCACAGCCCAGCTGCCAGGCTGGGTTGCAGGGGGAGGCCATGGACACAGCTGGCCCCAGCAAACTACCTGCTTTCTTCCCACAGCTATGCTGTCATTGCCTACGGCTTTGCTGAGTGTCCTCGCCTCACCTGTGGGCGTGAGGGCTGTGGCACCGAGTTCTGCTACCATTGCCGGCAGCTCTGGCACCCTGATGGGCCATGCGCAGCAGCACCGCTGGCCTCCAGCCTAGCCAGCCCCTCTGCACAGCTGGTTTACACAGAGGAGCCTGCCAATGGTGAGACCTTGATCCAGGATGGGAATGTGGGGATTTGACACATCTGAGTGAAATGCTCTTCCTGCCATGGTCCAGTGGTACCTGTCTGTTGCCTCTGTGTGGAGGCGTGCAGCCCCAGGGCTGGGGTAGTGGATTAGGACCTTGTGCTGGCAGTGCCCAGCTCACCCAGACACCCACAGAGTGGGCTGCAGCCCTATGGCAGGGGCTGGGGGAGAGCTGCAGTGTCCTGTCCTGTCCTCAATCCCAGTTCATCTGCCTTCTCCCTGCCAGCTGAGGCTGAAGACATCAAGGTCTGTCCCCGCTGCAGTGCCTTCATTATGAAGATCAATGATGGGAGCTGCAACCGCATGAACTGCACAGTGTGCGGCTGCCTGTTCTGCTGGCTCTGCCTGCAGGAGATCTCTGACGTGCACTTCCTGAGGTCAGTGTGGGGCTGTGGGTTGTGATGGGACTTG
This sequence comes from Phasianus colchicus, assembly GCF_987193195.1. Lineage (NCBI taxonomy): Eukaryota > Metazoa > Chordata > Aves > Galliformes > Phasianidae > Phasianus > Phasianus colchicus. The sequence continues at coordinate 104,298,593 of NC_143437.1, read as the reverse complement.
GGGGTTCCATCAGGAGTTGTGGGGGCAGTGGGATCCTGCAGAGAGCCACAGCCACGTTCTGCTAGGTAGCAGGGGTGTAGCACTGCTGCAGGGTTTGCCAGGGGTCCATGGTGGGGTGGGGAAACTGGGTTTTCTGCTGCTCTGGAGTGCAACAGGTGCCATTGTCTGCCTGCCCATGTGCATGTGCTGTTGGCCCAGCCTCGTGCTGTCCTTGCAGCCCATCTGGATGCACCTTCTGGGGTAAGAGGCCCTGGTCAAGGACCCGGAAGATCCTGTGGCAGCTGGGCATGGTGCTGGGGGCACCTATGGTGATCTCCCTCGTCGCAGGCATTGCTGTGCCTGTCATTATCATTGGGCTTCCCATCTACACGGGTAGGAAGGTACTGGTCCTGGGGTCTCTGTAGTCTCGCTCTGCATTGAGCCTGGCAGCCCCTGGCCTCAGGCCTGGGGAGCATGTAGACTACAGAGACCCCAGAGGTGATTCACCTGTCTTGCTTCTTCTCCAGGTGCTGGGCCAGAGCCGAAGGAGCAGCTTGTCACCGTGCCAGCAGTGCTTTTCTGTCACCAGCGGCGTCCTCCTCTCTCTCTTTGTGTCCCCCATCATAACAGCTGTCACGGTGGGTAAGTGCATCTAGGGGCTGGTGGCACGGGCCACTGATGGAGCAGCTTTAGGGGGATGTCAGAGACCTGTAGCAGTGGACCTTTGGCAGGGGTGGGGGCTGCCAATGCAGGCTGGCAGTAGCTATGTTTCTGCCCACAGGCATTGGCGTGCCCCTGATGCTCACCTATGTCTATGGAGTGGTAGTGCTGTCTCTGTGCCGAAGCCGCAGTAGCTGTGGCCGCAGCCAACCTGGGGACCTCGGTGTGGTAGAGCTGGAGAACTTGACCAAGCGTGAGTTGTGCATTGCCAGCTGTCCCCTAGTGGGGACCCCTGTGTGGTGCTGCACGGGCTGTGATCCTGCAGCTGCGATAGCTCCACGGCCTGGGGCTTCCTGTTGGCCTGGGGCAGTGGGGAGGTTGCAGGTTGGTGTCCTGGTGGGCTGTCCAGAGCACCTACAACCTGCGTCCAGTTCATATGCCTCCCTCCCAAGAGCTCTGGGGGCTGTTCTGCACCTGATGTTGAAGTGTTCCTCATGCACAGGGTTCAGCACCATCTCTCTCTCTGCCAGTGAATGAGCTGTGGTCAGTGCTGCCCAGCCCCAAGGGCGTTGAGGATGGAGTCCCAGACACAGCCACCTCTTTCCCCAGCAGCAGCCACAGCCCACGCCCCAGGGTGATGTGGAAGGAGCAGGATAGCCACTCAGCCAGCACCATGGCACTCGCAGGCAGCACGCTGAGTGATACATCCTACCGGTGAGCTGAAGGAGACCTGGGGAGGCGGGAGGTTGGCATGGCAAGTCCCCTTTCCTAACAGCCATCCCCGTGCTTACTGCACTGCTGGATGGGGACTCAGCAGCATCCTCCTGTTGGGCTGCTGCCCTAATGTGTTCGTCTGCAGAGAAGGCATCAACATCGAGGTGGAAGTGGCGATTGAATCAGTGCCGCATCCCATCCGAGAGCAAAGCCTGTGCAGCCCACAGTCAGGGCAGTCTCTCTCAGGGGACTCCCTGGGGGGCACCAGCGACAGGTGCAGTGTCACAGGTGTCCCAGTGGAGTGAAGAGGACTGTGCAGCAGTGAGATGGGAGATCCCTGAGCCGCAGAGCACCCACTTCAGCTCCCATCAACATGAAGAGCCCACGCCCTCCTTTGGCAGCCCTGGATGCCATCCACGTGGCATCAGCAGCTCTAGGGCCTGGATCTGGCCATCCCCAGAGTCAGCAGACCCTCACCTCACACTCAGCACTGCCTGCTCCTTGTTGTATCCATCCCATCCCACCTCTTCCCCAAAGGCGGGCTTGAGCATTGGCACTGCTGAGAAATAAAATACTCCAAGAGTCAAAGCAGGCTCTGATCTGTGGTGCCCTCTAAGGACTGGCAGGGCTTAGGGTGGCCAGGCCCCACCACAGCCAACAAACAACAGGCACAGGCTGTGTGGTGCCTGTTACTTTGTGTTCTGTGCTTTTGACCCCTAGTTCAGCCTTAGCAAAACTGATTTTATCCTGATAGCAGACTCATTATTAGAGCCAGAGGCCTTGGATATGACACACGACATACCACAAGCATTTTGATTTGAAGTTCTCAAGATAAAACACCGGCAGCACACAGCAGGTGCTCTAAAACCAGTTACGTCTCAATGCAAATTTCCAATGTGAGATCACTGCCAAACAGACTCTGTGGAGTCTCTTTAATAACCAGCACCAAAATTGAAAAATGACCCTCCTGAGACAGATACCTCACTGCAGGAGCCAGACAGACAACAACCAACCCTGAGTGGGGCTGCAGGAGCATGGGAGAAACAAAAGCAGTTCCAGCTCTGCATATGTCATTACTGAGCACTTAACAGAGGGACTTGGGGTCAGGGCCACTTGGGAACAGTCTTACCTTGTCACAAAGATCTGAGTTCTCTGGGCTGGTGAAGCATGGGTGCAAGGTGAAGGGACACAGCAGCAGGGAACAGCAGAGTTCATCCCACAGGAGCAGTGGCAGTATTGACCCAAGCTATACAAAGCTGTCCACAACTCAGAAACCCTTACGGTGCCCTGAGACACAGGAGAAGAGGTGTTCTCTCCTCCCTTCCCACCTTCCTTACCCACTACTTCCAGGAAAGGACCAACGACCAGAAGTACAACTATGTTTTCCGGGCTTTTAGTTTGAAAAAAGTATTGATTGGAAGTGTACAACAGAATGAGGTGTGGCGGCAGCACCACAGCCGGATTGTTTCACAAATAAAAACAGAAAGGGCCTTAAATAATTGGGTGCAGATTTAAAAAACCTCAACAGTGAAAAAGTTCTTTCCCTCCGAACAGAAAGTCACAGGCACAGAAATGGCAACAACCACATGGAGACAATGGGGGGGACATCCTTCTAACCACAGGGCTCTGTGCTAAGAGGTTGCCACCGATGGTGGGCTCCCACGCCGTGGCCGTTGGCTGCTCCCATGTGCAGCTCTGCCCTTGGCTTGCTCTTTGGAATGGTTACAGATGAACAGTGCCACATGCCCTTGCTAACCAGACCCGCCCCCCAACCCCCCAACCAGGACACGGACAAACAAGGCCTCTGCTAAGGCTAAAAAAAGGACAAGACTTTGGAGTCTTGAGTTCAGCATGTTTAAGAAACGAGAGTCTGGTGAGCGCACAGCACAGTCCCTGTGCGAGGCTTGCTATTCCAGCTTGGCCTTCTTCTTATCACTGCCATTCTCTTCTGCTGGTGCTGCCGGTGCTGCCACATCCTCCAGTTTCCTCTTCCCACTTTCAGCAGGTGGGTGTGTATTGCGGGGTTTAAAACTGATGATGATGCAGGTCATGTTATCGCAGCCAGTGCCGTCCCCTGAGGTGTCTGGAGCCAAACACTGATCCAGCAGCTGAAGAAGGATGGGACAGGTTAGCAGACAGCAGAGACACAGCACTTTGAATATTCTGAGAAATTGGGCCCCCTCTGATAGCAGTGCAGGTAGGGGCTGCCAGCCCAGAATAGCATGGGCTGGGCTCAGGTGTTTACAGGCAGACGAGGGACAGAACCAGCCCTCAGTACCCCTGACTTCCTGAAAGTGGACAGAAACTCCTTTGGCTTGACAGCAACATAGGGGTCAAAGACCCCTATTAACCAAGGTGCCAAAAGAAGTGGCCCCTAATACAGATGTGACTCTGCTCCTGTAACAGCTGGCACTGCAACCTACATGCTATGCTGCCAGATACCTTAAGCTCTGAACAAACTGGCCTGATGGAGATGGAGTGCAGAATCACTGTATGTGAAGAGACTGATGGGGTGAGCTTTGGACCTTACCTCTTCTACAATGGAGGAGAGCGGCCTCAGGACTCCGTTCTCATCCTTTTGGGTGATCTTGGACTGGATGAAATCCACCACTTCCTGGCTGCTCATCACGTTCCTGCAGAACAGGAAGGTCAGAAGGGTTATTAGCTAAGGGAGTGGTCATACCACAATGTCCCAAGAGAGAAAGATCAGGGCAGTGATGGCCAAAGAGGAACAACTGCTCTCTCACTACCTACCAGATTCCATCACAGGCAATGACCATGAAGTCATGGTCATCATTTATTGTCAGCACTTTGATGTCAGGCAAGGCAGAGATCATCTGTTCTTCTGGAGGCAGATTCTTGTTCCGCTTGTAGAAGTGATCACCTGTAGAGGAGAGGAGGATCAATTTATACAGCTGCTGGGTACTGGCAACCCTGCCTACCCCTGAGCAATGAGGAACACTACCCAGCCCTAACAGAATTGACACCGGTGTTCCCATTACCAGAGCAGATTTGACTGTGGGGACATCAGACAGAGAAATCTGCCGCACGCAGGGCACAAGGTGAGCCCATCACGCTGTTACCATACAGTAGGAAAGAGGAGTGCTAGCATGGCTCTGCTGTGATAATGTTAGATGCTCATTTTCCAGAAACTCGAGGCCAAATATGACAGTACAATGCCTGACCTGACAGCCCACATTGCATTGCTGGGTTTGGATCTTCTCAACCCTCAGTAAGCTAAAGCTCACTTGAGAAAAATCAATCCTCAGCTCTGACTAAGGGGCTTATCTGGCATTACACTGCAGGAATACACTTCTATAGCAAGGACAGAACAGCAGGCAATAGTTTCCTTAGATAAACAGACCCCTAGGTTTCATCCTACATGTGTTTTCATCTTTTTACCCCTGGGTAATCGTTTCTGTGGTTTGGATCTTTTCACACAAGAACTCTTCACTACAACCCTTACCTGCTGACATTTCTCTGCCTTCTCTGTGCGCTTCCTAGTATATTATCAGTGTCACTGCCTACCCTTCCCCTAATGCCTCCAAGCCTCTCATCTGCTCAGACTGTTGGGCTGTTACCAGACATGCCCGATCTCCTGAGTTATTAATGACTCCCACGTTACTTGTAAGAGACCAAAGGATGAGAGGAAACAGCAGTCAGGTGCTGCCTGAAGCGCTGCACAAGGAGAATGGAGCTTGTACAATTAAAAGACAAGACTGGCTCAAGAACAAATGGGCTCAAACTGGTAGAAAGTTAGATTTGTAGTAAGCAACATACTAAGATACTTCAACAGCGTCCTAACAAGCAACAGAAAATCTTTCCTATTGGAAAGTCAAGTTATTTTTTTTGAGATAGTTTATTATGTAGGGTGGTTTCTGACAGCCCAGCTGCAGGCACAAAAGCCCTGAAGGCCTCACATACTGCATCCTGTGCCACAGCCTGGCAGGGGCTGGGCGTACTCTCCACTGACATCTGCCAGTTTCATGGCTGTTTTCTCTAATTAGGCTCACCAGATGAAATACCAAACAGATTCTAAACATCATCAAATTGAAAACTGTTCCTCAAACTTAGTGGCTGGCAAGCGCTGGAAGCACGGATGCCCTGAGGCCAGGCACACCACTGTTCACCCCCCAGTTCTGCTCACCAATTGCCCTGGAGAGGTTGAGGCCACCATTCACTCTCCCATCCATGGTGACCTTGCCGCCAGCATTCTTTATCCTGGCCAGTTCTACCTCATCCTCTGGCTTGTGGTCATACGACATGTCGACAGCTTTGCCACCTTCTGACACCACGCAGCGAGAGTCTCCAGCATTAGCCACAATCAGCTGCTTGCCTCGGATGAGGGCCACGACAGCAGTCGTCCCACTGTCAGAGCCAGGCTGCAAGAAAAACATTTTTGCTCAGGCTTCTTCCTATTGCTCTAGATCAGATGATAAGCAACGCTAACCACCATGGGCTCAGCACTGCCCCACTGACCCTTCTTCCCATAAGCACACAGAACAATGGAGAAAATGAAAGAAGAATGAAAAATGGCAGCAGTGTGTTCACTCAGAGGCATGATCAAACCACACCTCCACTGCAGCCTCTCAGCTGCCCGTGATTCTCCAAGTTCAACACATCCTGCTGTGCCCTCAACTCTAATGCAGCACTTCCAGCTCCCGCCCAACTCAAGCAGAAGACTTGCAACGAGTCAGGATACCTCTCCAAAGAGAGAAAGTTGGCACCTTGGAAGCTCTAAGTCCCTTTCCTTGAGATCCTGGGTCCCTGGCCATCTGCAATGGGCTGAGGAGCCACAGCCCTGACCTGGCCAAGGGCAATGCTGTGCCCGAGAGCAGCTGTCCTGCTACTGTCACACGTGCCCCTCCCATGCCAACTCCCACAGCATTTCTAAGCACAGCAAACCCTGCAGTGAAGTCTCAACCTGGTGCCAGATACATGCCCTACCCCTCCATCTTTTGCCTTGAGTCAGGCTGTCCGTAGCTGTGTTCAGCCTCGGGAAAACAGAAGGAATATTCTTAGCTGAATGGAAAGCCCCCTGCTGAGCCTCATCCCTCCCCCCACCCCTTGCCATGTGCCCTTGGCTCCATGCTATGCTGCAGAACACAGGAACAAGGTGTGCACCTCCTCTTTCCCCTCCATGCCTGGTAACAACATTTCCTCCTCTTCATCCTCATCCTCCTCTGCTTCTTCAGTGTCATCTTCATCATCTTCATTCTCTGCCTCTTCACTACTGTAACCATCCTCATCTTCACTGCATTCCTACAAGAAACAAGAGATACCACCAGGAGTCACGCAGGACACCCTCAGTGCCCTCCCCAGACAGCTGGTCTCTCCACCCCAGGGACAGAGGATCACTTTGCCCCAGAAGAGTGAAATGACCTGGTCGGTGTTCCCCAAACCTGATGTCTACAAACAGAGCAGCTAGTTTCAACTACCACAGTGAATGGAGGGATGGTGCATGCAGCAAGACTGATGAGTATCCACTATGGCTGCTGTGCAGGTGAGGGTATGCTGCCCTCAGAATTATCTAAACAATCCCCAATGAGATGGCCTCATAGTATCAGCCTGAAAAACCTACTCCTAGGGCACACCTAGGATGAGCCTTGTCGCTCAAGTACCACAGCAAGCAATGCATTCTGCCCAGCCAGAAGGCCACTCTGTCCCAGTGCTGTTTCCTACCTCACTGTCTTCCTCCTCTTCCTCAACCTCATCTGACTCATCCTCACTGTCCTCAAAAAATTTGGATTTGGTTGTGCGCTGGGGCTTTCCCGTGGAGGAGCAGGAGGGCCCGGCCTCCCCAGTAGAAGAGGTGACGGCCTCGTCACCTTTGCCTAGTTCAGGCTTCTGCAGAGCAGGGCTGTTGCCTCCAGTGCTGGCTTTGTCTGAGGTGGAGGAAATACCCGTGATTTCTTCATCTGGCTTCCCATTCTTCCTCTCCTTGTGGTCGATAAGGTCCCCTGGCTCAGCCTCTCCGTTCATATTTGACTCCCCATCATGCTGCTTGCCTGTCCCCTCTGCAGCATTCTCCCCAGCCAGAGCTAAGGACTTGTGTTTGAGGTTCTTGGTGCAGTTTTGTCCATAACGTGTGAGAAGTTCCTCAATGGTCATTGTGGCTTCTTCGTGCAGAAGAGCAGCTTCCTCATTATCCACTAGAAACGGAAAGGGGAAGGGGGGTGAGGACAAAGAGGGTCAAAAAGCAGGACACATCACCATAGAAGCAGCTGTGCAACACACTGTGCTCAGCAGCGAGTTGCCGTGACTGGAGGTTGCTATTTGCAGACGTGTTTCAGCAATGCTCAGCATGCTTGCTGCTCACCAGCAGGCACAGACAAATGCAGCCAGACCTGCACCATCCCACTGCTTCCAGGCACTGTTGATGAACAATATGCAGATGGCAGGGGAAGGGCTCCTACCCACGGCCGAGGCAAGCAGTCTGCAAGTTATCATAGCGCCTCAGGCTGCTGATGCTATCTGGCTGGCTTGTAGGCAGCACAGAAGTGTTTAAATTACATGTAAAGGTTGGGGGGTAAAGAGCCTCGTATTACACCAGTGTGAGCTCAAATGAAGCTGTGGGGGAAAGCAGACAGACCACTTTCATGTGCAGATTTGCTCATTAACACTGCGACTGTGAGCAAGTTTTTGTTACAGCAGTTGCTCCACAGGGCTTATGCATTTGGGATCTAGACATTTAAAATCAGATCATAAAGTAGCTTTAGGTCTGAAGGACGCTAGACAGAAAATAATTGGGAACCCAGGACTAGAAACTCCACTGATATCAGGTAACCTTCATCATTTCCCTGCTGACAACCCCCCCTGGTTATCCTTCTCTTTGCAACTTAATGTCAAAATGAAAAGAAACAGCCATATCCCAAATGCTTCTGAAAAATAAAGGATGAAAAAGAAAAAAATAAACCCAATAACAACAAAACTGTTTGTTGGCTGGAGAATGAGGGTTAACAAACTCAGCAGTGACAGATCAACACACTGTTCAGGGCGATAGCATCCCTTTACATCTGCTTGAAGGCTAGACACAAGCTATTCAGCCAAGAGCAGCACAAGATTCTACCCTGGATTCATCTTCTAAGTTGGCTTCATGATCTGGCAACTACTTGCTCACAGAAAAGCACACTCACTTCTTGGCAAGAAAGAATTGCTGAAAAGAGACAAGAATCTCATTCAGTCCTGCCTACAGTTTGTCTGACAGCAGCCTGGCAGAGATAAGCACCACACATTTCACTTTTACAGCTTAGCCCACTTCCCAGCTCAAGGATTTCTGCCACATCCTAGAAGCCTGCACATGGAGGATATCCTATGGAAAACTGCTACAGGTTGGGTTGGCTGTCCAGAGGATTAAGCTACCAAATGAATTCTCCTAGAACCAGCTCAAAGCAATGGAGAGAGGTGGCAGCTTCATCTGAAACTGAACTGGGTGATTTGGACAAGCAAACATTCTGCTAACAGAGACCTGGTCCAGATGCTCTCATGCCTGACCTGGAGTTGCAGTCTTATCTTGTCAGTGGCATCTGACTACTTACCATCATCTTCATCAGCAACTTTCTCCTTCTCATCTTCATCATCTTGGGGTCGCCCAGCCATCTGAGAGAGCTCTTTAATCACCTCCTCAGTGGTGAGCTTGGCATCTATGGCTAAGAAAGCATCTTCCAGGGCCTAAATATGAACACAGACATAATCAGGACACACAGTTTCATCTTCCCTATAGGATACCTGCTGTGATCAAACCTCTTCCAGAACACACCACACGAAATGGAGACCAAACTGGTCAAGGCAGGCAGTATCTCTGCGTCTATGTGGTCCAAACCAGATCCCAGTACCAACCCTGGGGATACCCAATGCCAGATCAGCACCACAGAGAATTACAATAGAGGAAGGTGGGGCAGACAGGTCCTGGAAGGACGGGGCACTGTGTAAGCCCTTGTTAACAAACAAGGCCTTTCTGCTGCCCTGGTATTCATGCTTGTTCCAGGGCAGTGCTTCACTCATACCTTTTGCAATTTGCCTTCCTTATAGGCCTTCTGATCCTTGATGATCTCAGGAAGATACTTGGCACAGTACAGGGCAACTTCTTCTCCTGAAAGACAGCAGAAACCACTTAAAGATGCTGGTCCTCCCAGAAGCACAACGTATGCTTAAGCAACCAAATTCCTGAGGCAGACCTTGGGATGCTATCAGAACTAACCCAGGTGTAGAGAAAGAAATCACACAGAGCAGACTGCTGTGCTTCTCAGGTATGCTTTGATTTGCTGACGACCCCTGGGAAACTCAATAACTCACCCCTCAGAGTTGGGTACCACTGTAAGCTGCCAGGAAGGGAACATGGGCCTATTCCAACCACAGGACAACTGCTCCATGTAGGCCCATTCTATGCAGAGGGAAGTTGTGCAGAGGGAACATAGTGAGAAGTAAAGAGGGGGGTGAAATTGGAGGAAAAAAGAAACAGCAGACAAGGGACTTTTTGAATGTGCTTGCTGAAAAGGGATTAAGTGGCCATTGACAAAGAACAGAAACCTTGCAAAACAGCTGCTGTTAAAATAGCACTGAAAAGTTCAACACTGTGGAGCTACACAACAAAGAGATTGAGCTCTATTCTGATCATACTCTCAAAAATGTGGTGGAAGGAAGAGGGGAAAAAATGCTGGAAGGTCACTGAAAAATAAACAATGCAAGAAATGATCCCAGTGCTTTTAATGAGAACTTGGAAGGAAAACCAAGACAACCTGACAACTACAGACCTGGCAGGGAAATAAAAGATTGGCTGGGGCTCACAGGATCCCACATGGAAAGGGCAGGCAATTAATGTCCATTAAGTCAGGCTTATTGGAAAGCAGAACTTGTGGATCTAACTCAACACCTGCTCATAAAGATTCTATGACTTCTGTTGACAGAACTAAGCATGATTTAGTTTAGTTGTTTAGGGTCTTTTCCAACCTTAATGATCCCATGAGACTATTTAGGGACATGGTGGGGATGGGCTAATGGTTGGATTTGGAGCTCGTTTCCAACCTGAACGATTCTATGATTTCATAGAATGGCCTGGGTTGACAAGGACCTCAATGATCATCTAGTTTTAACCCCCTACCACGGGCAGGGTCATCAACCACCAGACCAGGCTGCCCAGAGCAATTTAGGTAAGGTATAGAAGCACTTTGCTCAAAAAGTTCAGCTTTCAAGATGCCACACACCAAATAGGTTAAAGAACTGTTCATGAGACAAACTGAGCAAAGAATCACACCTGAACATGTTTACATGTGATGATGGAGGACTGTTACAGATGATACAGTCACATTTCTATCTAAGAGCCAAAACAATTTCTACTGGACATCCATGGAGATAGCAGTGAATAATGGCAGTGACACTGGCAGATGAACAGCCAGGCCCAAAGACAGTTGTGAGAATGCAGAGCTCGTGCTCAGAACTTGGCTGGTACTTTGGCTTAGACCTAGATATTACACTTATGTGTTCCCATTACAAGTTCTGACCAGTAAGCAAAGTACTGCATTGTGCATCCCTCAGTAGAATAAGAAGAAAACCCAAGAAAACTGCAGGAACAGCTTGTCAAAAGCCAGAAACAACAGCATGGGGCTACTGACATGATTGCCAGACATCAATACAGTCTACTCCAGTTTCTCTTCCAACTCAATCAGCATGACAGCCCTGACATCTGACTTATCTACTTTCTAATCTTGTTTGGATACTCCAGTGAAGCTCCATTCCTGCCCAGTACTCTGGGGTGTGTGGTGCTGGAAGCAGCTGACAGATCTAATAATACCAGCGTGGACATCTGATCCTCTGCCAGATGGAGATGTTTGAACAGTGCAATTTTGCACCAGAGCTAGGGACAAGAAGTTTTCTTCGAAGTTACAGGTAGCTTGATCTGAGTAAGTCACAGCAGCTTTACTGTCACGGGCTCAGTGCTTCCATACTGCCTCTGTAAGCAGATATGGCATGGGTTGGTGCCCAGCCTGTAGGAAAAAGGTGCTCACTTACAGTGTTTTAACCAAAATGCCCAGAAGAACAAGATTCTTCTTTGGGGTCTTCAACCTGTGGTAGATGATTTAACAAAACAAAAGCTGTGCGTCCCCTCAGTAAACAGGAGGCAGCCAGCAGCCCAGCACACAGACCACAGATCCAGTAGCTTGCACAGCAGTCCCAGGGAGGTCTGATGGTTTTTATAAGCTGAATCAGTACCTCAAAGCACAGCGCTGCCAATGTGGCCAGAGAAACTGAGCTGGCTCAAAGTACTCATCTGTCTCAGCATTTCTGGACTGTCAACAGCAAGAAACTCATCAGATTTTTCTCATCAAAAAAGCCTTTGTGAGAGTGCAATCTAGAAGCCAGATCCTGACCAGAGCACTGAGTGGGCATTAGGTGTCAAAAGCTGTGCCAATGGAACCTTCCCACAGTCGTGCAGAGGTGCACTCAGCATTACCCTTCTGGCTGCTAATGGCTCCTTTCAGTTCATTGGGTACTGCACTCCTGGTTTTGGTTACATGTCAAAAATCAGCCCACTCACCACATTTTATCAACATCTCATCCTCGCTAAATATCAAGCACTTTCCCTCTGAATACTCAGGCCCATGGAGGGATGAGGGCAGCAAGAATAAAGCAGAAGAGCCAGGTGAGAAAGCTGATGCAGAAACCTCTGTCCTGCTGGGTGCTCTTTATCACACAGGATACTGTGTGCAGTGCCTTCATCTAGAAGCATCCTCAAAAGCCTTCAGGGGCTGAACACGTGGAGAACAGAATTATTCATATATAAGCTGAATCTAGGATCACATCTTCCACATCTGCATTATGAATCCCTCGGCACAACTCTCAAAGTCTCCATTAATCATTTTATTGCTGTTTTCTAAGAGAGAAGCATCCAGCTAAGTCTCACTCAGATGATATATGAAGCAAACCCCATTTATCCTGGCAGGTCAGGTACCCAAGAGCCAACAAAAATTGTGCTGCAGTATGATTGCTCCATCTCCAGGAGCAGGGGCTTGAACAGGACGTGTGAAGACAGGAGCAGGCAGTGGCCTCAAGGCAGAAACATGGAAGCCCAGGCAAGGCAAAGGCCTCTAGAGATCAAGGTTCCTAGATGAAATCATTGTCAGTACATGGACGTGCACAAACCCATTCCCTCCTGCCTTTGTAAGAATGAAAGTAGATCTGACTGGAAGATCTGATCTTTATTTAGACACATTCAATTTGAATTTGTAATAAGGAAAGCTCAGAATCAAATAACGAATAAGCTGGCTATCAACAAGCACCATGGAACACCTAGGGACCAGTGGGCATGGAGGTGATGGATTGGTGGCTGGACTCAGTGATCTTAGAGTTCCTTTCCAACATTGATGATCCTATGACAGTGTTGGCATCCCAAAGGGAGGAGCTGCATGTAAATGAAATCACTTATTGGGAAAACAAACTGTGAAGTAAAATGGAAAGCTACATATGAAAAAACATCATAAGGAACACAATAATAAAACTTCTCCCATGCGAAACTGGGAGATTAATAGAGACTTAAGGCTTAACTAGATTAAAGCTACCAGGAATCTGAGTGAGGTATAAAAGAAAAGCTAAATTATTTCTTTCCACTGACAGCTAATAAATGTTGGAGAGATTATTGCCTTAAAAACTGCTTTAAATGGAACAAACCTGAACAACTGTTTTGAACTGAAGAAGTACTGCAGCAATAAAACCATACAAAAGTAGAAATGGACAAACGTTGGTCTTCCAAGTCAGGTTCAGTTTGTCTGTGTCTGTTCTGATGAGGTTTGCCAAGGAAAAGCTGGAGAAATCCAACCCCCAGAAACGTAAAATACAAGGTAGAAATCTATGCCAGTGCTTTGCCATCCCAATTAATGGCTTTCCCCAGTGTCTATCACAGATCTTTTCTATTGTATTAAAAAAAGTAAAACAAAAAATTCCACAAACAGAAGAACAGAAACACACATTGCTTCCTATCCTACACAAATGTGAACATCAGAAAGAAGCCCTTTTGACAACCAACACGTGAAATAAATGCTTTCAGCTAACAAGATCACACTGATCTCAAAGAAAAAGCACACTGGCTCGATGTTATTTGTTCCTGACCAGTTTTTGCCAGCTGTTACTTTATCTTCTTACTTGTCAGATGCTTTCAAATGGTTTCTGAATTTATGTAAGAAAACCCACTAAGCTTTACAGTTGCTAAGTGCTCTTCTTCTTTGCCCTTCTCTGCCTTTCAGAACCAATCCATCACTCAGATGCTCTCAAAGATAATGTTGGGGACACAAGCAGGTGCCTACCCAGTTCTCTGCATGAAGTTCTCTTCCATGAACTGGAATCAAGTTCAAGAGGAAAAGAGTTTCAAAACATTCAATCTAAACACTTCAGACTGATATCATCTCTTCTGTGTAACTGTGTCAGTTACTGACTCAGACCAACCTTTGTAAGAAGAACTGCCACTACAGATAAGCCTTAAACTCTTATTTACAAACTGTCAGATTTAGATAACTTGATTCTAAAAGCAATCACACATGAAAGCGAGATGCCAAGTAGGGGAGCTGGTAACCTCCTCCTTCATTTGCTCCACTATCAAAGACATGAAAGGCACATACATGATACAAAACATCTATTAAAGAGCTTCAGAATGTGGAGGAAACTGAGTTTGCAGAAGTATGGAGCAACACATCTGGTATCTGAGCCCTGCAAATACATGATATTGGCAGATGAAATTCCTCACTGACAGACACTAATACTAATTTGTGGATCAGATCCTCCTGGGAACTGTGCTAAGGCACATAGAGAATATAGAGGTGACTGGGGAAAGCCAAGATGGCTTCAATAAGGGCAAACAGTCCCTGAGAAATGTTGTTGCCTTCTATAACAGGGTTACAGCATCAGTAGATAAGGGAAGAGCAACTGATGTTATCTACCTGGACTTACGACAGGCTGAGAGAGCTGGGGTTGCTCAGCCTGCAGAAGAGAAGGCTCTGGGGAGACCTTTATGCCTTCCTGTACCCAAGGGCCTACAGAAAAGCTGGGGAAGGACTCTTTGTCAGGAATTATAGTGATAGAACAAAGGGTAACAGCTTTAAACTAAAAGAGAAAAGATTTAGATATTAGGAAGAAGTTCTTCACTAAAAAGGTGATGAGGCAGTGGTACAGAGTACCCAAAAAAGCTGTGGGTGCTCCATCCCTGGCAGTGCCCAAAGCCAGGCTGGATGGTGTCCCACCTCATGGCAGAGGTTGGAATGAGGTGATCTTTACTGACCCTTCCAAATCAAACCATTCTGTGAACAGAAAAGGCAACCAGCCTACATATACACATTGGATGGGCACAAAACCACCTATTACCACTTAAGAAAGATCTTAGGATTTGGTAGGAAAGGAGCTGAGATCAAAGCAGACAATGCTTATGTCACAATAAATTGATGGTATGTCCGTATCTTCAAAGTTATAAGCAATGCTTATCTGGCCACCTAAAAGCACACTGCAGAGCTAGAATACATCCAAAACCAATAATCATAATCAGAGCTGTGGAATAATATAGTGCCTGGAATGTGTGGTTATGCCCAACACAAGCAGCATAACTACTGCTGTGGCCCAGGCATTTCATCACCTGGGCTAAATAATGTACTGGACTGGAATAATTCATGGTGCACTTTTAGCATAAGGCAGTTAGCACTCAAATGACTTCTGGATGCAGTTCAGGAGCAAGAAGGAACTGGACTAATAACCAGATTGGATGCAGACACACTATTCTAAGTCAGGTTAATAGCATCAGTGGACCTTAAGGGCAGAAAATGGGGGCTGCTTTTATTTAATTTAACAGCACAGATTTAGGACTCTTCCTACTAAAAGAAAGAACAGAGTCTAAAATAATGAAAGTGGAAATTGATAACAGTGATTATTTACCAATTTCTTGCAATTGAAGTGTACAGTATGGCAGTGAAATTACTGGGTAGCAGAGCTAGATCAAATTACTTGTTCAAACACAAAAAAATTATTTACTTATATACAACACATCCTATGCAAATAACCACCAAATTTATAAAGCTACAATCCCTGTGATTATCCTAACTTACCCCACAAGAAAATAAACAGGCATTCTTAAATGAGGTTTAGAAGACAGAATGTAAACCTCCTCGCAGTTTTGTGTCAATCCATGACCTTCCTTCTAGAAACCCCAAGAGACTTTCAGAGCCTCAGTCAATCTACGTAACAAAGTGCTTTCCAAGAAGGAGCAGGATTTCTAAAGCTAGGCAGATACTGGCTCGAGCTGCCATGCCAGAAGCCACTTTTACCAAGCAGCCACAACAAAGAACTCTGGGGGGAACAGGGGTGCAGTTACCTCCGTGTCCATCATAGACTGAGAACATGGCTGTTTCACTGTCCAGCTCTGGTATGCAGTTGTGTGCATCCTGAAAGAGAGAGCAGAAATCTGGGATGAGATGGGTTGCAAAAGGCACTTGTATAAAAAGGAGCAGAGAGGCCGTAAGCGCTGACGCAGGGAGTCTCAAAGCTGGAGGAAGAACAAGAACATATTCCCAAGAGCTTACCTGGTGAGAATTCATCTTCAGAGAAGAAACAAAGATCTTTAACATTGTGGTGTTCTCTGTGCTAGAGCAGCTCAGCCTCTTTACAATTAAATCATGCTGTATACTGTTTTAATTCCTCAATATGGCTCTAGATATTGCCACGTTCAAGTCTGAATCAATTCCTTCTTTTTGAGGTATCTATAAGGGCTGTGTTACTGCAGCAGCCCTCTTCCCCTGCTCTTGCCAAACAAGTTCTGTGCGAAGTGAAAAGCTGCTCTGAAACATTGGTGAACACAGAAGGTTACATATGGAACCTCCTGAGCTTGTGCCTTCCACACAACCACAGGCTTTGCCTTAGCTTGTCCTGTGAACACGACCACAGATGACAGCAGCTGTCTATCCCAGCAGACCAAGGAAAGGCAGCCTTGCTTCACACAGGATTACTGCACCCACCAAGAACAAAGAGCTGGGCTGGAAAACCTCCTCTTGGCACAGAGGCTCCTTCCTGCTTCCATCACACGGGACGCTCCTGACAGCAAAGCAAGGAGCCAAGCATCTTTACAGCAACAGAGCAAAGAAAATGCAACTAGCAGTGCTCAAACCAAAGTACAGAACCAGGTATCACTTCCTAAGGTAAGACAGACATCTCTGTTCTGCCAGCTGTCCAGAAACTCTGACACTCTCCACAGACAAACAGAAGGGAAAGTTTGTCCCAGGGGCTTTAGGGTAGGAGTGTCAGAATCCTACCAGTCTGTACATGCTCCCAGACTACAAAGACAACCAATACACAAGGTGTATACATAGAGAAGCCTCTATCTCCACGTGGTCACAGGAGCAGCAGACCTGGAAGACGACACTGCCCAGATCTTACAGCCAGTGTGACCTCTTTCACCCTGAGAGCAAACCAAACTTCTGCTAGCAAACATGCATGGGACTGTTTAAACAATGTGATCTTGCCTCCTTGCTGTGGTTGAAGCTCTTAATCTTGAATCTCAGTGTGCTACAGATGTCCCAGAAGAAAAGCACTTGCTCCAAGTCAGCTGGCTTCAGGTTTGGCTGCATTCACGCTGCCAGCCATCCCCAAACAGTTCTAGACATACATTCAGCCACGCTGGATTGCTGCACAGCTGAGCAACTGAGGAGCTTTTCTGCTCTTACCCTCACTTCTCATAGCATTTACAGAAGCCTGAGAGATAACAAAACCACACTAAAGTAACTGGGATAAGTCCCTGGTGACTAAGCAGCAGCTTAATTAGAGCAAGTAACGCAAATGGGAGGAAACCCAAGGCTGGCAGCAAAAATGATCTTTCTACTCCATTTGTACAACTGCAACACGTCCTGATCCCAAACCAGGGCAGTGCTGTCGAGGAAGCAGACAAACAGGTAAAGGACCTCATGCTCCAGAATGAGAAATGGAGCTCCACAAAGCCCTGCTGCCAGCAACCCCACCCCTATCAGCCTTCAGCTCAAAGCATTTCCTCATGTATAAAACCACCTCTCTGGACTAAAAATGGGTTTTTATACTATGTTTCTTTAGAACTCCTTATACCTGTCTCACTTGGAGGCTCCTAAAACGTCACCCACAGGCAACAGACAGAACTTCAACAGGATCTGTTACTAACTAAAAATGCCCATATTCTTCTACCACTTCCATAAATGCTGCTAAGCTTCACTAACAAAACCCATACCTAAAATCTTTAGTATTAACCAAAAGAATACACTTCTGCTCAGAGCTTTTCCCAAGCTTAATGGAAAAGTGGAAGTACACTTAAATGTGAAAAAAGGGGTAAAAGCCCACCCCAAAAAACCCCACCAAACACTTAGGAGTGCAGTGAACCTCCCTGCAGCAGGTTCAGTTTGTAACACAGCACTCCCACCATTTCATTCCTCATGATAACGCAGCTGAACCACGTCCACACCAATGCCCTCAGCTCTGCTTTTCTCAGTGGAGAGATATGCCAAAGATGTTGGTTAGGGCAAAAAACACAGCTGCAAGCTCTGGCCTTCATCCAATTTCCAGAAAGGTCAACAGCAGTGAGAACAGGCTTCAAAACAGCAAAAATGAGCCAGCTTCCCACCTGTGGGAGGACTACGATGACCCACCAGCAGAGCTGCAGGCTCTCTGCTCTCCCCCATCTGAACCCACATCCTTAAGATGTTTCCAGCCTCTGTGCACCAGAACACTGCCCACATTCAGCCTTTTGCCACAAGCTGATGGCTGCATGTCACCCCAGTGCTCCAGCTGCATCTCTGTTTCATATAACGGCCAACTCAATGGAGATGCTACTGCTCACAGCCAACTGAGCACAAAAACACCGAGTTCACCTTAGGAATTCTTCTTTCTGCCTCTTCTACTCTAGAAACCATACCCTGCATCTTCATAAAGCTCTGGTGCACACAGAAAGAAGGAAAAACTCAGTCACTGCTTTGTCACCAGCGAAACCACTAAAGCATTTCAGAAGTGACGAAGTGTCCCATCGTGGAATTGTACTGGCAGAACCCAAATGCTGTGAATGGACCATCCAGACCAAGCCAGAGGGCTGCAAACAAGAAGGTGCTTTTCCACATTCAGAGGAGATGCACCCTTAAGGCTGCAGGGCCCAGTGTTGCTCCTTCCCGAGCTCCCCTTGTTTGCTAGCTACCTATAAAGAGAAAATTAACCAGGACATGAAGGATATTCATAGACTCACAGAATAGCTTAGGTTGGAAGGGGCTCAAACACCACCTAGTTCTAATCTGCAGCTGCAGGCTGGGCTGCCAGCCACTACATCAGGCTCCAGCCCAGGCTGCTGGTGGCCCTGACCACCTCCAGAAACGGGGCACCCTCAGCTCTCGGGCAGCACCGCCAGCGCCTCGCTGCCCTCTGAGGGAAGAATTTCCACCACGCCTCACGCAAATCTCTATCAGTTTAAAACCGTTCTCCTTGCCTTATCGCTTCACACCCGTGTGAGCAGCCCTCATCCCCGGGCGGGGTTCCCCCAGCACGGCGCAGGGCCGGGGGTGGCACGGGGGAAAGGGAGGGAAGGGAGGGAGGGAGGAGCGGCGCCCGCTCCCGCCAGGCCCAGACCCTGAGCCGGGCCCCGCTCACCTCCATGGAGACGCGCCAGCCCTGCATCGCGCTGAAACCGAAGTGCAGCGGGCGCGGCCCGAGCCCGGCCCCATCCCCGGAGCTCTTCACCGTGTTGGGCTGCGAGAGGTACGCGCCCATGGCGGAGGCCGCCGCGATGCCAGCCCTCGGCGCGGCGGCCGTGCGCGGAGGGGCGGTGGCGGCGGACGCTGAGGCGACCGGAGAGGAGCGGGCGGCACCTGAGGAGCGCGGGCGGCCCGGAGCGGGCGGCGAGGCGGCGAGGGCGGCGGAACCACCCACCAACGAGTCGCCGAGCGGAAGTAGCGCGGCCGGAAGCGCGGGCTAGAGAGTCGCCACGGGGGTGGGGGGAGGGGGCGCTCAACCCGCTCGGCCGAGGCACGGGGACCGGAAGTGCGGACCATAGAGACGGGTGGCTCCTAGAGCGTCGCGGTCAGGTAGGCGTTCCGCTCGGCCGCCTCAGTCCTCCCGGAGGTCGCCCAGCGTATGGCAGTAGCGATCAGGCGCAGCCCTGAGGCTGCCCGTTCTAACGCTGCTCGGCTGCAGCAGCCCCTTAGAGGTGAGGTTTCGTTTGTACGCGCGCGAGGAAGGAAGAGCTAGGAACTCAGAACCGATGGCACTATAATGTTAACGGGGAGCACTTGGGCTTGGTATAGGGAACGAAGCATCACAGGGAGCACCTGAAACCCACTCGAGAGCACTCCGCAGAAAAATAAACGCACACAACACAATTCACCCACAGCTCGGGACTACTACCCGCCGCAATCGCTTTCCCCCGCCCTATATACCGCGGGCCCCCGCCGCCGACCAATCAGCAGATGCCGGCAGCCCGCTCCGCTGCTCCCATTGGTCGCTGTGCTCCCAGCTCCCGCCCCATCTTGCCCCACAGGTGCGCGGGCGCCCTCTATCGCGCCTCGTACCCCGAGCCCCGCCCATCGACCAATCCGCACAGGGCGAAGGTTAGTATCTGTGTTCTGATTGGCCGGCGAGAAAGCGGCCCCGCCCCTGACGGCGCGTTACGCAGCGCGGCGGTTGGCGGCGGCCGTCGGCGGAGCGGCTCCGCGTTTGGGGAGCGGGAGGTGCCGGGCGAGCCCGGTAAGCGCGGCCCGCGCTCACCGCCAGCGGCGTTCTCCGGCTCGGGCTGCGCCCAGCGAGGATCGGGTACCTCCCGTAGGTTTGGGGCTGACGGAGCTCGGCGGGCGCGGCCCGCTCCGGCCCCCTGGGCCTGCCGCTCCGGCCCGCTCCGAGCGAGGGCCGCCTGACGCCGCGTCCCGCCCGCAGGTGGTGCGACGCAGCATGTCGGAGGGCGAGGCCAAACAGGTGCCGAGCGGCGGCTCCGACCCCAAGCCGGAGTCCGCCTCGTCGGGGCCGGGGATGACCTCGGTGTCCGCGCCCGTGACTTCCGCGGCGCCCCCGGAGGAGGAGGAGGAGGAGGAAGAGAGCGAGGACGAGTCCGAGATCCTTGAGGAGTCGCCGTGTGGTCGCTGGCAGAAGCGGCGTGAGGAGGTCGGTGCCGGCGTCCGGGCCTCTGCGTTGCGGTGGGGCGGGCGCCGGGCGCTGCCCTTCCCGCAGTTGTCCGTTTGGGGCCGGGGGCCGGGAGCGGCCTTTCTGGGCTGTGTGGCGGCCTGAGGTCCGCCTGTAGCGTCGGAGGCCCTTCCGAACGGTTGGTATCGAGGCCGCCGCGTTGAGGAAGGGCCCTTCCTAGCGTTTGTTCGCCCGTCTTGTTTCCCGGCTCTTGTGTTCGGGGAGTAACGAAGTGCACTGATTGCACAGCGCCTGGTGAATGGAGTGGGACGTGCAGCAGAGCTGCCTCGTTGTGCAGACTCATCAGTTACGTTTGGGTTTGCTTTGAAGCCTTCAATTAGGGCTGGTTCTTGCAGACTTCTGGGCTTGTCTGATTTGCATTCATTTCTCAGTGCGTGTATTGGGACTGTCCTGTATGATGGCATGAGCAGATTAGATCACAGAATGGCCAGGGTTGGAAGGGACCTCAAGGATCATGAATCTCCAACCCCCTTGGCACACGCAGGGCCACCAACCTCCACATTTAATACCAGACCAGGCTGCCCAGGGCCCCATCCAGCCTGGCCTTGAACACCTCCAGGGATGGGGCATCCACAGCCTCTCTGGGCAGCCTGTTCCGATACCTCACCACTCCTCATAGTAAAGAACTTAAGATCTAAAGTAAGGAACTAAAGATCTAAATTAAAGAAGTAAAGATCTTTCTGAGCTCTTCCCACTTTTCTCTGTGTTTCTCCTTATCATCTCGGGGGGCTGCCTCTGGAGATTGGTTTCTGCTTCGTGTTGCCTTAGTGAAACCTGCTGTGGTTGGGCAAGCTGTGTGGCTGAGGAAATCTTACCTTTAGTGCTGCAAGGCGGGTGCTGATGTTGCCTTACTCAGCCAACTCAAAACAAGCACAGAGATGTCTCTATTAACAGATGCATTCATAGAGCAATGCAAACTCATGGTGGTGAAAGAGTCTCTTGTTCTGATGTAAATTTGGAGGTCGAAATAAGGTCAAGGATTCCCTGCATCTCCTTTCCTTTATTTATTTGAAGGCTGTCCTGTGTTTGTTAATGTATTCCAACGTGTATTAAGAATGTGCCTCCAGAGGTGCAGCTCTAAGGGGAGACTTCTATGTAAGACTCTAAATCTGTTCTCTGGAATACATTCCTTATGGCAACCTGAAACTATTGTTAGAAATACTGTTCTTCCCCCTCCTCCCCCCCCTCCATGGTCAGTGCTGACTCAGTGCACCAGAGAGGCTTGGGAATGAATGAATCACAGAATCCCAGAATGGTCTCGGTTGGAAGGGACCTTAAAAACTACCTCATTCCAGCCCCTGCCATGGGCAGGAACACCTCATGCTTGGGAATGAAGGTGACTGATTGGTCTGATTGCAGCTCCCCTCTGTTTACTGGATATCTGAGCTTCGTTTCAACTTGACATATATCAAAGTAACAACAGAACGATTGTTGGAAGCCACAAAGGAATTGTTGGTTGATTTGGGCTAAAAATGAGGCCTCTAATCCTCAGTCCCTCATTATCGAGGTGGTACTGTTCTCTTGCAGAGTTGCTGAGCATTTATGTGTGTCTGATACAGGCTGCAGTTGTCTGTGAGACGTGGCTTAATTAGATCTAAGCTTGCATTACACTTCCAACCTCTGCTCGGATCAACACGTAGTGTGAAATTCCAGAACAACACCTTTACTTTCTGAACATCTCAGCATGTCCAAGTGCAGCACTGTGCTGTAGCAGCATCCCTGTGAGGGCTGTCAGTGGGACAGAGCAGCCAGCTCTGGTTATTCCGGACTGTGTGCCCATGCAGACAGCTCTTACTCACTGCCCCTGGGCAGCAGGGTTACTCCACAGGGAAGGAATGCTGTGGCCTCCCCTCCTGCCATGATGCAATGCTGGTTCGTGATCCCAGCAGTGTCCTCTCTGGGTGCTGCCAGGAGCACAGTAATGTGACAGTATGTGCAGAATGCAGCCTGTATGGCCTGGGTGCAACATGTGGGCTCCCAGATCTTCAGTTCTTCACTTCTCAGCTTGAAGCATGGATTTGGAGCGTTATAACTGTGTTTATTTGTTAACAGCACGTGGGTACCTCCCCTATGAAGACAGGCTGAGGGAGCTGGGCTTGTTCAGTCTGGAGAAAAGAAGGCTGCAGGGTGACCTCATTGCAGCCTTTTAGTACCTAAAGGGAGCCTACAAACAGGAGGAAATCAACTCTTTGAAGGTAGATAACAACAGGACAAGGGGAAATGATTAGAAGTTGAGGGGGGGAGATTTAGGTTGGATGTCAGGGGGAAATTCTTTACAGAGAGAGTGGTGAGGTGCTGGAACAGCTGCCCAGAGAGGCTGTGGATGCCCCGTCCATCCCTGGAGGTGTTCAAGGCCAGGTTGGATGGGGCCCTGGGCAGCCTGGGCTGGTATTAAATGAGGAAGTTGGTGGCCCTGCATGTGGCAGGGGGTTGGAGTTTCATGATCCTTGAGATCTCTTCCAACCCGGCCATTCGGTCATGCTGTGGTGGGCCTGGGGAGCGGGCAGGTCCCCATCTCTGTGCCCTGCTGTGCTGTGTGTGCCTCTGGAGCTGCCTCGAAGCGCCACATGGGCACAGGCGGACCAAGAGGCCTTCAGGGATGTCTCTGCTTGGTTTCCTACGACGTTCTTCCAACTTCCTCGGAGCCGTTTCTCCCTCCCTTCACTAAAGCTCTCTTCGGGCTCCCCCAGTCCCTCGCGCGTGGAAGGAGCCCCTCCCGGCGGGCCGCGGCCTTCGGAGCCGGGGGAGGCCCCGGAGTGACAGCTCCTCCAGCCAATGGCTCGTGGAGTAGGAGCATTACATCATCTACAGGAGCTCCCATTGGCTGCGTGAGTCCCCGCCCCCTTCGCAGCCGCTTCCGGTTGGCGCCGTTCGGCGTTCCCATTGGCTGCGTGCGGTCCCGCCCCCTGCCCAGCCGCTTCCGGATGGCGCTGCTCGATGTCCCCGCGGCTCGCGGTGGGGGCGGTGCGGTCCCGGCGGAGCGGGGCCTTGTGTTCAAGCGGTCAGGCAGAAGTTGTTAGCATACTGCCTGTTCTCCGCTGGAAGCTTTCCCGGATCTCCCGCTATTCATTGTGTCTTTGTTTTACGACAATGGTGAAATCACATGGCGGTGCCGGGTTTGCGTCCAGGGTGAGCAAACGAGGCTGTGCTGATGGGGGGCTGTTCGTTGTAGAGACAGGGAGCATCTCTCCCACACTTAGTGCTATTCCCACCAAAGCTCGGGGAAAACTTTTCAAATGAGGCTTTCGCACACCACCAGGACCTAAGGTGCTGTTTTAAGTAGATGGAGAATGCTTATCTTCCTTAGGGAATGCTTAATGCAGAATGGTGTGGTCCTGCTGCTGTGTACCTTCTGTGCTTCCCCTCCTGCAGACAGCAGCATAGCTGCCTCTCCGCCCCTTTCTTTCAGACAGACCCCACTCCTCCCAGCCCTGCTGCCAGCTCTGTGCCTTCCTGTGGGCACACAGAGGGTCATAGAATGACAGAATGGCTTGGGTGTTGAAAAGGACCACAATGCTCATCTAGTTCCAACCCCCTGCTATGTGCAGGGTCACCAACCAGCAGACCAGGCTGCCCAGAGCCACATCCAGCCTGGCCTTGAATGTCTCCAGGGATGGGGCATCCACAACCTCCTTGGGCAACCTGTTCCAGTGCCTCACCACCCTCTGTGTAAAAAAAAACTTCCTCCTTAGATCTAACCTAAACCTCCCCTGTTTCAGTTTAAGACCATTCCTCCTCGTCCTACTGCTATCCACCCTCAGGAGTCTTTTTATGCTGTGGAGCTCAGAACTGCATACAATCATAGAATGGCTTGGGCTGGAAGGGGCCTTTTTGATCATCTGTTTCCAATTCTTGCTGTGGTCTGGGTGCACCTTCCAGCTCAGGCTGCCCAGGATCCCATCCAGCCTGGCCTTGGGCACCACTGGGGATGGAATGGTTAGTGGAGTTATAGGAGGGATCTACAGAGGCTGACAGGGTCTCCAAACTTGTGTTTTTCTTGATTCCTTTCATCTTACTGACAAAGAAGAACCTAAACAAACCCTTTTTTCTGCTGCCCCCATGTTACTCTATGTTTGTCTGTCACTCACATAAATAATACTCTTTTTTAAGGTTGTCCAAATATCTTCAGAATTATCTGCTGTTTGAACTATGCCTCCTGGATCAGGAGCTTCTTGTAGAGATGGACAGTAGGAATGTACATAAGGTACATTTTTAGACTACTGCTGCTGGTAGGTGTTAAACCTGAAATGTTGGAGCTTCAACTCAGTACTGTCCCCAGGAGCTATGCAGTCCAAGCAAGAAGTGACATAGGTACAGCCATAGGAAGACTTGTGCTGTGCTGCAGCAGAATATTCTTCAGCTTGTCTGTTTGTTGGCATTTTCAGCATAGTATTAGTGTTGAGCTTGGTAAGTGCATGTTGTGGGAGAGGCTTCTGAGATCCACAGGTTCTTTTCTGCCTTACCCCTGAGGGAGATCTCCTGTTCATAAGTGTCTGCATACAGTGGTTACTGTGTTGGTTGATTCTTGTTTTCCTATTTCTAGGATTTTGTGCAGTCAGGTAAGCTGGTTGAACAGTGCAGTCTTTCATAGCTTCCTTTACTGCAGTGTGCAGATTAGATGGGTTGAAGAAATCCCATGTGGATCTCAGATCACCTGTAAAACTTGAGAACCAACATTTGAGGCAGAGTAGTTTGTTCCTGTGTGTAGCTATGAGATTAGTGTTTGGTTCTTGCTCTTCTTCACTGTATCTTGTTGTATCTGCAGGACGAGGGGAAATGGTTTTAAGTTGAGGGAGAGGAGATTTAGGTTGGATGTCAGGGGGAAATTCTTTACAGAGAGAGTGGTGAGGTGCTGGAACAGCTGCCCAGAGAGGCTGTGGATGCCCCGTCCATCCCTGGAGGTGTTCAAGGCCAGGTTGGATGGGGCCCTGGGCAGCCTGGTCTAGCATCAAATGAGGAGGTTGGTGACCCTGCATGTGGCAGGGGTTGGAGCTTCATGATCCTTGAGGTCCCTTCCAACCCAACCATTCTGTGATTGTTGCTGAAAGTTATTATAGGCAACAACGGAGTCTTTACTGTCATAGTATTGTTGAGGTTGGAAAAGACCTGTAAGGTTGTCCAGTCCAACCATCAGCTCATCACTTCTGTGCCTACTATACTGAGTTTCTTTATATTGGAAAGGTGGCATTTCAGGTGCTCTGAGCTTTGCCTTTGCTACTGGAGAGAGGAAGGGTAGTAGAGATCTTCAGGTTGGGATGAGGAGGGCTGCCAGCTTTTTGATTGGTTTTGGCAGTGGATCCTTTTTCCAGCTGATGGGGGAAAAAAAAAAAATGCAATGCTGTAGTTCTTATGGTTTTACTTGACCACAGGGAATGTACATATTCTGTAGTCCTTTAACACTTTTATTGGCTCGTTTAAGGATGTCCTGGAAGGAGTGAGATATGTTTGAATGAGAACAGGAGCATTGCAGAAAGTAGAGAGAACTGAGCCTTTGTCTGGGGCCTGTTGTCTACAGGGCCATTGTGTTCTTGCTTATTGACTGTAACTGACAGCTGGCAGCTTTCTGAGTGCCTCATCAGCCAGCAGCACCTCTCAGCCTTTATGCTGCCTCAGTGGGGGAGCAGGCACAACCAGAGCAGCTGTCTGCTGCTTTCCCAGCTTTCCTGGGTGGTTAGGAGTGCTAGTTACACTCCAGCTGTCCATGGCTAAGGTGTAGGGTTTGCTTTGCATTCTTGAAAGAGCTGTTGTAAAAAAATAAAATGCATTCCATGTAGCTTATTGGCAGCACCAGAGCCTTACTCTGTTCAAATATTTGTGCTACAGAGTGAATAGGGAGCATGCTTGCACAGAAAATAGTAGTTAAAGAAAGAGCTTAGTGATAATGAGGCACAGGACATGAACAGTGTTTCATCCTAACTCCTTACCACACTTTTGGCTTCCCTCAAACATCTCGTAAGTACTGCACCCAAATTTTCCTCTTCCATGCCCAAATTGCCCATCCCTGACATTCTAAGTCTTCATGTGTGTCTCCACTTGGTTTGAGTAATACTGCTAAAAGTTTTCTCCCATTGGACTGCTTGGATGGATTTGCTGATGGGTGATGACTTCATTGCTCATCTTTCTGTCCACGCAGGGCTTTGGGTTCAGTGTTGCACTCACCATTGATGAGGTTGTCTGGGTTCTTCCCTCTGTTGTGGTGACTCTGATCGTTGATGTAGTTTATATTCTGAATAGCTTGGAGTTTATACTCTCCAAATTTGAAATGAATGATTACAGTTCTGAATTCTGCTGCGGACTGGAATGTCCAGAAATGTGTTGGTACAGAACTCTAATAAAAATACTGAGCAGAACTCCCAAAATTGAACTCCAGGGCTGCCATCTCCACCCTTTGAGCCCTACTGTTCAGCCAGTTCTTCATCCACTGTTCCTGTTCATCTCACAGTCAGATGGTTTGTGCAGACTAATACCTCCACGACAGTGATCAAAAGCCTTGCTGATATCAAGGGAAACTACACCCATCATTTTCCCTTTGTCCACTGAGCAGTGAGTATGGGAGAATTAGTGAGACAGGAGTTTCTTCTTGTGAATCCACATTGATTGCACCATCCTTTATGTGCCCTTCAGTGGAGCTCAGGTTCATCTCCACAAACTCCTGAGTACTGACGTTCAACTAACAAGTCTGTAGTTGCCAAGATGTTCTCTTCTGTCATTATATAAATTTGGGGTATTGTTAGCTATTTTGCAGTCTATGGGTCCTCCCAAGACCTTTGGTAGATCACTGAGAGGAATCCTGCTGTGCCACCTGCTACCTCCCTCAGCACTCTCAGATGAATACTTTCATGACCAATGGACTTGCATAAAAATGCTCAACTGATACAACTGGTTCCTTACAATTTGATGCCAATGATTGGAAAGTCCTTGCTCCCCATGTTGCAGTCCTCCAACTTGTTGCAGGACTGGGCAACCCAAGGCTTAGAATTAATATCAAAGACTGAAGCAAAAGAGACATTTAATGCTTCTTCCTTTCCCTTTTCAGCTAAGCTGGTCTTATGCTACTCATGCTTGACTCAGGATGCAGTGGGGTTGCCAGCCCCTGTGCTTTTATAGGGTGATTCTGAAGAAGTAACCAGCTCTTGTGGCCACCTCAGCCCTCAGAGGCAGATTCACAGGGCACCCTGCCAACTCATTCCCTGGGCAGGTTGGAGTTTGCTCTTTTAAAACCAGTGGTAACAATTCTGCTGTTTTTCACCCTTCCTACCTGTAGGGTGAGGGAAACCAGGCTCTGGGTCGCTGGGCTGTTCAGTGAGAGTTAATGTGAACCCTTCCAAATAACGTGGTGTTAAGAACACAGGATATTGTGTTTGAGGCAGTTTCACTAGTGTAGTTCACAGGCACTTGTCTTTAATTTGGATCATCAAAAGACTGCTGAAAATGGAACATATTCAAGTAGTTTTCAGTTACTTGACAAATCTTGCAGGGAGAGAACTTCCATCCCCTCCATCCAGTGTTAATGCCCATGCACTCCTTACCCTTCAGAGCAATGCATGAAAGACACCATCTTGGATTTGCCCTTTTTATTTCTGCTTACTTGGCTAAGTTTGTAGATAAGCTGAGCTTTATATTCCTACAGCTACATCTGTCTACAACATTATTAACTGCCTTGTTGCTTCTAACTTGTTAAGTTTGCACTGAGAATTACCTTCTGTGATGTCATGTGGGTTTGGTGTTGTGAGTCATAGGTGGTGCCCTAAAATGTTGCCTATGAGTCATAGAAATGATTTGCTTTAGATAAGGTGCCCAAAAGTTGCATCAAGTTCCTCTGCCTGCCTCATTGAGGCAGATTTTGAGTTGCTGTCAATACTTGAGGGCTGCAGTAATGAATCCAGTAGTCAGAAGTTGTGTGCAGGCAGTGAATATAACAGAATAAGAGAATATTGAGAAATGCATGGGCATTTGGTGTTGCAGTCATGGCAGTACTTTGTTGCTGCAGTACCAGCTTTGTCTTGACTGGGGTCTTAAGCTTCCTGAAGTAAAAGCCTTTGGGCATTCAACTTTGGTATATTAATTGTACTATGTGTTCTTATTGTCATGCCTGAGAGTTTTCTCCTGCTAAATATTGAAAGGATGAATGTTTTATCCTTACAGTCTTCAATCTTTCATCATTAAAGTTGGAAAAGACCTCCAACATCAAGTCCAACTGTGAATCCATCACCACCGTGCTCACTAACCGTGTCACACAAGACCCCAAGTTTTATTTGACAGTGGAACATAACAAGCCTGATGTAGTATTTTAATCTCAGTATCAGTGTGTTTATACAGAGAAAATCACTTCTTAGAATAAATACAACAAATATTTTATTTATCTGAATATAATGGCAGTTTTTTCACTGCTCATTTATGCAGTTAGTGAGAGGTAGGAGAGGAATGGGATCATTCAAGCTAAGCTGCTTCTCTTGTCATTGTTTTCAGCAATTACTTCCTGTAGCTCAGGGTGTCTTTATGTAATTATGAACTATGTTCTTTATTCCTATCTACACCATGCCATTGCATCACAATTTATGACTCAGTTTACTGAGCAATCTGTATTGTTCCAGCTGTACTGTTCTTGTGGTCATTTATTGCTCGCGGATGTCATCTGTAGTTTGAGAATGTTGAACGTCATTAGGCCTCTTCTGATTCCCTTGGAAGATCTCCAGAGAAGCCAACCTACATTGATTGGCTGTTAAAGTTGTTGAATTACACCATTAACTTAAAAAGTTTGCACAAAAGCAGGCTTAATACTTAAATGAACTCCTTTCTCTGCTCACAGTTGTTGTGTGTGCATGGTCTGTTGGTGTGTTAGTCCTTCTGATCATGCATTGTATTAGGAGCTCAAGATCAGCTGATGGATCAGCTCACTAGTTGAAAGTAAATTGGAAATTGGATCGTGTAAAAGTAGCTGCCAGGAGGAATGGGTTTGTGAGGAAGCCTTTGTCTATTGTGAGAAGTTTCCAGCAAATGTTTGGTAGTAGGATCCCTACTGAGTCTGGAAACAAACCATGTCTCTGTATTGACTTTTACCTCAAGGGAAGAGTCAGATCAGCTGGAAGTTAGGTAAGCCAGCTGACGGTGAATTTTTAATTTAAATAAAAATTAATTAACAAAGTTCATAATACTTCAAAGGATGTGAGATGATGATCAAGCCTGCTAACTTGTATCTTTCTCCCTCCTTCCCGTTCAGGTGAATCAACGCAATGTGCCGGGCATCGACAGTGCCTACCTGGCTATGGATACAGAGGAAGGTGTGGAAGTTGTTTGGAATGAGGTCCAGTTTTCTGAACGGAAGAACTTTAAACTTCAGGAGGTACGTTGACCCAAAATGGTATGGGAAACAGCACAGAACCACAGAGTGGTTAAGGTTGGAAGAAATCTCTGGAGGTTACGTGGTTGCAGCCCACTGCTCAAGCAGGGATACCTACAACAGGTTGCTCAGGACCCTGTCCATGTGGTTTCTGAAGATGTTCTGAGGAGGAGCAGTCAACTACCTCTCTTGGTAACCTATTCCAGTGCTCCATCACCTGTACAGTTAACATATGTTGCATCAGGGTGATGTGCTTTCCATCAGAGTGGAGTTTTGGGCATTGGTTCGTGTGGGTTGTTGGCTGGATCAGTAACTCCTCCAGTTTGGAGTGCTGTGCTGCTAAAATGTAGCACGTTCAGCTTAAGTCTGACCTCTGCAGAAAATGTAACTGAGAACTGTTTGCTTAGTCTTGATGATCAAACTAGGCAGTATAAGGTGAACTCAGATGCTGTTTGTTCTTGGTATAGAAGCTTGAAGTGTATTGCCTTGTTTCTGAGGTCTCAAACCCAAGAAGAAAGTAAGGTGTGGGCCAACATGGTCACTAGTGTAACATGGCTTTGTCTTTATGTCACAGGAGAAAGTTAAAGCAGTGTTTGACAACTTAATTCAGTTGGAACATCTGAACATTGTAAAGTTTCACAAATACTGGGCTGATGTGAAGGAGAATAAAGCCAGAGTAAGTAAAACAAGCAACCTGTTGGGTTTTCTTGCTGTGTGTTCTGTAGGCAACTAGTGAAGCAGAAGATAATATCTTATACTACCCCACAGGTAATCTTCATTACTGAATATATGTCTTCAGGGAGCTTGAAACAGTTTCTGAAGAAGACAAAGAAGAACCACAAAACTATGAATGAAAAGGTAACTTGTTTTTTCTCTACATATATTTTCACTTAGTGCCTTCAGTTTCCAAAAGGCCTTTTAGCAGAGGTTCCTAATGAGAAAGAAACCTGGTGACACGTGGCTGATATCCTTTTTTGTTATTGTAAGCTAGTTTAGTTGCAGGTTCTGGGATGTCTTTTCTATGCTGCTTACTTTGTTCCCTTGCACTTCTGCAGCTTTGTATGAATGGTGTGACAGCTTGTCCTATTTCCACGTGTGCATGCAGGAAAGAGGGAGGTGGTCTGTGCAGAAGAGGAGTTGGGAGGGAAGGCATGTGAACATGTAGAAACTAAACACAGTGTGAGAGTACTGATATAGTTTTTACTTCCTACACATCTTCATTGGTTAGAAGCTATCACTGAATGGAGGGTATAATCTTCCATGTGAATGGACTCTGAATCACAGAAGTATGGATTAGTTCTTATTCCTTGAATGACTTCTGTCCTTCTTGCTCCTGTCTGTAGGCCTGGAAGCGATGGTGTACCCAGATCCTTTCTGCCCTCAGGTATGTGAGTTGCTGATCTCAAGGTCTAGTCTGTTTAGCATTTCTTGTGCTAGGATAGTAAAAGCTTTAAATATATATGCTGTTAAATGCAAGCAAACTTCACTGAATGGAACCAGGAGAGCACTTTCAGTCACCCAGCCTGATTCTTATCCCAGTCATACTCTGCAGAGGGTCAACTGCACTTCTTAGAACAGAGGAGAATCAGAGACATCCCAGAGTCTGTGCAGTTCATAGAATGGCTTAGGCTGGAAAGGCCCTTAAAGCCAGTTCCAAATCCTGCTGTGGGAAGGGTTGCCACCCACTGGATCAGGCTGCCTAGGGCCCATCCAAATTGGTCAGTTAGAACAATACTAAAGCTTCTATGCTAAAGAAACAGGTGCAGTGTAAGTTTTGGATCCCAACAGTTGTGACTGATGTGATGGTGAGTGTGCAAGCTAGGCATCAGGGAGCTTTCCCAAGTGTCCAGCTTTATAACCTGGGCCCAAACCATTGTCAAGAAGATGTTGCAAAGAGCTCTTAAAGAAATTAAATTCTATATGAATGAAATGTGAAAAATTTTCTTCAACTTGGCAGCCTGCAGTCCTACAGCCATGCAATGTATCCATAATTATTGTGGTGTCATATTGTTAGGAGCATATATGAATCTGTACTCCTCTCAGCAATGCAGATCTGCAGCCATCCTGATGCAATCTGGTTGAATAAAACATGGAGAGGATTTGTTTTGTCTTAAAGAGTCTTCCCTATGTGAGCCAGATTTGGTGTGTGGCCTTGGAAAAATGATAACCCTGATGTCAGAGCAAGACTCCCCCTCCATGGAGAAAATTCTGTTTCCATGTAGCTAAGTATAGCTGCTGAGGAATATCTGGCATTTTAATAAATGTTTGGGAGCTGACAGCCTTTAATTGTGCAGAGTGAAATATGAGACCATCCTCAACTGTACCTGGAGCTCCAGCACTGAAAAGTTCTATCTGTGCATGGTGGAAAGCATGACTGATCTTGTTTGTACAGCACCAGGTGCTTTTGTGATGCCCTGTGAAGAAGAGCAGAATAAAACTTTGATCTTTTGGTATAAAATCTTAACCCTTTTAGCACTCACCTGGCAGTAATCAGGTGGATAATGCAGATCTGGTATCCTGGATTTTGTAAGAACTGGTCAGAAGAAGCTTGCTTTCTTTCCCCTCTGCCCTCAGTTTTGGAGGTTGTTGTTCTATCCTAGCCTAAATACTGATGTCCATCACAGAATTGTACCTCCCTGCTATCCTTTGCATGTACCCTTTGCATTCCTGTTTTCTTCTGATCCAGGGAAGGAATGAGGGGAGGGATTCTTGCCTCAATCTGGGATTGCTTCCTAACCACTGTTCTTTCTGAATATCCAGCTACCTCCACTCCTGTGACCCTCCAATCATCCATGGCAACCTGACCTGCGACACCATCTTCATTCAGCACAATGGATTGATCAAAATTGGCTCAGGTAAGGCTTTTTGGAGGTACCCCATGCCTATGAGGCAAACTGCTCAATCAGAACAGGGCATCTAACCCTTTCAAGTCCATCTGGCATGATAGGTATGTGTACGTTCCCCCACCTCTGCATCATTTGGGCCAGGGACTGGCAGTCAAATTCACCCTTGGCTGGACCACCTTTAGGCACAGGAAGGGCTGACACTGAGTATCGTTTCCCATGTCTGCCACCCCTCAGTTTTTGATCTCAAGGGACCAGTCTCAGAAAAGAATGTTGCAGCTTTCAAGTTTTCTATGTGCATTATTCTTGGATTCATCAGCTTTGTGATTTTTTTTTTTTCCTTGTTAATACACACGGAGCTTGTTGGGAAGTGTGGAGAGCTGTGTCCACTGAGAGCTTCTTGTACCAACCAGTGTATCAAAGCTATAGGAACTGGCTCCAGCAAGCTGCTAGTCTTGGCATCCTCACCCAACATCACTTGCTTTAGCTTGGACTTCAGGATGCTAGCTTGCATTGTGCCTGTGTGGCAGAGACCTGTTCAGGCTTGTGCCAAAGTGCTTTATTTCAGACCTAAAATGTGGTTTTGCTAGCAGTGCAGTGCATCCTTGCTTACTCATTTTTATTTTACTTTTTCCATTTGTTCCTATTGTGTCTCCAAAAATGCTTGCAGTTCAGATGCATTCTCTGGTACCTTGACATACCCTTCCAAGTGACAGCAATCTGCTGTCTGGCTGTGAGTGCTCTTGACCCTGAGGAGTGGGCACTTGCTATCCTTTAGGCTTTTTTCTGTGTGAATCCTTGCAAGCAACGTGCAGGAAAGAATGTTGTGCTTTACCTGTCATCTAAAAGTACTCTCTTCACAAACTGCAGACCTCTGTAACTTTTTCTTTCCATCAAAGAGCTCTTACATTGTCTCTTTGTTACAGAATTGGGGTCTCTGTTCTCTGATGTGTACTTGTACCTAGGGAGGGTGAGCCAAGGCAGAAAGAGCACTCAGCTGTCTGATTGTAAACTGTTTAACATCTTGCTCTTCATGCAGACTGATCTCATTATGGGGTTTACTTTATCTTTTTCTGAAGTTGTCCAGGTAGGAGGTGTTTCCAAGAGTTGCACATATCTCATACCTGATTGCTGGCAGACAGCTGGCTCTCTGGCATTAGATTCAGGCCGCCTGTTGTAGGAAGCCTGTTGTAGGAGCATGTAGGAGATCCTTCTCTTTCTGCTTGAGTTTGAAAATATTATACAGCTAGAATCTTTCTGACTGGTAGCCAACGCTTTGTTCATAAAAGCAAACCACATTAAATTGATATCTGGAGCTGAGGCTTTAGCAGAGGGTAGTTCTGCAGATCACTAAGTATGGTATTCTCAGGAGCACTCTGACTGTCAGCAGTGCCACTCAGAGGCTGTCTAGAAAGGTGGTTCTTCGATTGTAGGTCACACACAGTTGCCTATTCTCTCAATTTCTCAGCTTTGGTTCATGGTGGAAGGAACAGAGGCAATGGGCGTCTCTTTCAAGGAGCAGGGGTTGTCTGTGTACTGTAGCAACTGTATCCTCAGCAGGACTCCTTGCTACTCCTCAGGAAGCAAAAACAAGGAATTCAATCACTGCTGGACTAGTAGTAGACTGGGTATAAGGAAAACATTTTTTTATAGTAAGGGTCGTAAAGCACTGGCACAGAATCATAAGGGTTAGAAGGAACCACTGGAGATCATCTAGTCCAACCCTCCCTGTTAAAGTAAGTCCCCTAGAGTAGGCTGCTTAGCAAAATGTGAATAAACAACCTGCTGTTGGTATAAGAAGCAAGACTAACATATAGATTGCCACCAATTTGTATTGCATCTAAACCAGAGCAGGCAAAAAACGTCCCTCTAAGTTTCAGAAGGTGTAAACAATTCAGATAGGTTATTGTGGAGATACTAACCAGGTCCTCCTGAGTGTGCACATAAAGTCTGAAAACAAACTGTTCTTGAAGACAACAGTGCTCTAAGATGCAGTAAAGTCCTTCCATGCCTAGGATATGGATATGACTGAAGCATTACCATAACTAGGGCATGAATCTGTGCTTATGGTGAGACTAAATGGAAAGAGCTTTCTTGAATCAGGGCCATAAGTAGGTGCCTATGTTTTGCCCTGTTGTAATGCAAGCATGGTGAACTTGTGGCATTATGTATATGGATCTCTTGAGGTAGATTAGCAAGATATTGGGAGTGTTAATGCAGCCTGAATGCACCTACTCCCAGCACATGCCTCAAAGAGGTGGTGGGTGGCCCTGCAGATACCTAAGATCAGGGTGGGTGGGGGTCTGAGCATCTGGTGGAGCTGTTAGGTGTCCCTGCTCAGTGCAGGGGACTTGGATCAGGTGGCCTTTGAAGGTCCTTTCCAACTCAAATGATTCTGTGATTCACTACTTACCAGCATGCAGATGCTCAGCCACTTGCAGGAAAGCAGGGCTTTGACGCACATAGCAGCTGCTTGGGAAGACAAATGCCATAGCTCTGAGTGTCTCCTGTGCTCACCTTCCTTGTCTCAGCTTTTATTGTTCAGCATGATGTCATATGGCATGAAATATCCCTTTGGTCAATTGGGATCAGCTGTTCTCACTGTACTCACCTCAATTTCTGAGGTACTTCAGCCACTTGATGATGGGGTAGCAAGAGAGAGAGAAAATGCCTTGTCTCTATGTTAGTGCTTTTCAGTAATAGCTAAAACATTGGCGTGTTATGGCCTCAAATCCCAGGCACAGAACTGTGTGAGTTACTCTGAAGAAAATCAATTCTGTCCCAGCCCCAGCTGGTGTAACTCCACAGCTGTAGACTGCTCTATTCATTCTGTGGTCAGCAATGAAGTGAATTATGTAGGAGATTTGATCCTTCCTTAAACTTGAGAAAAAATAAATGAAGTGAGCACACATGGTGTTGTGATCAGAAGACAATCCTCAATTGGATTGAGGTTCCAGCATAGCCTGAAGTTGAAGTTGGCAGTGTTGCAGAATGTATTCCCATTCCTGTAAGTGCACACCAAGCTTCAAAAGTCAGGACTCTTGTCATCAGATGCTTGTGACTCTATCCCTGCTGGCTGTGCAGTAACCAGGCAGGCTGTTTCCATGTTCACACTTTAGAGAGTGTTGCTGTGGGATGGATCACTGACAACATTAGGCCCATCTTCATTGCTTCACATAATTACTCCTCAGAGCTGGCTGATATCTGAAGAGTTCTGTGTGTGCTTATAAGAAGGGGAGCAGTAATCCTCATGGATTTAAGAGAAACAGTGATTCGTTGCACTATGATCTGCTCTTTAGTGCTGTCTCTGTCCCCAGCACCATTGAAGACTGTGCTTCTGAAAGCCCTCCTTCCCTATGCTTTTAACAAGAGAAAATATCACTGGTTGTGGGCAGAAATCCAGGGCAAGGCAGCTGCTAGGTGAATCCCACAGAATGCTCATCCTTCTGCTAGGTGAAGGAGTACTAGAAGAGTGGTGGCAGCAAGTTGTTGCCTTACAAATGCATGGTACTTGCTCCTGTAGCACTTCTTCAGGTGCTGCAGCAGCCCTTCTGTCACTTCCTGCTGCTACATCAGGTTGCAGAAGCATGTGTTACTATTAGGACACTGTAGTTCTGGATTAGCCACCTGTGCTCTGTAAGGAGGAAAAAAAGATTGAAATTGGGAGTGAAACACATTGAGTTTTGGAAATAGGGCTGAAATCTTTATGTGCTGGGAGTCATCTGGGGAATAAAAAGAGTTGGAAAGAGAGTGGATGTCTTGTACTGCTCAATGCAAAGCCATCAGTGAGCCATTTCTTTACAGACTACTTATTCTCAGCAGCCTGAAGTGCAAGGTCAGTAGAGTTAAGGAGAAAGCCTCAAATGAGCAGAGTGTCTTTGAGAGCTTATGGGGATGGGGAGGACCTTGTCACTGGGATTCTGGGGATAGGAATGCTTTCTGGGGCTCCCAATACAAGGAAGACAGAGAGCTGTTGGAGGGGTTCCAGAGGAGAGCCACAAAGATGATCAGGGGACTGGAGCACCTCCCCTATGAGGACAGGCTGAGGGAGCTGGGCTTGTTCAGCCTGGAGAACAGAAGGCTGCGGGGTGACCTCATTGCAGCCTTTCAGTATCTAAGGGGAGCCTACAAACAGGAGGGGAATCAACTCTTTGAAAGGGTAGATAACTGCAGGACAAGGGGAAGTGGTTTTAAATTAAAGGAGGGGAGATTTAGGTTGGATGTCAGGGGAAGTTCTTTACAGAGAGAGTGGGGAGGTGCTGGAACAGCTGCTCAGAGAGGCTGTGATGCCCCGTCCATCCCTGGAGGTGTTCAAGGCCAGGTTGGATGGGGCCCTGGGCAGCCTGGGCTGGTATTGAATGTGGAAGTTGGTGGCCCTGGATGTGGCAAGGGGGTTGGAGCTTCATGATCCTTGAGGTCCCTTCCAACCCAAGCCATTCTTTTCTGATTCTTGATTTGTGATCAGATGAAAATATTCCTTGTGAGATGCATTGCTTTCTCTGCAAGGTTCCCATGGGATCCACGTGAAGGACCGTGTTGCATCGGTGCAAACCTTGCTAGCCCAGCCATTGGGTCTGTGAAGGGAGCACAGTGCAGGGTTTCACTGCAACGGGTCAAAAGCATTGAGTGCCAGAGAACAAATGTGTGTTTGGGCAGGGTGTCTGATGCTGCTTTTTGCTTGTGTTAACGGTGCTGAGCCATATCTCTTATCATTGGGAGTGTAAGAGCCAGTAACAGGTGAACGGGGACAGGAGAGCACCCACAGAAACGACAGAACTTCCAACTTCTTTACCTTAGCTGTGATTTCCTACTTGACAGAAGCTGTCTGTGTTTTGCAATGACTCTGACCTAGCTGTCTGTATCAATGTGAAGTGCTTGCTGTTTCATCAACTCATTGACTTCTATCTCGTTTTACTCCCCGCTCACGGGCTGCTCTGTTACCAACAGTCTTTCATAGGATATTTGCTAATGGTGAGCAAACTTCTCCACTCCTGTGATGTGACTGCCACTCTATATGTAATGTACATGACTTGTGTGTGTGTGTATATATATATTTATATATGTGTGTATATATGTATATATATATTTGTACTACACACGCGCGCACACACGTTATACTTTATTTATAGTGTTCCCTTGCTATAAGGCTGATGTGTAAAACTGTTTGGCTTAGGTGTCTCCTACTTTGAGACCACGTGCTTTGTGCTGGGATGGAAACAGTTCCTCTCACCCCGAGCCTTACAGAGAGGGAGCACTGCCCTTTGTGAAGTCTCCTGGTTGTTAGTTCTCTTCCTCTCCTCGTTCTTAGCTGCTAGTCCATGGACCCTAGTGCATGCTGGCTCCTGCATGTCAAGCCAATGGGATGCATTCTGAGCTCTCCTGGCTGAACTTGCCACCAACATTAGGCTGTTTCCTGCTACTGCTCTGCTAGACTTGGCTGAGCACCCAACCTGGGCTAGCCTTTGCTTTGTGCTTGGGTATCCAATTGCTTGCTTGTAGTTCTAACTCCTTAGCTGTTTTGTTTTTAAGACAAATGTTTCACTCAGATGCCTGGCTCCTGGTGGCCAGAGATCTGCCACCCAAACGAGCCCCTGGTTGTGACATGAGGTTCCCTATTGGTTTCCCCAGAGAGAGCTCTGATTCTTGGAGAAACCTGGGTGTGTGAGGATGGTGTTGGGTTGCGGAGACTAAAGGAAGATTTGAGTGCTGAAATTTATAACCCCATTAAATAGATATCTGTACTTAAATTCAGAGTAAGTATTATTTTTGCCATCAGGGTTGTTAGAACTTGTTTCTGCTGAATGGTTGGGAGCATATCAACCATCATTCAGCAGTGGTGAAATGGAAGGCCTGTCAAATAGGCTTTTGTATTTTACAGTCAGTCAGGTCTTTGTGGACCCATCTTAGTATGGGTACAACAGTTGCACGTAGCTTCTTTTTGGAGCCTTTTGAAGGCACGTAGAAAATAAGTATTTTAGAAAAGTCCACACACTTCTTCAGATGAAATGCTAACAAGCTTTTAAGTACCTGCTTCAGAGCCTGCATGCAGGCAGGTATCAGTCAAGTATTCATCTTTCAGACCTTCCTTATCTGTCCTGTGCCTACTGTTCTGCATTTTCTATTCTGCCAGCTTTCACTTTCTACCTCCATTAACTGGATACAGTCAGACATGACAGTTTAATGAATGCCTTTTACTTAAGAGGTGGATGATACTTCCAGCATCCATGCAATGACACTCTTGCAGTAAAGAAGGTCAGTGGTATCCTGGGCTGCATGAAGAGGACTGCCGCCAGCAGGTCGAGGGATGCCATTGTTCCATCTGCTCTGGGTTGTGTCCTCCCTAATAAAAACACATTTGTCATCTTAGAGTAGCACTGAAGTGAAAGGTGAAGTGCAGTTTTCTGTAGCCTGGTAGCTTTTTGTAGCAGTGAAGGAGAAGATAACACGTTCTGATTCCCATCCTGGCCCTATCACCATCCCTTATAGTTGCAAACAGATGCTCTCAGGTTCTGTTGAAGATTTTGAGTGCCTGTGATGCAGTGTGACAAAGGTAAGGTTGTATCCTCTGGCACTGGGTTGCTTAGCAAACCTGTGCCTAATCTGAAAGGTTAGTAGTTGGTCCTTCTGGATATCATCTTGTTTTCTTTTGCTTCCTAAACCTGCTGCAATCTGGAGTGCTGTGTACTTGAGCGCTGGAATAGTGGGATAACATTCCTGCTTCAGAGGATACTTAGATGTATGCAGCTGACATCTGAGTGGTTCAGTTCCTCCTCCAACCTCTTTATTTTTGAAAGGGAAAGGAAGGGCAGCTGAGCAGATTCTTTCCTAGATGCGAGAAGGAAGGGATGAATGCAGGACAAGTGGGTGTGAACTGTATGCGTGGCCAGAAGAAAATGTCTTCTGCAGCATGTAGTGCTTAAAAAGGCAGGTCAGTGTGAGACTGGGCATCTGCTACAGCTTGACATTGGTGACAGCTGGGAAGTAATACCACCAAGTGAGTTGTTGGCTGGCACTCCTTATGACTGGCTTTCTGATGAGCTGCCTGTGAAGAGGTTTTCACAGTAGCTTATTCTTGAGTGTCTGACAAGTCTAGCAAGCTCTGTGTGTCCCTGTAGTATATTATAGCATATTATTCCATTTTTCTTGTCAAATTGATCTCAGCTTGCCAAAGGCAAGTTGCTTGTTCTACTTTCTACTGCACTTGATGTCTCTTCTAATCACCTGCTCTTCACGGACACCGTGTTTGACTGAATCCCTCTCTAAAATCAATTTTCTGCTTCACTGATTCCCTGCCACACTGATTAGTTGTGTGTAGCCCAGTCTTACAGTCTGTCCTTCGCTGCCTTCCCCTTCTTTGTGACTGAGAAAGGCACACTCATTGTTGTGAGCTGACTTTCATATCTGACCTTCATTGTTTGGCTTCCTTATCATGATTTTTCCCTAGCCATCATGCATCTTGACATAATTAAGTCATCGCTTTATATGGCAGTGGATGGCAGTAGAAATGATGTGGAAGTCGTCCTTAAGAGCTTGTATCAGAGGTATCTCAAAATCTCTACTCTTATCTTCTATGGCTATAAATGTTTTATACAGGTGAAGCTCTGCTCAAGCATTCTCATCTGTGCTGAGTTGCACCATACCAAGGTGATGGTCATGCAGTAGACAAGATGAAACCCAGAGCTTGTTGCCCCAGCTTTTGAAATACTGTCACAAACTGTATTAACAGACAGCCACTACCTTTTTTTCCCCCAAACTTTACTATATTGACCTATGGAAGCGTGGTTCCTGGGAATACTTAAGGACATGGTTTAGTGGTGGACTTGTAGTGTCCCATGGATGGTTGGGCTTGAGGATCTTGAAGGTCTCTTCCAACCTGAGTGATTCTGTGATTATTGGTACAGGTTGAGCTCCACTGAAACTTGCTTTTCTCATATGAGAGTCTCTATATTACATCACTGGTTAAGTTTTCTGTTGTTAATGCCTTTTTTGGTGATTGATCCCTGCCTCTTCCTCCCTCTTATCTATGGCCGAGGAACAAGGGATGGGATGGCTGGGTGGATGACTGTCCTTTCCATCCAGGCAAGACAAACAGGAAAGTGAAGCTAATCTGAGGATTGCTTAGAAAAATGCTTTGTACATGGCTGGTTCTGCTCCACTTTTGGCAGGGAAGTATTCCCTGGGTTAGTAACACACCAGATTTCTTGTCTGAGGACATAGGTTCAGTGCTTGATGGCTTGTCTGCTTGATGGAAGTGGGATTGTTCAGAGATTGGAGAAAGGGAGGCTGAGGGGAGACCTCACTGTGCTCAGTGATGACCTGAAAGAAGGTTGCAACAAGGAGATGTCGGTTTCTTTTTCTCAGTTGACAAGTGTTAGGACATGAAGTGGCCTCAGGTTGTGCCAGGGAAGGTTTAGGTTGTGTATTAGGACTCAGTGGATCTGGCTGATGGTTGGGGTTGGCTGGAAAACACCCTTGAGATGACCTGAATGATTCTATGTGCTGAATTCCTTCAACACTGTCACAGAATCAAAGGGGTTGGAGGGTATCTCTGGGCCTCAAGTCCAACCCCCTGCTAAAACAGGTTCCTTACAGTAAGGCTGTATGAAAACTGAGACAAAGTAAGAGCTCTTCTATACAGAGCATGTTAGGGGTCACTGAGGTGCTCTGACTTGGTTACAGCCCGAGCCTCAGGGGAATCCCAAAATCTCCCTGGCACTGCTACTCTGACTTGGTGGAAAACCTTTTTTATTCTTCACTCCAGGTTCTTACAGCATTCAGCTGGCTGTGCCTCTACAGCAACATCACATTTCTGACTGCAGTTAGAAGATTTGGCCAAGGAGGTTGTGGATGCCTGCAGGCATTCAAGGCCAGCCTGGTCTCGTGGTTGGTGACCCTGCACATAGCAGGGGGGTTGAAACTAGATGATCATTGTGGTCCTTTTCAACACAGGCCATTCTATGATTCTGTGATTCATTCTCTGACTGGGCTTGCAGGAGCAGGTAGGTCAGTAGTGTAAAATACAGAAGTCCAGAGCTCATCATTTGGGAGTTAAAGAGGATCTGGGCTCTGTGGCCCTACTCATCTACAGCAGTGTTACTGGGGAAAATGCAGAGCAGGTTTTAAAAGGAGGACCAAGAATTTAACTCACTTTTCTTATTCCTGTGAAGCTGATACCTGCTGGTATCTGTAAAGCAGAATAAGCAAAAAACAGAAAGCAAAAATGAGGGTCCATTCTTGTGTTCTGCTCCTCTTTCTTGTTGCTGGGAGTTGCTCCCTCCCCTCCTTCACCTCTGAATGGTTTGTATTAGAGGCCATGCAGGGGCTGGCTGCTGGAGTTCTGTGCTATCAGGGTGGTCAGATTTCATCTCTCCATGACTTTCCTCTTGAGGAACCTTGGCACTGGTGTCCTGCTGACGTGTGGAAGGGTCAGCTAGGAAAAACTGTTCTTTTCCTGGAGCCCTGAGGTAGTGACTGTAACTGCAGTGATCCTGGCTGTTCGTGGGGCTTCTATTACAGCTGGGTTGCTTGCAACAAATACTACAAATGATTTAAGTGAGATCCTTTCAGGGCTTGCCATTTCAACAGGGCGTTCCTTAGGACACGTCTGGGGATGGGCTAAGATTTCTTGCATCCTAAGCATTTGTTACTTTCTTCTAGTGGCACCAGACACAATAAACAACCATGTGAAGACGTGTCGGGAGGAGCAGAAGAACCTGCACTTCTTTGCTCCGGAATATGGAGGTATGATGTGCCATTCATTGCTTGACCTGTCTCACTGAGGCTCCCAGGCTGTTGTGCACCTTGTTTTCAGCTGCAATCTTATGAGTGATGTCCCATTATCAATTTCTGTCTTATTTGCCAGTTTAATTGTTCCAACTCTTTTTGCCTTCTGATAGCATGGGAGGGAGAGAAGGCTGCAGGTTGTCATAGCTTGATACAGAGGTTGTCCTGCTGCTGGGTGCAGGAGACTGACAGCAGCATTGTTTCTGTGTTACAGAAGTTGCCAATGTTACCACTGCTGTGGATATTTATTCCTTTGGGATGTGTGCCCTGGAGGTGAGTTGGGAATACTCTGATTATGGGACAAGGAGAATAAATTCAAGGGAGGACATGGCTGTTTGGAGTTGCTGTGATTATGGGTGTGTTAGTTTGGTAACAGGAGCTTTTTATTCTCTGAGACAAAGGCACTTTGCCTTGCTGAATCTTCAGACATCCTCTGGAATCTTCTGCCACCCTTTCCCTATTGGAAACTTGTGGATGTTTTGGAGTGAGTTCTGGATGGCATTGTGTGTTTGCTTTTCTGCTTGTAAAACAGAGCTATTCATGCAGCCAGGAGGGCACTGCCAGGTTCTGGCAGTGATCCACTTTCTGCTTCATTAGAGGATGGGAGTTGTCAAGCAGAACTACAGGCCAATGGACCGTGAAATTCAAAATAGAGAGACTAACTGTCTGAGGAGGTGCTGGCATAGTTTT
The DNA here is from genome assembly GCF_987193195.1 of Phasianus colchicus. Taxonomy (NCBI): domain Eukaryota; kingdom Metazoa; phylum Chordata; class Aves; order Galliformes; family Phasianidae; genus Phasianus; species Phasianus colchicus. The sequence continues at coordinate 104,255,423 of NC_143437.1, read as the reverse complement.
AAGGACTTCTTGGCAATCTGTTAAGGTGCTGGAACCAAGCTATCATAATGGAGCAGTTATTCTCTCTGCCTCCACAAACCGTCACCTTAAATAACACCAATCAACTTGGTTGTTACGATCTCATACTTGCCAGCAGTGATCTTAATCACTTCTTAGTGAAGTCCAATGTGCTGCTTTATGCTTGCAGATGGCAGTGCTGGAAATACAGGGTAATGGAGAGTCATCTTACGTGCCCCAGGAGGCCATTAACAGTGCCATCCAGCTGCTGGAGGACCCCTTGCAGAGGGTGAGTGCAGAGGGGTCAGCGCCCACATGGGCCTTGTGCATGGTCTCATACTGTCTTTGTCTTGTAGGAGTTCATTCAGAAGTGTCTAGAACAGGACCCAGGCAAACGTCCTACAGCCCGGGAGCTCCTTTTTCATCAGGCATTGTTTGAGGTGCCATCACTAAAGCTGCTTGCTGCTCACTGCATCGTTGGGCATCAGCGTGAGTACAGAGTCCCAGGGTGCCATGTTGTGTTACATAAAGCTTTGCTGAGTTACCACTGCAACTCTCTAGTTTTCTTCTTCTTAGCATGGAAAAGAAATGCAGTTATTCAGGTCTAACTTTTTTGTTTTTTAATAGATATGATTCCTGAAAACGCTTTAGAAGAAATGACCAAAAACCTTGACATGAGTGCAGTGTTGGCAGAAATCAACCATGCGGATAGGGAAGGAGTCAAAATGATGTGAGTACCCCTTGGTGTGCTCAGAGGGATCTGCTCTGGGCAGTGGGTGAGTGCTGGAGGATCTCTTGCTGCTGTCTGCCCAGTGGGAGAAGATCTTGCATAGACAGACTCCACACAGCTGAGATGTGCCTTCCTCCCAAGCTGATGGGAGGGAAATGGGCACACTATTGCTGGAGCAATTCATGGTAAAATCTGGCCAGAACAATTTGGGGAAGCAATTTCCAAATAATTATTTGCACTGGACAGCTCTCTAAAGGGAAGTGCTGCCTGTTTCTGCCACCATTAAAATGTTGCCTTGCTGTTAGCTTCTCTGAACTGGTGTAGGAAGAGTGGAGTGCACTTCACTTTGACTGTACTTACCCTGCTTGCTTATGTAGCTGCAATCTGGGATACGGGGATTTGAAACTGCATCCAAATAGACTTGAGTGGATGTTGATGTGGTTCTGTTAATGGCTTCTCACTGCAATACTTCTTTCCCTCCAGATTCTCACAGTCTCCAGCACTGGAGCTGGACAAGTTCCTGGAGGATGTAAGGTAACAGAGATCATTTCTTGGTGTCTTTGTTTGATTTTTGGAATAGTGTGTGTTTGTTTTTAAGTACCTCTTGAACTGAGTGTGACACTGGAGTGATTTTTAGGAGAGGCATAACCTCAGATCCGGATTCTTTGTAGGAATGGTATCTACCCACTCACAGCTTTTGGGATGCCACGACCTCAGCAGCCCCAGCAGGTAGTGGTGAAGTCTCCCATTGCTCCACCATCAGTAAAAACCCCAACTCCAGAGCCAGCAGAAGTGGAAACCCGCAAGGTGAGACACAGCACCTCCACCCCTCCCCATGCAGCTGTTCTGTGAGCAGCAGTGGCTCACGGGGTGTCTCTGCTTCTCTTTCAGGTGGTGCTGATGCAGTGCAACATTGAGTCAGTAGAGGAGGGAGTGAAGCACCACGTATGGTCCCACCTTCTGGCTGAGTGTTCTGTGTGTGGGGGGGGGGTGCTGAGCATGTGGCATCACTGTGCTGATGTGCTGCTGGAATCTGATGTGATGTGCTGCTGCCAGAGCTGCAGTCCTTGGGGCACAAAACCAGATTGAGGCCCAACTTGGGTTGAAAAGGTCTCTTAAAGGTCACATAGTCCTGTGATGAACAGTGACATCTACAGCCTGTGCCTATAGATGGCCTGCTGTTTAGCTAGCATTTATGGCTTCTCCTCCAGATACAGGCTTAGGGCACTCCTTCCACGTGGTTGTGCTGCTGGCAAGGGTTGGGAATAATGGAACTGGGTGTGTTTTTTCCTCTTAGACTCCAGTGGAGCTCTGCAGGGGCAGGGGAGAGGGTGATTCCTATCCCAGTGTGGGTTTGGGGGAACATTCCTAGCTGTGCTGGCTGCTGCCTGTACTGTGGCAGCGTGCAAAATTGTGTATGCTCACGAGAGCTTCTCTAATCTGCAGTTAACACTGCTGCTGAAACTGGAAGACAAGTTGAATCGACACTTGAGTTGTGACCTGCAGCCCAGTAAGTGCCTCTCCTCCTGTACTCTCGAGCACTGGAGTCAGCAGTGCAGTCTGGACACAGGATTTACACGCTTTCCTGTGTTGCAGATGATAATATCCAGGAGCTGGCAGCTGAATTGGTCCAGCTTGGATTCATCAGTGAGGTGAGCAGCTTCGAGTCTCGAGCAGGGATGTAACTCTGCATTCCTTTCTCAGGCTTTATTGTCCTTGTCTGCCTGGGGAGGTAGGAGAAGTAGCACATGTTCCTGCCCATGTACTTGGGCAGGTTGTAAGCAAACTCTTGGCTTTGCACCACCCCTCACTCTGACTTGTTTCCCCCAGGCTGACCAGAGCAGACTTACCTGTTTACTTGAAGAGGCATTCAGCAAGTTCTACTACACCCGGAACGGAGCTCTGACGGCAGTGACGGTGTCATCGTAGCATCCCTTGGCTCCAGGGCGGCCGGTGCAGCTTTGTTGCCTGTGACCCCTTCTGTGTCTGTCCATCACCGTAGGGCATCAGCAAGCCCCCAGCTGCAGTGCTTGGAAGCTCATCCTGCATGTGCTGTGGCTGGGCCCAGCAACGATCCTCCCTGCCCGCCTATTAAAGGGGACTTTGCGCATCAGTATTATTTCCAGCCCTGTTTTTGTTGGGATTTTGCCAGGTGGTGCTGGGGAGCCAGGTCCTGGCTCGGGGTGTTCTGTAGCCCCGTTCATGTGCATGGAATTTGTTTGGATTGTACAAAGTGTCTTTTTGCACAGCACAGAAATGGTTTTTTCGTTTTCTTTTTTTGTTTTTGTTTTTTTTAATTTAAAGGTAAGCAGAGGGGAGCCCTTAAGCCCTGTTCTCTCTCTGTATCCCCAATTCTGCAACCGCCTGTGGCAGCAGTCACGAGCCTCGTCCCTGGGCAGAGGGATCCAGCACCAGGCCTGGCCCTTCGCCTCTCCGCTCCCCTTTGGCTGCACTTTGTTTACTCATTTTGCACAGCCCCGCAGCTCTGCACATCGGCCTGTGCTGCAGGTGCAGGGCTGCAGCGTGTGCTCCCCTGGGCTGTGTCCCCTGCTGCAGCATCCTGGAGCCGAGCTTGGCCCTCCTGCCCTGCTGCTGCGTGCTGCTGTGGGCCCTGTGCTTGCTCTGGGCCTCTGGCAGCCTGGAGCCTCGTGGTGGTGTTGGCCTGGGCTCTGCTGGGCCGCCAGGTGCTCCAGCGCTCAGCTCCCTCTGCATCTCCTTTCTATCTGAGGGTGCTCGGAGGGGCTGAGCCCACAGCCCTGCATGCGTCTTTGGGGCTGAACGCGGCGCTGCTCCCGCATCTCATTTCTATCATTTCCTATTTTTAATAAACTGTTTTGTAAATACCTGAGTGCTGCCTCTTTCCGGGCTGGGGAGGAGTGGGGCTCCGCCTCGGGGCGGCTCCAGCTGCGGGCGGCCTGCTGCTGCTGCTGCTGCTGGCAGCCATGGCGGGCAGGCATGCGGGGCGATGGTGGCCGGGGCCCCTGGCTGAGCCGCAGCGCCTGATGCGTGCTGGGCTGGGTCTCATCGTGCTGGGCCACAGCAACCTGGTGCTGGGAGCCATCGTGCACGGCTCCGTCCTGCGGCACGTCGCCGGGACCAAGAGTGCCGTCACCCCTGAGTACGCGGTGGCCAACGTCGTGTCTGTGGTGTCTGAGCTGCTGGTGAGAGCCGTGCGGTGGGGAAGGACCCCATGCTGGGCTGGAGGGGGTGGGGGTGGATGAGGCTGGGGTGGTGTGTTGAGCGAGGATCTCTTCCCCGCAGAGCATCACCGTGGGCATCGTTGCCATCCTGGTGTCACGCAACCTTTCCCGGGCTGCCCTGGTGAGTGTGGGGCTGCTGGGGTGGGAGATGGGGGGGATGGAGCTGTGCAGGGGCTCAGCGCGGCTCGGTGCGCCCTGGGCGGCCGCTCCCTTGGACCTTGGACCCAGCAGCTCTTTCCGCCTCTGCTGCTGGGGCTGTGGCAGCTCCTGGGGCTGCAGGTGCTGGAGGAAGGTGGGCAGCAGCCCGGGCCCTGGGCGGCTTCTCAGGGCAGAAATGTTCCAACTAATGGGTGAAGTTGCAGCCACACGTCTGACATCTCGCAGTGCGGTCACAGGGCAGGGGTGTGTGGGGCTTTGCTGCTGGGGGAGCCTCTGTGGTCTGTGGCTCTGCGTCTGTAGGGTAGGGGGAATGGCTTTAAACTGAGACAGGGCAGGTTTAGGTTAGATATTAGGAGGAAGTTTTTCACACAGAGGGTGGTGAGGCACTGGAACAGGTTGCCCAAGGAGGCTGTGGATGCCCCATCCCTGCAGGCATTCAAGGCCAGGCTGGATGTGGCTCTGGGATTGGAATTGGATGAGCATTGTGGTCCTTTTCAACCCAGGCCATTTTATGATTCTGTGGGTGAGGTGAAGCAGTGTGAGGCATCAGATCTTCATCTGAAGAGGGGTGGCCAGCAGGGACAGGGAGGTGATTGTTCCCCTCTACTCTGCTCTTATGGGGCCCCATCTGGAGCACTGTGTCCAGGTCTGGAGCCCCCAGTACAAGAAAGACAGGGAGCTGTTGGAGAGGGTCCAGAGGAGGGCCACGAAGATGATCAGGGGACTGGAGCACCTCCCCTGTGAGGACAGGCTGGGGGAGCTGGGCTTGTTCAGCCTGGAGAAAAGAAGGCTGCGGGGTGACCTCACTGCAGCATTTCAGTACCTAAAGGGAGCCTACAAACAGGAGGGGAATCAACTCTTTGAAAGGGTAGATAACTGCAGGACAAGGGGAAATGGTTTATAAGTTAAAGGAGGGAAGCTTTAGGTTGGATGTCAGGGGAAGTTCTTTACTGGTGAGAGTGGTGAGGTGCTGCAACAGCTGCCCAGAGAGGCTGTGATGCCCCGTCCATCCCTGGAGCTGTTCAAGGCCAGGTTGGATGGGGCCCTGGGCAGCCTGGGCTGGTATTGAATGTGGAAGTTGGTGGCCCTGTGTGTGGCAGGGAAGTTGGAGCTTCATGATCCTTGAGATCATTTCCAACCCAAACCATTCTGTAATTCTTTGAGACACAGCCCAGAGGATGGCTGAAGCACACCAAGAGCCGGGGATGTGCACAGCATGTGGCAGAAACCTCTGCAAGGTTCCCGGTGACCCAATGCAGAGCCACGGTGTGCCCAACCCCGTGTCTTACCCTGGCCATCCCGCTCTCACACGCTCTCCTTATGCTGGCAGCACTGGGCCCTGCTGAGCGTATCCCTGCTGAACTGCCTGCTGTCCACAGCCTGCAGTGTGGGCTTGGCGTTGGCCATCGCGCTCACCATCCACAGCCGTGGGATGCGCCTGGTCACGGGCTGCAACAGCCCCGCGCTGCCGGCTGACGCCCGCGCGGCCATAGCCACCAACGACTGTCCCTTCAACACCACGCGCATCTATGTGAGTACGTGTGGGCCCGCTGCTCGGCCCTCTCCTTTGCTTCTGCTTTCTCAATTTTCTGGCTTTTTTCTCTCTCTCTTCCCTCCATCCCGGCCCCCGTCGGTCCGCACGGGCCCCTCTCAGCTCTGGGTGGGCGCTGCGGTCCGTGCCTCCCAAGAGCCCCCCCCACCTTCTGTTCTGCAGGACACGGCCCTGGCGCTCTGGTTCCCCTCCATGCTGCTGGCAGCTGCAGAAGCTGTGCTGTCTGGAAGGTGCTCTTTAGCAGCCCTGGTCCTGCAAGGCATCGGCCCTTGTGCACGCGGCTACAGCAAGGACCAGGTACGTCCTAACTGTGCACACAGGCATCCCTGTCTGACTGCTGGCTCTGGGCTGAGGATTCCCTGCCCCGCCTCAGCACTCCCTGCACCCCCTGTTAGTGCACTCCCTCCACCACTTTTCTTCTAGGTGGCCAGGCCAGGTACGGTGAAGGAGAGGCAGCTGCTGGTGGGGCTGGCTGAGACGTGCGCATAGCGGAGAGGTGAGTGCAGTGGTGTGGGCACGGCCCTGCAGTGCAGTGCTGGGCTCACACCCACTCTCTTTCCCTGCAGGTGGTGCTGCACGAGTGCTGTCGTACAGCGGGGTGATGCTGCACCTCTTGCAGGTGTAGGCATGGGGCTGTGCTCCTCCCCAAGACCCCACCACCCTCCCCGGGATAAACCCTGCTGGTCCCAGGCATCAACTGCCCAGAAGCACCAGCAGCCTTCACCCAGCAGATGTTGTGTTTCTCCCTATCCTCCCTATCCCTCCCTGGGCCACAAGACTCCTGATGCACCAAAAGCTGTGTCAGTCTCTTACATGCACAGCTGTGGGAAGGTAGAGGGACTGGGTGGGGGCAGGAAGCAGTGCTGAGGCCTGGCAATAGCTGGGGTTGGCCTTGGTGCTGGTGCTCCACCTGCAGAGTTGGTGCTCAAAAGCAGGCTGATGAATAGAAGGCGAAGAACCCCCTTCTTGTAAACCTCCATTGTTTCCTTGAGTAAATAAAAGTTTTCATTTTTACACTGGCTGCAGTTTCCCCAGTGTGGATGCTTGCAGGGAGCTGGGTTTGCTCCTCGTAGGACAGCGCAAGGTGTGTGTCAGCCCTTCCTCCCTCCCTCCCAGCACAGGCTGCAGTGTGATGCTTCACCCCTCAGTGAGGAGGCTGCGTGGTGAGCAGTCATGTCGAGGTCAAGGAAGTGAGAGGAAGGGCTGTGGCTCTGTCCTCCAGGAGCTACGTGTCCCTGGGCACTGCATCCCCTGACAAACGGGAGCACAGAAGGGTTGAGAGGTGTTTATTGGAGGATAGAAGCAGAGGGGGCTGAGGAACAGGATGGTCCGGCTCACTGGAAAGAGAAGCTGGTGCTTGGGAGCCCCCCACACCACTGGCTGAGGAACTTGAGCACGTCTTGGCATGCAGGGCTGTGGGATGTCTGCAGAGTAAAAGAGGGGGAAGTGTGGCTGCCTTCTCCCACCTGGGAGCTGGCAGAGCTGCACCTGCAGGGCGAGTTGTGCCCCGGTACTGTGAGATTAATTCAATGGAGGCACAATGAAATGGCCCTGGGTTGGTGTAGCTCCACCAGTGGGAAAATGATTAATTATCAGCATGGGGGAATGAATGCCTTGCTCACCTTGACAGCCATCAGGAACTTGTTCCACGTGTCCTTGTTGGCTTCTCGGCCCGGCCGCTTGAACTCGATCTTGTTCCTTAGCACGGGGTACCCTGGCCACACAGTGACACCCTCATCAACTAACCAAGCCCCACAGCAGCCCTCCTGCCTTATGCATCCCTCCCAGCCATGGGCAGTTCCTCACACTGGGGCAGCTTTTGTAGAAGGCAGCCACTTCGCTGCCCTGCTCCTCTTACAGTGCTGCCTGACCCCTCTCAAATCAACGTGCAAAATGCTCCAACTCCCTGCGTAGCTGTGAGCTGGCCCAGAGCTTACCTGTAAGCACACAGGGCAGGGAGTGCACCCCTGTGCCTGCAGCCACCAAGGAGGCTTCGTATGTGTCACGTTCGTCCTGTGGCAGCACCTGCTCCAGCCGCTGGTCCATGGACATGGTGAGCACCCAATCCCTCACCTCCTCCCGCTTCTCCTCCTGCAGGGCAGAGGACAGGGGTACTGTATGCTGTGTGCGTGCAAGAAGTGGGGAGTGAGTGCATGCATGTGTGCACGAGTGAGTGTGTATAGCAGAGAGAGAGTGAGAGTGCATGAGTGTATGTAAACAGGGGCTGCAGGTGTGTTTGTGGTGGATGGTGCTGGCTGCTTGTCCATCTTCTGTAGTGCCACCCATATACAAGTCCCTTTTCAGAGGGGGCCTTCAGGCAGCATTTCTAGGGAGCTAACAGAGGGGGATGATACTCACAGGCACGTGCTGATGGGCTGGGAGTGGCACTTCAAAGGGAATGTCTGTGTTTTGGAAATCTGAATGGTCCAGAGCATCCAGGTTCCCTTCTTCAATGGCCTGAGGAAGGAGAAGTGGTGAATCTCCTTGGCATTCAAACTACAGTCTGTATTGTAAAGGTGGTGCCCCTGTCTATCAGTGCTGTGAGGACTGGGCCTTCCTGGGAGGTGGCATTTTATAGCCCCACATACAAAGCAAGTTCAGGTCCCATTGTTGCATTCTCCATCAATACCAGCTCAGATGTGCTGCCCCATTCAGCCTCAGGCATCCCCTGGCCATATGCTGGGTCTGCAGAGCCCTACAGCCCACTGTCATTTTGAAGCATGACAGTTATAGAATCATAGATCACAGAATGGCCTTGGTTAAAAAGGACCACAACGATCATCTAGTTCCAACCCCCTGCTATGTGCAGGGTTGCCAACCACCAGACCAGGCTGCCCAGAGCCATATCCAGCCTGGCCTTGAATGCCTGCAGGGATGGGGCATGCAGAACGTCCCCCCAGCAGAAGATACGCACATCTGAGAAGTCCAGGAAGCGGTTCAGGAAGATGAAGGCCATGTTCTCCCAGTTGACTGCCTAGTATTGAGAGAAACCACAAGTGAGACCAAGCAGTGGATGGTTTATCTTCCCAGCCACAACCCTCCCATGTGAACAATGGGCTGGAAAGCCAGCACCAAACAGTAAGAACATGCTGCTATGCTTGCTGTGTGTCATTATGTCTGGGCAGGAGGTCAGAGCCTGTAGTCATTAGATAACAGTTAGGTGGTAGCAATTAGGTGACCCAGAGCAAGGTGGGCCAATGAAGAGTCCTGCATCTGTAATAGCAAAGCCACAAAACAGAATTCTGGTCTACCCCCTTGGTCTGCAGTTCATGTCCCCTTACTACTTCAGGTTTGCTCTTCCGCTACATCATGATGTACAAAATGTTTGAGGAAAGGCCTCCAAAGCCAGCATCTGGCTGCTCACATGTCAGTGCAGCTGGGGGAGACCATGGAAGATAAAGCTTGGAATCTCTGGGCCGCTCTTGTGGCAGACAGCTCTCACCTTGGCTGCTATCCCAGCTTCATAGAAGGCTTTGTCTGCAGGAAGGAGATCAGTGTGACGCAGCAGAGAAATGGACAACCTGGCAGCCACGGTGTCCTGTAGACACAAGGGACAGTAAAGCCACAACAATAAGCATGGAAAAGAATCGGGCTGGAAGAGATCTCCTGAGATCGTATAACCTCATAGCAGAGCTCTGCACCCACCTTTACTGACACACTTGTCTATCCTAAAAGCCTTAATTGAAGGAGTTTTTGTTCATGGCCATTCCAAGCTGGAAACCTGCTAGAAAGCATTTCCTTCTATCTAACCTGCCTCTCCCTTGCAGTAATTAGATTCCTTAATTATCCGACGCGTACAAAGATTTTAAAAACAGGTTCTTTTCTGTTCCAGCAGTTATTTTTTGTTATCTCTTCCTTCAGTCTTTTCCCACTGACTGTGTATCTCCAGGCCTATCCTTCTCATCTTTGCTGTTCTCTGGCCTCCTTCTGGCTGCCTTTGTTTTTCACCTGCTGAAGCCTCACTGAGTTGGGCAGCAATTCCTGCTCCCAGTGAACCACCTCTGGGTCATCATGCCCTGAACCTGCATGTCCCCCCATGCAGCTCTGCACTCACAGTGCTGACTTGATAAAGTAACTTCAAGACCCTTACCAGTTGTTTCACACCCTGAGCAGCGGAGCGGGTGGCGTAGTAGTGGGATATCAGCAGCATAGTCTCAAACTCTGCATGTGCTGGAGTGTTCACTTCACTTGACTTTACTAAATTTTCACACTGAAGAAGAGAATAACAGGGAGCATGTGAGCACAGGGAATCCGTGCTCACTTCATCTGCTTGAGACTGTGGAAAAACTGGGAGAAAGAATGATGTGAAATATCCAGACACCTCAAATGACTGGGAAAGGTCTGGATCTGAGTGCTCCAGGTCCTGTAGAGTGCTGAAGTGAGGAGGCTGTGGGAAAAGGAGAGAGCAACAGGCAACACTGCAAGGAGGGGAGTTTGGATCCACATGGGATTGTTTGATTGTTTTGGTTTATGCTGGGAGTGGGTATTTGTGGTACAGAAATAGCAAAGGCCATCACGGGCTCTGGCTGGGATATTTGGAGACAGGAGAGAAGGAGCATAAGGCTTTAAGTCCTATACGTGGTCTGGTGGTTGGCGACCCTGCACATAGCAGGGGGGTTGAAACTAGATGATCATTGTGGTTCTTTTCAACCCAGGCCATTCTATGATTGTATGAAGCAGCTCAAGGGAGATGGGAAGACAGTTTCCAGGCTCAGCGGTTCTGAGCTTTTTCTGGGTCCTTCCCTCACCTGTGCTGCTGAATATAGGTACAGGATGAGAAGTGGACAGTTCAGACTTTAACAGGTAGTGGTGGCCGTGGCCCACACTCACCAGACTGAAGAGGACATCACGCAGGTCAGCCCAGCTGGAGTATGCCTCAGCACAGTTCATGCCAGGTGCATTCACCATCTCCACAAACAGACGCTTGTAAATGTTGAAGTTCTGCAAGACAAAGGAGTGAAATCTCAGTGGCAGAAGTTTGGAGCCCTTCTGTTGCTAAGCACAGGCTAAGGAAAGGGCAGCTCTGCTCTCTGGCAACTCCCACAGGGATGTTAGGCTGTCTTCATTACCTGTGGGTTGACAGGGGCTCCATGCTGTACATACAGGCTCAGGGCTTTGTCCCAGCTGCCCTCCCGGATGAGGTGGGTTGCATACAGAGCTACATACTTGTGCAAGACTTTATAGTTCTGGAGAAGGCACACAGAAAACATAAGAACTGAAAGCATAAGATTGATGAGCTGAACGCTTGTCACTTGGTAGTGACAGTTTCAGATGCTTGTACATAAATTGAGCCCGAAAAACAACACTGCTGCCTTCTGAATAATTAGAGCATCATCACAGGACTCTCCAAGATAACAGCTTACAACAAAAACCATTCACATCAACAGGGAAGTCTGAGTCAAAAAGAAATCAAGTTCACTGTAGTAGAGATAAAACTCAGGTTGCTGCTTACTGCACTAGAAATAACAACAATAAAACCAACTGCACAACAGTATTTGTTTGCCCAAATTGCCAGTGTTTGCCTGAGGGATTAACTACGATAACTGCAGTTACTGCAGACTTTTTCCAGGGGCTGCTTGGGAATGTTATTCAGTCTGAAGCAATACCTCAACTTCAGAGAATCAGCACCTGTCCTTAGTATAGCTCATTTATCAGTAGCCACCGAACACAAACAAATTCCCAAAGTAGACCCTGGAATAGCTCTAAAACAGTTTCATTTTGCTTTTCTCTGTTTTTATTACTCTGTTGGGGTCATTTTTTTGGTTTCCAGTCAGTAAAAATGCAAAAAATGTCAAATTTGCCTTCATAACAAAGATGCCTAATTTCAACTGACACCAGTCTTCTGAAGAACATGTAGAAAGAAGAAAGCTCTCTGTTTCCTCGGTGCCAATTACTTTCAGCCCAAACAACTCATCTAGCTTTTTCAGTGTTCCATCAATCATGAAAATTAAACACAATTTCCTTCTGGTTTCTCACACTTCCTTATGAAGTGTGGTATGCCAGGATGGGGGCAGTAGAAAGGTGGTTTTTGAGCTGCTGTAGTGACTTCCTGTGCTCCCCACAGAGAAGGCTGATTTGTCTCTGCCCATTCATTCCTGCTGTCCCTGCTTCAGAGAGCCAGGAACCCCAGCCTTCCTCCTGAGGGCTCACATAGGTACTCACCTGCTTAGCTGCAACCTCCAGACACTTCTCCCATTGCTCTTGCTCTGCATACATATCCAAAGCAGCCATGACGTCGACTCCCACCAACTGTGGATGGAAACAGCACAAATTCACTGTGAAGGCAAGGTTTCCTATCCACCTCCATCTTTTCCTCACATACACACAGTCCCTCCCTCTTTACGGAAGCAGAAATCCAGTGTGACCCATCTGGTAAGCAGAAGCCATAACTCAGGCATATACAGAATCCTCTCCTATGGATATTTAGGCAAAAGCCTTATAAAGAAAGCCCTGGGGACCCTCTGTCCCTGTCCTGTGGGACATCCCAAATACATACCGAATCTACCTTTCCTTGGTTCTTCAAATACTCCTTGTAATGCTGGTCCACGTACTCCTCTGACCTGCAGAGTAAAAAGAACCTTAACAGACAGCAGGACTAACAGTGCTTTGGATCAGTGCAGAGGCCAGGTTCAACTTCGTCTGCTTTGAGATAAAGAGGATTTTCACATCTTTCAAGTCTGCAGCTGTGTACATAGGTAGGAGGAGTCTGGGCAGCTCCTTCCAATATGTGGGAGGAGAGAAAGGGATGACAGGCCTTTCAGCAGGAAATATGTGTACAGGAATATAACAAGAAGAGGGAAGATAAGGATATGACAAAAGAGAATGAAGATTTCCATGGGGTGTGTGGCAATGGGGCAACACAAAAGACTCAGGGTGGTAAATGGATGGTGGAGATGGAAGGGCAGATGTGGGGAATGTCCGCTGTCAAGGCTGGGAATGTTACTGTGGGGAGAATCCAGAATATCCAGGGACAACACAGGGCAATGGACCATGCTGGGGTGGGAGAAGAAGTTGAAAGAGTCCAACCCCATACCTGGGGTCCAACTCCTTGGCCACACGTTTGGCTTTGCTCCATTCTTCCCCTTCAATGAAAGCATCAATAGCTTCTCGGATGAGGTCCATGTTGAGGTAGAGCTCTGCTGCCTGCAAGGGTAGAGATAGTCTCTTGAGGAACAAAACTCCAAAGGCACCCTGCAGCCCAAGCTGGAGCTGGCACTGTTGGAAGTACCTAACACACAGCAGCAACACAAAGTCCCTTCCCAAAAAATCACACCCTTCTCTGTCTCCTCCCAAGGCCCAAGTCTCTCACACCATTCTAGAACTTGATCTTTTTCCTTCCTTCCTTCTTTCTGATGGCTCAGCACTGCCTGACTCTGGAGTGGGCCACCCACCCATCACCCCAGGATGTGACTTGCCCTCCTCTCTTTGGATACAGCTTTCCTTTCCTATGTCACGATCTCTGCAGTATCAGGCACCAGCCCTCACCGAATTGTATTTCTTCATGGCCACCAGCTGAGGAGCCACAGTCCGTGTGACCTCCATGCTCTGTGATTGACTCAAGAACTTAATGGCCAACTCAGCAGCCTGTGGAGAGAAATCAGCAGCAATAAGAGCTGTTTGAGAAAGGGATGAAGCTGGGAAGAGCTCAGTCCCAGCTAATATCGTCAGCTGCACTTGAACTATGCAGAAAAAGAGGAGGAGAAACGATAGCCAGCCCACTTTAGTGATGCAGAGAAGCTCAGACAAGGACATAATTGTTGTTGAAGTGGATCCGAGGACACAGGTACTAGTGAAAAATATGAGCAAGAACATAACTCGAAGGCTGGTGGATGTGTGCCAAGAGAGGGTGCTCAGTTAGCTAAGGTCTATGTCATACAGTCTAGCTTCATTGTGCAGGGAGATACAGGCACAAAGATTACGTCATGCTGCTGAAAGTAGTGCTGCAGCAAGGATGTCAGGACAGCGTGGGGTAAGAGGACAGCCCATTTGGGCTCAAGAGAATGATTGCTGATGGCTCTCTTGTGTCCTGCAGTGACTGAGGTATCTGGGGGAAGCCTCCTACATAGTAGAGGTGATGAAGGGAATCACACCTTCAGCAAACATTTCTCCATCAGGACACTGTTGCTGGAATCCTGCACCTTCAGATAGCAGTCCACTGCCCTGGCATATTCCCCTGCTTGTTCCCACTCCCGTGCCTGCTCCAGCAGCCCTTCTGTTCCTCTGTAGGGAGAAACACAGGCTGTGAACAAGACTATGATGCTGCCACGGAAATCCTGACGACAGCATGTAGTGCACTGGCAGGGAGATGCAAGCAGAAGTAAGTCAGAGACCTCAGAAGAGAAAGGGGGCTGTGTGTGTGTCAAAGAATACACACAGCTAACACTGAGTATTGATTAAGGAACCTGGGGAGACGCACTGGGAGCACTGGAGACCTGGCAGATCAATGGCCTAGGGAAAGAGCAAGCAGTCTACACCCTGCAGCCTGAGCACAGTACTTACCCAGAGCCCTTCTTGGCAGCCTCCCTACCACACTCCTTCTGTAACTCCTCCAGCCGACCAGGCACATATTCCTTGCAGATCCGCAGGGCTTCGCTCCACATGTCAGCCTCCTGCAGCAGCACACCACAGAGGAGAAACTTTCACCAGTTCATCAGGATCCACTGCTCTCCTGACATGACAACACATACTGCCTCTCGTGTCATCTTGCCAGAGGATCCATTGGGAGGAACAACCACAGCAATGCCATCCAATTCTTCTGCTGATTGAAATGGCACCACTCATCCAGGCAATTTTAGGGGAAGGTTCCACATTCATCCTAGCTAACTCTATAGCATAGGCTCTTACAGTCTTCCAACTCACCCACTCACATCATCACTGAGGCTTACCCGTACCTTTCTGGCAAGGTACTTTCTCCCAGAGCTGTGGGACAGCTAAGATATGCTGTGAAATTCTTGCCAGATTAGCTTTCTAAGAAAAGGCCAGATTTACGTTATACTAGCAACCACCTGTGTAAACATTTCTCTTTGGCTACTAAGCTGAAAGGAGCTGGATTTTACTCCTCCATAGAAACTATGCTGTCAACCAGTGACAAAGACAATGATTCTGTCACAGTCAACACTCACCTTGTAGTACTTTATTGCCAGCTCAGGTCTCTGTGCTCGCAGGAGGAATGCCTCTGCTTTCTGGAACTCTCGATGCTCAAAAGCAAAACGTGCCTGTCCCACAAGCACATCAGCCACGCTGTCTGGGTCATGAGCCTCAGCCACACGCTGGGCAGCATCCCAGTTCTGGTTATGCACAAACCTAGGAGGATCGACAGGAGATGTAATAAGAGGCACAGCAGGAGGCAGAGCAGTGCTGGAGAAGCAATCAGGCTGGCACCAGACAGGGAGATGCAGCAGTCCAAAAGCAGGAAGACTACATACATTAGCACTGCCTCCTTGGGTTTTCCAGCTTTAATAAATTCTGCTTCAGCCTCTTCAAATTTGCCCTAGGAAAGAAGGAGGAGTTTATGTGCACCCTTTTCTCTCCTGATAACAGCACATGACTTCCTCTACTTACCATGAGGCAGAGTGGATTTATGAAACAGAGAGGTGTGTGGAAGCTTGGGACTATAGCTATGGAGGTGAGCAGTGTCTGCAGCTACAGAAGTGCCTTCTGCAGCAGCCCTTCAGGAGAACTGTTTGATTACCTAAGTGGCCAGGGAGCTTCTACCTATTCTTAGGGGTAAAATTACCTCATCTTCTAGGAACATGGCATATTTTAAGTGGATCTCTGGCATCTTCTGCTTCATGGAGAGGCGAGCCAGTTCAAAAGCAAATTCAAAGACACTGAAATGAAAGAGAAAATGGGGTCACAGAAGGACTGTGTACTGCAAGGGCATGCTTTCATCAGGAGTGAGACATCAAACAGAGCACAAGACATAGGAAGAGGAGAGGGGGGAACACAGGGGATTTCAAGTGAATGGCCACTACTCCTGTTCTTCATCAAAACCTAGGAACTTTTTTGGCTCCCACTAAGGAGATTCAGTTCCTTCGCACTTGCTCTAAGTGCCAGAGGCCCTTTGTTCACCCCTAAAGGGGGGTCACAAAGCTTCCAGGAGCCCAGAAAAGTGAGAGAGCTGGAGCAGAGCAGCACTGTGGATGGATGGCAGTGCAGACACATGCCTGGGCAGGTGCAGAGTGTGGCCAGAACACTTCTGGAAAGCAGTTACTTATGGTGGCATGAGGAATACCTTCCCCTGTGTTCTGAGACTCTCACAAGATCTCTCTATTCAAGTTAAAGGGAAAATTTCTTTTGTCTGCCCACCTCAGACTTTACATTTATGAGACTGACAGGTGGAGAAGACTTATCTTTTAAGTCCTCTGTGCCTAGAACAGCGTGTCAGAAAGGACAAGGTATGGGCAGGGGAGAACACAAGGGGAGAAGCAGGGGAAGATATGCCATATCCTTGACCTGCAGCTATCACACACATACAGGGATTTATCTTGGGCCATTCCATCTTTCTCAGGTCATGAAGGTAGAAGTGTTGGGCTGAAGGAGCTGCTTACCCACTGTCAGCTGCATGGTCAATGGCCATCTCCAGAAGTCCGAATTTACTGAGGAGTTTCACAGCTGCCTCTCCACCCAGGCTCTTTGCCCACATATAGGCCACTTGCTTATAGGAGTTTGCCCCACCATGTGCCTTGGCCACCTATCCAAAGCAAAGAAAGCAGAAAAAACACAACGCATCAATTTCTACTTCAGCAGGCTGACCCAGGATTTACCCTCTTGCACCAACTGCTCTCTCCCGAGGAACCCTTCTGTAGCCACCACTGGGCCAAGGAGAATCAGACAAAGGCTTAAATGGCAGTGCTGCACAGTGGTTAATAGTCCAGGCCTGCTTTTGGAGTGCAATACTGCAGAGCAGTTAGAGGCAGAGCAGTGGCACAAGGGCCTTCATTGCTGTGCCACATACTTAAGTTAGATAGTCCACATCAAGCCTGCACATTTTGTGGGGAATATGGACAGGGCAATTCCTACTGGGATCCTGCAACCCTGCATGGCAGGATAGCTGTGATCATTACCCTGTAGGCTTCCTCCCACATGTCATTGACTCTGTACATGTTCACTGTGGCCTTCCAGTCCTTAGCTTCTAGGTAGTGGTACTCAGCCTCCTGTAAACGTCCCTCTACCTCCAGCTCCTGCAATTAGAAGCAATGAATTAGTGACATTTATCCTTGCTTGCCCTTACCTGATCCCTGGCCATGAGATGCATTCACCTTGCCCAGGTGTAGATGGGTGTCACTGAGTAGGTCCTTGTGGTACTTGGCTACCAAGCGAACCATCTCATCATACATCTTACACTTCTTGTACATTGTGATGGCCAAATCAGGTTCATTCACAGTGATGTACAGCCTATAACACAAGGACATTCACAAAACTCAGCTGAAGGCATATTCAGTCCCTGTATTCTCTCTGTATCCAGCAGGGACATTGTAAGCCCACAGTCAGAAGGCATTACTGGAGGACCATGACTGCAGGAACAATAAACTCACAGCCAACACCAAACTTGTACAGAATTTGCTGCTCCAATTGCATGCATACAAGTCTATGGGACCCAGTGGGAATCATCCCAGGGGACTCAAGGAGCTGGATACTGTTATTGTGGGACCTTTTTCAACTATTTTCCAACAGTTTTGAGAATCTGGAGAGATCTCAGTTGACTGAAAGCTGGCAAATGTTGTCCCAGTTTTCAAAAAGGGCAAGAAAAAAGAATCTGCTAATTACATGCCTATCAGCCTCACTTTGATGTCTAGTAAAATCATGGAGGAGACTATTCTGGAAGTTACTGAAGATGCTTGAAAGACAATACAGTCACTAGTCACAGTCAACATGAGTTCGTGAGGAGAAAGTCCTGTTTCATGATGTTACCCATCTAATTGACTAAGGGAAGCCAGCTGATGCAATCCTTTTGGATTTCAGCAAAGCTTTCTGCGCTGTCTTTCACAGTATCCTTCTGGACAAAATATCCAGCATACATCTAGACAAATACATAATAAGATGAGTGAACAACTGGCTGACTGGTCAAGCTCAAATGATTACAATCAGATTGGCAGGCAGTCATTAGTGGGGCTTCTCAGGGCTCCATTTTAGATCCAGTTCTCTTTAATGTTTTCACCACTAACTTAGAACTAACAGGACTTACTATGCTGGATAAGTTTGTGGACAATACTAAATTGGGAGGAGCTGTTGACTCCCCTGAGAGTAGTGTCCTTGCAGAGAGATACTGACAAACTGGAAGGCTGAGCAGTCCCCAATCACATGAAATTTAACAAGACCAAGTGCAAGATGAGGCAACCCTGGATATATGTACAGACCACTGGGGTGAGAGGTTGGAGAGTGGCCCTGCAAAAAGAGATCTAAGGGTTGTGGCTGACAACAAGCTGAATATGTCAGCAGTGTGCCCTGGCCAACTGTATGTTGGGGTACATCAGGCCCAGCACTGTTAGCTGGTATACAGCATGGCATATAACTGATATACAGCACTGGTATACAGCATGACTGCTGTAGACTACATGGCTGAGCACTGCTTAGACAGGGCCCTTCTGTTATGCCACCATCATCTGCTGGAGGGTTAAGTTATTTTCTCTGTCCTCACTGGTCACCCTGTGCCCTGACTTGGAGGGACTCTCTGGGCTTCTGTGACCTGCTTTCATCTCAGCCTCCAGCCTCAAGCTGTCAGTTCTGGTGGAATGGCAACTTGACAATGTCAGTACAACTTACTCATATATGCCACCAAAAGGATTAAACACTGTGTGACCTTTCCAGTTTTAACGCTTCCTTTCATGCACTGGCATCCTTGAGATCAGGTGCCATGGCATCAGATAGCTATGTTTGTCCCTGTACCTACTAACTTCATTGTGTTATTCTTAATCTAGAACTGACAAAAATAGTAACCTGGCTGAAAAACACTTCCATGGCCATAACAGACCAGATGTGGCACCCGGGAAAAAGCCTTGCCTCATTTCTGCTACATGAGACACCTTAATCTCCTTTCTGTCCTGGTGGACAAAAATTCATTAATATTTCCTTGACTTCTTTTCCTACAACCTCTGAAATATCAGTTCCAGGGCTCCAAATGTGATGATAGTACATGGGATCTTTCCAAATCTCAGTCCCAAACTCTGCTCCTATTTAGGGAAAGGGCTCTTTCTCACTCTAGCCAAACTTTCAGAGCTCTATCTTGGACTAGCACTGATTATAAAGCTCACCTCTCTGCTTCTTTGTACTTGCCCTGCTTCTCCATCTCTTGGGCTTGGGTTATGTAGAGAACAGACACATCTTCCTGGCTCATACACTTGATTGCCAGCTGCCAAAACAAACACACATGGACAAGCAATTTCTTGGTACAGAGTAGTGAAGTAGAAGGTGAAAATGAATCCCCTTCCCACTTCAAACAGGCGTATACACTACATGCTCTGCAGAGAATTGGTTGTCATTTGTCACTGTGATCAAAGTACACAGGACCAGGCCCTTTGGAGAGCACTATTTGTCACAGGTGCACCCACTGTGGGGCTGCTGAAGTAAAGTAGATTGTGGATACAAGGGACTGAATTCTTTCTTGCTTTCAGATGCCCCTGCACCCATCCTTTAGAAACAGCGCTTGCTGATGCTGGCACACAAAGCCACTTGCTGCTGAAGTACAATTCACTAAGCAGGATGAGGTTCCCAGAAACTCTGGCTTCTGATTTTACCTTGTGAGCCTGTTCCCAGAGCCCAGCCTGTGTGTACATGTCAATGGCATCTTTGGTCTGGTCTCCTTTGATGTACAGCTCCTCTGCGATCTGTAGTGAGATGACTACAGTCAGCAGTCTCAACGTATAGAGAGCAGCAATGATTGTGTTTTGTGGCCTCACCTCATACTCTTGCAGGGCTGCATAGTGCTGGGCAATCTTGGGATAATATTTAGCTGCTGTCTGTTTGTCCTGCAAGTCCAAAATGTAGATGGCTTTCTTCCACTGCCGGGCTCCCAAAGCTGCCTCTATGGCCTTAATGGAGCACCTAGCAACAGAAACATTACTTTTTACAGCCAGCAGTCATCTCCTATAGCTGAGCTGGGGAGATTCTTGATTCTTCTTCCAGGGTTAGAGCAGCAAGAAGGACCTGAATAACTTCACAGTATCAGCAGAGAAGAAAGCAGCCTTCAGGAAGCATGAGAACAAAGGTCTGGAATACTGACAAAGCTAGGGGAAATAAATAATTAAGAACTAGGACAGCAGAGAAGACTAATTAAGGCTGAGAGATCTTGAAAGAAAAGTGGTGAAGAATCCATGGCTGGGCCAGCAGAGACTGCACAAAAGTACCAGGAGCACTGGCAAAGGGAGGTTGAGGGCTTACTCAGAAAAAAACCCCTACTGATTTAAGCAAATCATATGAATTACACAACCCACCAGGTTATGCTGCTGCTAGTTATACAGCCATCACCTGCCCCCACCTGGCTTCGATATAATGGTTAATGGCAGCATCCAGTTGTTTCTGCTGCACCAGATGGTCTCCCCATGCCTCCTCCAGCTTCACAACTTCTGCAGGAAATGCCAGGCGAGCCAGCTCCACTGCTGTAAGGGGACATGAAAGCTGATATGCTGAAACCAGCAAGGAAGCAGAACTGTGAGGCAAACGTAGGCCTTGGATTGGGGATAGGGGGATGGTTACTCCCTAGACCAGTCCAGCTCCAATGGGCTACCCAGCAATCTGGACCCTATGGAAGGCTGGATCTGGATCTATGCTGGTGCAATCAGCCTGATCAAGGCCTTGGGGAAGAGTCTCTTGTTGTTGAGTTGTGTGTGACTATGTGAAAATACATGCATTGAATGAGGTGATACGTAGAAGTTTCAGAGCAACTAGGCAACTCTGAACTCCAGGGCAATAGCTTGTTCTACCACCAGGCCAGAGTACCCAGGATCCTGCTGGGAAAAAGTGGGGCTGAGGGTAGAATGTAGTTAGCACAGTACCTTTCAGGAAGGCATTGCCCTTGCAATAGCACTCCAGAGCCTTCCGTGCGTTTCCAACCTTCTCGAACAGATCTCCTGCCTAATGACAAACACAATAATGATAAACACAGGCTGCCAGTTTCAAGAGCTCCTGTCTCCCCACAGTATCCACCTTACCACCTCCACCTACAGAGCTGTCAGTCTTACCAGACCTTGCCACAGAGACTTCTCCATCAGTTATGCCTTCCTCACTAACCAAGACCATGGCTTAATCTCACTAACTAAGACTAACCTAGACAAAGGGGACCTTGAGGAAAGATTGCATATGCTGAGATCCTTGTCTACTCTGTGGACCCACACACTCCCATCCCTGGAGAAATTCTAAGTCAGGCAGGACAGGGCTCTGAGCAACCTGATCTAGCTGTAGATGCCCCTGTTCATTGCAGGGGAGTTGGACTAGATGGTCTTCAAGGGTCCCTTCCAATTCAAGAGATTCTATGAGAAGCATATATTTCTCTTGGGTCAAAATGAAATGGTCAGAAAAGGCCCAAAGTGAAATGAAGCTGGAGAAATGCAATTGAAGCAGGTCACATAAAATAGGCAAGCAGAAAGAAGTGATTTTTCACACAATGCACTGTTGAACTGGGTAACTCACAGCTAATGTTGTAGATCCAAAAGTACCTATAAGTTAAACTAATAATTTGGCAAGCTCTTAAACCTAAAAATAAATCTTCCCAGTTCAGATAGGCTATAGTCTGCAAGCTGCTGGTAGCCATGAAAGTACTCTATAGGAAGCATCAGCATGTGTTTGTCTTCCTTGCTCTTTATACTTCCTTCTCAAGCATCTGCAAGAGGCCACTTCTGGCCAGGATACCAAGCTGTATATGGGTCAGACTCAGCACTCCTTTCTTGTATCAACATAATCATGGGCTATATGAAATACATCCTTCTGTTTTAAAAGTGCCACCTGATGGTAAGTAGCTACCAGTTTCTATGTTATTAGATATAATCACTACTCTTCTCTGACATTCATGTGCTGGAGTCTTCATAACCTCCTTCAGTTTTCTTCTTTAGCTTTTTCCTTTAGACTATCTTTATATGAAAGCTGTACCATCATTGTTTTATTCTGCTCTGAGAAAGCACTGTACATTTCTGCAGTGGTATCAAATTTTCTGTTTCATTGGCAACTCCTTTTCCAGTTGGTTCCTGGTCTCCCAGAGGCCTCCTTGGCTGTTATTGAACTCTCAGCTTTGGAGACTTGCCATCAGTGAGTTGTGATCTTTTTCCTGACTAATAACAGCAATTGTAGGCTTCATCTATGTATGATGGATGCAGCTAGGATTTCCTACTAAATGTCAAACGTGAATTTATCAAGACAGAATTGTATCTGCTACAGTCCTCTCAATCTCACAGATGCAGAGGACAGGGTAAGAGCTTTCATACTACTAAGTAAGAAGGCCCAGTGGGGAGGACCACTTACCTGCTCAAACAGTTCTCCTCTGATCAGTGCTGTGGAGATCCTATTGATGACATCCCCATTGGTCATGAGCTCATCTCTGTTCATGGCCAGCCGTGCTGCCTTAGCTGGCAGCCCTGCCCGCAGGTACAAGCTGACAGCTGCCAGATAATCTCCCTGTCCCTCCTGGACTTCCCCAGCCTTTTCTTCCTGTTGGGTATCCAGCAGCCATTGGTAGTAACCCCGACGTAGCTTATCCAGCATCGGGTGTCCCTGTTGAAAAATGCATCATTGGTTGATCTGAGCAAAGGCAAGTGTTGTCCTGCTCCTCCTGCAGGCTCTGAATAGCTCATGGCACCAGAAATCTTGCTGCCCAGTTAAACTAAGCAACTGCAGTTAGCAGAAAGCAAAAGACAAGCCCAGTGTACCACTGCATTACTCATTCTTTTGCAAAGCCCCAGCTACTTCTAAATCCATCTCATTATCTTTTCTTATTCACTATTCACCAAGTTTGTAATTCCATCAAAGCAACCTTCCCTTACATTGCTATTTTATCACACTGAGAAATTCCTTGATATTTTATTCCTCAACTGTCAGTTGCATGATCATGAAGAACCCACTGATTTGATTCTTTCTTGTGGACAAATTGGGCTAGCATAATCTTGCCTAAACCACATCTCTAATGCACCCTGGCCCTCTAGCCATGTAATGCTACTCTAGAAAATAAAAGCATGTGTTTGGTGTAGGAACAAAGATCTATCCATCCCCAAACCTTGTCTTTCTGCCATTAACAGCTATCTTGCTGATTTCTGCACTTGCCGTGTCTTAGAGACATCACTTCCTATCTAGCACTATAATTATTTCTCTCTACATCCAAGCCTCCACACTTGTGCCTTGTTCTCCCAGTTCTGTGACCTACTCTGGACTCTTTCTGATTGCAAGAATCTCCCATTTCTTTGGCAGTCAAGGCTCATTCGTGCAACAACCCCACCATCTGAAGTTGAATCAGATGGGGGATCTCCAAGACAAGCTCTTGGGAGCCTCTCCAAGCAGATGTGAGACCCTGAGAGGCCAGGTGAAATGCACCTAGACCCTGACTGGACTCTGAACCAGGAGACTTGCCAAATAAACACAGACCACAGTCCAGAGAAACTATATTCTGTACCTTGGCCTCAGCGACTACGATGCATTCATCCCACATGTGCAGCTCCTGGTACATGTCCATGGCTTCTTCTGTAGCATTCTGTGTTAAAGAGCAAAGTGTCAAGCTGAAGAGTCCATTAGCAGACAGATTGCCATTGAGCTCTCACAGCAGGTAGGGTTAGAAATGTATGAAACATTTGAACATGTGAATCATGCCTTCTACATGGATACTGATCCTTCCCCACTCTCTTCCAGCAATCTTACACTCTACATCTTGGAAGACAGAACATCTCCTTCTATTCTATGGCAAAAAAATTTTCTTCCAGGAACAAGCAATCTCCTTCTTCTCAGAAATCACTCTCAGATCACAAATCATCCTGCTCAGAAATAAGTGAGATCTTTTCTGCTCTTTGTTCCTTTACTCACCTGTTCCAGGAAGATCATCTCTGCCAGCTTGTAGTTCTTGTCTAGCATGGCCAAACGGGCACGCACCAGGTAATGGTCTGTCCCATCCCCACCCTGCAGGCAGTTACAGTTAGCTCAGTTGTTTTTACTGGGTGAAAGAAAAGGCTCTGGATATGGTACAAGGGAAGGGAATGCAGGTAGGGTCTGCATCACTACAGAAACTGAAGAAGACAGACGTGAATCACAGAAGTGAGAAGATAGGAGCAGCACAGTATGCAATGGCCAGCCAGAAGAGGGTTCTGGCAGGCCTGGATGAAGAATTATGTCAGCAGATTCTACAAGGCTAAGTCCTGGTCTGTAGCAATATACTGTGGGACTTGGACACCAGGTAATGTGTATGCAAGTATTTACAGGGATGTGACTACCCTGAACAGCAGAAAAGGTTTGACTCACATGCTCTTGAGCTGCCTGGTCAGCAATAGCATTGGTTTCATGCAGAAATCGAGCCTTTGCCACATTGCCCAGAGCTGCAAAGCACCTTTGAAAAAACAAAGCAGTTAGTCATTAAAGGGTTTGTCAGCACCTTTGGTTTAAGACAACAAAATCAGAACCTCAGCAGCAAAATCATGCAATGCAAGGTGTAAAGATGGGTAGCCTCGCCTCAATAGAAAGATTTTGCCAAGGTCCACATTCAAATGTGCCCTCTAGTCTTAGTTTGTGGAGAAGCCCTGGACATGATCAGTGTCCAAGCTTCAACCCTCTACGCTTCAGAGATATACAGAGTTTGTCCATATGTACCAGGTCCCTTAAACCTTGCTACTGCACTGCCTTGGGTTGCTATCAGGAAAAGTTTATTCTACAAAGTGACACCCTCCTGACTCCAGTACTATCATTACTGTCTAGGACTAAAGGGCAAAGTCATTGCCTGGAACAGAGAACACTTCATTATTTGATGCAGTAAACTTTCCAGGTCATACAAAAAGTCACATCTTCAGTTAGACCCTGGATTCTGTGAGGGACTCAGCAAAGAGTTCAGGCCAGAAAGATGGTTTAGCTTTTTCCCATACCTCTCTGCTATGTGCAGCTGTCTAGCTTCCAAAGCTAGTTTGCTTAAGGTCTTCCACATAGCTTCAGTCTCTGTTGACATTTCCAGTGTCTCCAAAAATGCAGTAGCCCTTGAGACAAAGAGATTTGCAGGCTTTCAGTGACAGAACAGAAGAGCTCTTTTAGCTGAGATTAGAACTCCCTAACAAGAGTTGCACTGAAAACTGATGGGCATGATGAGCTCTGAGGAAAACTGTATAAAACAAGGCCAGACACATAGGGAAAAAAATCAGTGAAAGTGACAAAGCTGAGTATTCACTGCTGAAGGATTCCACTGTGTCTCACAGCCACATCCTGCATCAAAATCACACTCTGTAGCTGAACCTCAACTCAGCATGGAAAGTTGTGCTGGTGTAATTCATAAATTATAGACATCAAATGTCTGTTAAGTGATGTGGAGTACCTGCCACAACCACATGGCTTATCTAGCACTTACCTGTGATAATCCTCATCATCAATGGCAGTTCCAAACTCTATGAGACCTTCATCTAGTGTGTAGGACACAGTGTTCACCCCTTCAGACACAATCACTTCAGTCTTTCCATCACTCCTTTCCAAGTTCACAACATCTCCCTAAAAAGAGTACCAGCTGTCAACACTCCCATGTTGTCTGGGGGTGTGTAGAGTAGTAATGACATGAGGACAGTTCTACCAACTGTGAAAGCTCTACCAGAGCATTTCTGGCAGAGCAATATGAGACAGATGAGTTCATATTTTGTCCAGGAGAAACCAGTAGTCCCCTTCTGTCCACTTCCCACAATACCATCTTGCCTATTCCCACACATGTAAGCAAGATACAACAGAAACTGATGAAGGAAATCAAAGACTCCAGAGTTTTACCTTGAGAGGAAACATGGTGACTCGTTCAGGAGCATCTATGTTATACCAAATGCAAAGGTTGTTTCTGCTCTGAGCCACCACCACATCACTGCCTGGGACCCATTGCACATAGGAACAGTAGTTCAAAATGGTAGTCTTGGTGCTGCTTTCAATGTCATACAGCTGCAACTAGATGGGGAAAGTGGAGAAAAAGTTCAATATGGCTCGTGGATGGGCTGCTAGCTGACATGAACTTGGTAGGAACAACTGAGCAAAAAAGATATAACCAAGCAGGAGTTAAACTTTTTTTCAGGATATGTTGCTTGAACTTCCACACCCTTTTATTTATACATATTACTGTTCAAGACTTAAGATCTTTTTATTAATATTTGCATATTTTAAGCAGCATGCTCAGATCCTGCTTTCCTTATCAATAAGATCATAAATAAGTAAATCAGAATATCCTTGTGTAGAGTTCTAACAGGAGAATGGTCTTCTAAATCCTTCATGCAAACAGGCTAGGGGACCAAGCAAGCCTTACTCTGCAATTCCGTGCTGAACTGTCCATCCTAGGTAAAATCTTATTGCAAGAACTGCTGCCAACAAGCTGAGAGGGTGTTTGCTTGTGAAACTGTTACCATCATTTTGGGCATAGCTTTGTCCTGGGCTTACTAACACTCTCCCAGGCTATGTTCAGTCTCAGTCTGGGAATTAGCACAAGCCAAAGGTCATATTGGACATGCTATTTGGTTGTGACTAACTTGTTTTAGAGAATTAGAGTTCATCTTACAGATGTAACTCAAGCAGAAAATGCCTTTTTAAATTGATGTGTAAGTACAACACTGGAGTCCTCATCCTGAGATTCACTCACTTGCCTCCCTCTCCCAGCAAAAGAGTCTATGATCTGTATTTTAAGGAGTAATGAGATGAAGGAAGATGTCAAGTAATTAACTTCGGAGTGAGATATGACTAAAATCCAAACATATGATGCTGCCAGCTCATGCAATCTGAACATGGTCTGTTTTTCCTAAGGAGTGGTCAAAAAGTTAGAAGTACTTCATATGTTTCTTGTTTCTCTCCCTGAACTCAGGCATACTTGTCTTTACTTCTCCCAAAGTGTGCCACCTCACCACACTCCCCTGCCTGGCCTTACCCTCATCTTCTTGTCCCTGAAGAGTAATTTGTGGCCTGTTTCATTCAGCTCCAGCCAATCAATCTTGCTGTCGTGGCTGACAGTGCCAACACTGTAGTTACCAACAAGGTCCACTTGGGAAAGAAAAAGAAAAAACAGTGTTAAGTACTTAATGTGTCCCAGGGTGCTGAACACTCAACATTGCCCTATAGGGATCAGGTATCTGGGACTTAAATACTGCAGGACCCACTAGCAAACACACTGCAACATGAAAAGCAGTGTGTTTGTCTTGCAGTGACATCTATCTTGGAGCCTTATCAGCAACAGTAAATCCCTCCACCCTTCTATGAGCATGCACAGATCACAGGCACAACAGAACCTTGGGTCCTGGGCACAGTGACAGCCACTCCACAGCTGAGCCTACACAAGGCAGCTAACCTTCCAAACCTGGTGCCTAGTGATCTAGTAACAGACAGAGTGAATGTGAAATAAGCCTTCAGGAATCTGCTGTCTCCAGGGATATGCTGTCTGGCATGGTGCATGCAAAGGAATTGAGGAGGCCAGCAAAATACAGGGGAGTGAGTGATGTTTACATTCACCTGTTGCTATAGTTTTGATGTCTATCAAATAAGCCAGTCTCTTGTTCTCCTCCACGCCTCTCTGTTGTCTCTCATTGATACGGACACTATTATTTGGAAAGAATGATAACCATTACCTTTACTGCTCTCTATCAAATCCCATCCTCCCCCTGCAAGACTTACTTGCAGTTACCCTCAACACATGGAGCCTTTTGTAGTTCTTTGACCTGTGACTCTTGTACAATACCTATGGCTGCCTCAAATAAGAACAATGCCTCTGATTCATGGCTTCATTCCAGAAACTGCCCCTTTGGACCCGTGGTTCCCAATAGCAAATTAGTTATGATGCTTCTACCTCTGAGCAGCCCATGATCTTCCCTTCTCTCTTCCTGAATTAGTAAAGGGAGTATGATATTTTAGAGTGACAGAGGAGCTCCCACTTGCACCTGAAGTCCCCAGCAATGTTGTACTAGGATCAGCTGGACACAGTGATGCCTGAATACATGCACAGGTTCCTTTTCAGGCAATAACCAAGTCGGGCTTGAATAAACAAAAAGGAAAACGGGCTTTAAAAGTGCTTTTGAAACGTTACAACCCTTAATCACAACAAGCCATTAAACCCCACTGTTGGTCACTGCCAGATGACTACTCAGAAAACATGCAGCAATGTGTGGTCAGGTCCCAGTACCCGTGAGCTATGTTCTTCAGAGTGGTACGCTTCCAAGTGTACATATCTGAGGTCACTCCCACAAAATGTCAGCACTGGCTACACAGGCAGGTATCACACTTACCTGACCAGATGAGGATTCACAAACTCCGTGCGGACAGACCCTAAGATGTCATTGCTTCCATATTCCACCAGTGTCAGCTCCCCTGCATTAAAGATCATGCAGACCTGTAAGAGAGAGAGGAATGCACTCTTGCAGAAATGCCAGGTAAGCACAAATATCTACCAGTGAGGTGAGCAGAAAACGGCTGCTGCAGACAAGTATAAATTCAAACCCACCTAGGATGAGCAAGGAACTGTTCATGTTGTGACTGTCTCAAGGCTGCTGAGTTTAGCTCTGGGCCTATCACTCCTGCAGAAGGAGCTAAGCTGTCATTCTGAGAACTATCAGACAATAAATCCTAACTTGTCTAGACTTCCTGCCTTGCCAAACAGCATAGGATTCCAGACAGTTAACACATTCTGTTTTCTGTACCTCTAACATCCTCTCTGGCTATTTTTCTTTTATTTCTCCTCTCTCCTATGTGGTTACTGCTTACACAGTCTTCACACTGGATTTGCTCTGTATCTGGCAAATGTGGAAAAACATGGAAAAGGCAAGCATAGGGAAGAAGCAGATTGGGATGCACACGGAGAGGATAAATCCAGGAAGAAGATGGAAAACTACTTTCCAGGAATGTGGTTGTCACTTTTTCTGCCAGAGCACACACTTCTTTACCCATCATTTACAGTAGCACCCTGCCCCATCCAACTTACGTTCTCATTGTCAAAGAAGAATTTCTCATTCCCTCCAGATCCTTGCCAGGCTACCTACAATGCAATGACACAGAGTGAGCAGTCTAGGCTGACAGCTTTTGGAGGGAACCATTGTGGTTTGTGGTAAGCTCTAATCTCCCAGGACAGATAACAAAGACTACACTGCACAAGTGATCACATTCCAGTCCTTCAGCTGTCAACACTGTTGTTCACCTGAAATTTGAGATGAGTACAAGGTAATGCAATAGTTGCTGTGATTACAACAGGCAAGTGGTCAGTTAGGCAGAAAACTGATACAGAGATTTAGTCTAAGTTTTCACCAGTATTTTCCAACTCAAATCTATAATCAGGAACTACTGCTCCCAGACAGATCTGTGAGCATACCATTGGTCTGAATAAAATTATACACCTGTGCAAACAAAGCAAAAATGTCCTGGGATGTTGTTAATAGTTTTGCCAGACATTTAACCTACTGCCATTTAACCTACTGGGTTTTCCAGGCTTGGCGTATAATCTCATCACTCTGCACACAGGTTCAAGGCATTGGGCAGTTTAATCTGGATTGTTCTGTACTGGAAATGGTACAGGCACAAGCTGTGGTACTGTGATCACGAATGCATTATATATATATATATATAATTTTTTTTTTTAAGAAGAAGCACAATAAAACTCATACATTCAACTGGAATGTACATCACAACTGGATGCGGATGAGCATCCAGTTTTGCCCTCCACTCTCCACTCTCTCAGTACTAGACAGTGAAAACACTGATAAATCACAGAATTACAGAATGGATTGGGTTGGAAGGGACCTTAAATATTATCTAATCTTGACCTTCCTGCCATGGGCTTGGTGTCCCCCACCAGCTCAGGCTGCCCAGGGCCCCATTCAGCCTGGCCTTGAGCACCTCAGGGATGAGGCACCCACACTTCTCTGGACAGCTGAGTGGGTGCCTCACCACCCTCATAGTGAAGAATTTCCCCCTAACATTTAATCTAGACTTAACCTGACAGCCATGACTTCTCAAGTATGACAGAGAGTAGCCTGGCAACCACATCAGCCAGTTCCTTCGAGTCCCTGGGATGCATGTCAATGGGTCCCATAGATTTGGACACATTCAGTCTCATCAGCTGATCTTGAATTTTCTCTTTGCTAAGAGCAGACTGGAGCAAATTCTGCAGAAGGCCATCAAGATGTTTAGGGCTGGGACACTTGCACTATGAGTAGAAGCTAAAGAAATTGGGCTTTTTCAGCTTGGAGAAGGGAAACATTAGGAGACATCTATGAAGATGAACCTTCTTTGCATAAGTGGTTTGATAAGAAACCTCCCAAAATCCCTTCCAACCTGAATTATTTTATGATTCTTTGAAAATAAATTTATTTTTTCCATGCAGAAAAAATACTTTGTGAGTTGCAAAGTTAAACATTTGACGTTCATGAAACATCACAGATCTTCCATTACCTCACTGAGCTTGTTGGAGTTGATGTCACCCAGTAGTAATGTGTCTGATGTATGGGCCACCAGATATCTGTCTTTCCCTAAGATCTTCACCTCATCAATCTCATAACCATAGTGGGATTTCAATACAACCCGAGTTCCCGTTGAGAGGTTTTTCACAATGACCTGCAGAAAGTATGAAAAATATGAGGCCTGCTTTCCACACACAGAGGAAGACTACCTCTGTCCTATGAAAGATTATATAACAGATAATATTTGGTTGTTTAGACATCCCCTCATATCATTTCACCCTGTTTTTAAAAGAAATCTTACAGTTTATTTCGTATGGGATGATGACTGTAGTAGAAGTGTGGGATTCTCACTTCTGCCACTTGGAAGTTTCTAGACTAATTGGAGGACTACTCACACTCAAGGATGTATCATCCTTTTGGAGTCCTGCTCACTCATCATGAATTACAGAGGGATGCCTGGATTACTTGTGCACCTTTGCTACCTGATTTTGAAGCAAGTAAAGCTGAATTAAATTAAGCAACTTCAGAAGCCTCTATTTTACTCAGAGGTACCTCAAACAAATTCACAAGCTAGGAAATAAACTCCATTGTCTTTTACTACTATCAAATTTTCACCCAGACTTGACCCTGTTCCTGAAATATTCTCTACATCCCTCCCAGCAAGTTGCTATGGACAAAACATAGATGTAAATGTGCACCTAAAATGCTTTGGTAATCACTTTGCTGTGATAATTCTGGTGCATATTTTTCAAGGTGGTGTAACTGCTTTAAAGGAAAAAGAGAATGAGGTAGATGGACTTAGAGAAATACACCATTACTCTTAACTCTTTCAAGTGTAGTTGTGTAATTGTATTGGGGCTGATGCTATCTACTACAGAATTTACAGAATTCTCTCAGCAGATTATGAGGAATCTGAATGGCTGGGACAAGGACTGGAGACAGTTTATGGGCAGGAAAGAAGCTGATGGAACAAAGAACTTCAAACACATTTAGTTTTAGTGAAGGTCTCATTTTCTTCAAGAGGCATTATCTTATTGGACATTCTCTTACCTGGCTTGGTCCCACATATGTCATTTCAAATTTATTTTTGTAAATGCTTCTACGAAGGCAGCAGTCAAACTGTTCAACACCTCCACACAGAGTGCCCTGGGGAAACAAACACACTTCTTAGTCAGTGAATTGTTTTAAGGGGAGGTATTCAGACCCTATTCAAGCAAAGAAGATCAAAGGTACAACAGAAACCCACATATCCCTGCTCCTCTGCAGAACCAACCTCCAGATGTATAAGGACCAGCCCTATTCTGACTTTCTTAAAAGAACAGGAAAAATTCCAGAGAAATGGAGCTTACCAAATATTGGCACACACATGACAGAGAGAGGTTTAAAAAATAATTTCTTTTTATCCTCATCTTTATCTTCATTTCCTTTATTCCCCATTATTGCTACTTCCCATCACCCCTCTACTACCTTCCCAAACTCTCCTCCCTTCCAACAGAATCCTTCCACCTTTATCTCTTTCTTTGTAACATTTCCATTGCTTCCAGCACTCACCTATCCCTTATTTCCTTCCCCTCCTCTGCAAATATTTGTTCTTATTCAACTAAGTTCTTTACAGAGAGAGTGGTGAGGTGCTGGAACAGCTGCCCAGAGAGCTTGTGGATGCCCCATCCCTAAAGGTGTTCAAGGCCAGGTTGGATGGGGCCCTGGGCAGCCTGGTCTAATATTAAATGTAGAGGTTGGTGGCCCTGCATGTGGCAGGGGGGTTGGAGATTCATGATCCTTGAAGTCGCTTCCAACCTTGGCCATCTCTGAAAAGATTTTAAGGGTTCTTGACTTTGTCAAACATAAAAAAATGTATAAACTGTCAAAAAGAAGTTGTAAATAGCAATTTCTTTAAAACTCATTAAATTATGTAGGGAGATATTGAACTTAATAGAGAAATGTTTAAAGAAAGATTAATTTAGAATAATAAAATATTCTGAGTTGGAAGGGACCCATAAAGCTCATTGAGTCCAATTCAACTGAAAACTCAAATATAAGAGCTTTAAAGAATTACGTAATAGAAAAAGGCAGATCAGAGGCCATAGGCTGGAAATAGAAAAAAGACAGTTCTGAACTGAAAATAGCACACAGAATACAAGAAACAGTTCAGTTTTTCTGGAACTGGTGCTCATGATACTGCCCTAGAGAAGCTATGCTGACCTTATTGAGCTTTTGTCAAAAAAGGGCTTGCTTCCTCTAAGTCATTATACAACGATTCATTATATTTTCCAGGTTCACAGAAAATATCACAGAATCACAAAATGGTTAGGAGGGCTGGCAGAGAACTCTGGAGGTCACCTGGTCTAAATCCCCTGCTAAAGCAAGAGTCATCCAGAGCAGGTTGCCCAGGACCACATCCAGATGACTTTTGGAGATATCCAAGGAGGAAGATTCCAACCTGTTTCATGGCTCAGCTTCCTGCACAGTGAAGAAGTGTTTCCTGATGGAACTTCTTGTGTTTCAGTTTGTGCCCACTGCTTCTTGTCCTCTCACTGGGCATACTGCACACCTGACTTTAGCACTGTCTCCTGCACAAGGGTTCAGACTAGGCATCTTGCATCACACTCCTAGGTGATGGTGACTATTCTGACGAGCCCTCTCTGTACCACATAACTCTCATCTCAGGAGAATGCCTGAGACTACAGCTGGCATTCAACTTGTTGGCTCAAGGCTGCTAATTCGTGATACAAACCGCACAGAGCCTTGAACCATCTCTCTTCCATGCTAGAGATGTGATGGTGTAAAGGTGAGGTATTTCTTTGGGTTTGGCTTCTTCCCAGGCACCACGGCGTGGGCTCCAATTCAGAACCCTCAGCCTATGAGAAGAGAGAAAAAAACAATGAAGAAATGAACACAGTTGAAGGAGAAAGCACTACAAAGGGGAGACTTTACCATCAGCCATCGCACCTATCATAGCTTCCAATGACAACAGCCTGGCCACCAGGACTGGCAGCTGCTGTGGTGAATTCCTTCTCTGAGGAGTCTCGGCTATAGTCAAAGGTTTGAATCACGTTGCCCTCCTTCCCATAAGCCACAATCTTCTTATCACATCCTGCAGCCACAATGCTGTTCAAAGCCCAGGCAAGGGCATAAGGAGGACAAGGATGCATCACCAGCTTACCCTACATAAGACAGGAGATAAGATCTTGAACACAACATTGGATTTAGCCCTCAGTTGAGCCCTGTAGACTATCAGAATGAGACCAGTATGATGCCTTTCCATAAAGACCAGTTCACAGGTGTTGCTTTGTCTGCATGCCCTAGGCTGTAGGAAGACAGACAGAAACCAGAGCTGAGATATAACTCATTTAACTGGGAGAGAAGATTGCTGATGTCAGTAAGAAGAACAGTACTATTAACTAGACTGGGATGCATTACTAACCTGGCAGAGTACATTTTGGGCCCTTCAGTTTATCATGCCAGAGGGCAGATGTGCTCAAATTGCTTCAGTTAAAAAGAAAAGATCTGAATAGGAATAGCATTTCTTCACCACAGCTTAAAACAGTGAGACTTCTGGAGAGAAACAGGAGGCTTGGGAGAAATACTGGGTTGCCCACAGTATCCTGTCCACAGACACAATGTGAACTTGTGACTGTTCCCTGAAAACTCTACCCATTCAACCATCATTCTCTATGACAGATCCCATTCTCCAAGATCTCCTAACATGAGATCTTCCTGACACCTGAAAAACTTCATGTCTTACACACAAAGTAAATTCCTCTCTTACCACTACGCTCAAGAGTAGATTCAAGTATCTCATTACTGCTCCATCTACATCAATGCTGCACAAAACTTCTTCCAGCAAACACAGACTGCTTCTCTCCAGACTTGCACTCCCTCTACAACTTGATCACTTTACAGAGTTCTTGAGCTGGGGATTAAATTGTGTAGACAAGAATTTTGCTCAATGAATAAGATCTTTGATACCTGTGATTCACCTGAGCCCTCATCATCAAAGAAGAAGCGTACTATGGTTCCATCTGCATGGCCAGACAGGATTCCTTTCCCAGAAACACTGTAAAGAAACAGACAGGATGAGGTAAAGTTGCATTAAGACTTGCATTTTTGTTTTTCTATTCTACCCTAGAAAAGCCAGTCCCAGAGACAGGGCTGTGGTTCCTCATCAAAGGAATCTTCACTAAACGTAAGTTGGGAGGTGAACACAAGAAAACGTAGTACTGTACCACTGTCTGTAAAAAGAAAGCTGACAAAGGTAGAGAGAGAAGAGAGTGGGCAATTAAATATCTTCATCACATAAAAGCACAATTATGCACTTACTATAACATACTATGTTACTAAAACACATAGAGGCTAAGGAATCTTGAGTGAAATAATAATAAACATTTCTTATAACACGGTGTTTCAAACAATCTTTTCATTGAAACTCCTTTAGAAATCAGGCTGGGTATTGTAACACCAGTAATCCCTAAAAGCAACAACAGTTGGAAAAAAAAACATCTGGACAAACACTCCAAGACTAAAACCATTATCTATAGCATTATTGTATCATGTACTTCTCAATGCAAACAGGGAGGAGGAGTAAGGAAGAGGAAATAGGCATAATGTGATGTACACATAATGAATACTTTTAATGATAATTCATTTATGGAATACAAATTCTATGAATGTTGCCTTCTGTCAATTTCAATCCCACATTTATCATTAATATCTATCAATAACTGCATGAGCTGTGATTAGAAATATGAGAAAAAGAGAGCATGGGAGGAGACTGGGGAGGAATGAAGGGGAAGAGGAGGGTGTGGAGAGGCCAGGTGTCAGATTTTAGAATGTGATTTCTTCTGAAAAGCACTGAATTTTATCATCTTGATAAGAACCAACAGCATAAAGACACTCTGCCAACCTCCCATATTGCCACAAGTTCTGCTAGGCCCAATGGCTGGACAGGAGAATGAGCCAAAGCAGTGTAGCTAAAGCAATTCCATACTCACTTGGAAGCTAGTGAGACCACATAGGAATCTGTCCCATAAATGGTGGAAGACTTGTTGTTCTTTGTATTTGCTAAACGAACCTGAAAAGAGAAGGGTCAGTGTTGCTTCTAGCCCCATACAGAACCATGGACTTCCTGCACTGCAATATCCCCAAAGGATTTCCAGTTTATAAGCACAAGAAATAATTTGTTTCTGGTAGGTTAGAGAACAAGCAGAAATGTTAGCACTGCAGTCACACTTCCACATTTCTAGGACAGCTCAGGAAAATGGACCCAAGAATCCAAAAGAACCTCCAAGGACTTTTCACTCAGAGGATGGTGACACACTGGAACAGGTTGTCCAAGGAGGTTGTGGATGCCCCATCCCTGGAAGCATTCAAGGCCAGGCTGGATGTGGCTCTGGGCAGCCTGGTCTGCTGGTTGGTGACCCTGCACATAGCAGGGGGGTTGAAACCAAATGATCATTGTGGTCCTTTTCAACCCAGGCCATTCTATGACTAACTGGGAACCAAAACCAGGAAATTTAAGCCAGTGGTGTTGTTGCTGATCAGTGTCCTAAGCCCACACAGTGATGTTTTCTACTCTGAAGGTGCTTGCAGGCTTTCATAGATCTTGCATGGAAAAGAAAATCAGGTAAGTAACAAGTTTCTCTACCTTTCCTTCAGCAAGACCAAAGACAATGGTATTCTCCGCTGGCCACAATAAGCAGGTCACAGCACTCTGTCAAAGAGGAAGAAAAAGAAGTAAAAGTTCCACCCTACTCAGAAAGCTTCTCATCCCACTGCTACATAAGGTAGCTCATGAAAAGTAAGACCATTCAGACCAAGAAAGAGAAGAAAATGGGTATTGGAATGGACCTTAATGTGGGATTAAGACACTCCATACTGATGTCTGAACTAGGTAACAGTGAGCTAGGGTACAGTAAGGGGCTAAGAAAAGCTAAAGCTGAGCATCAAATAGTTTTTATGTATTTTTTCATTTACAAGCAAGATAGTTATGAAATGCTACCAAGTAGGCCAGGCAGAAACAGGTCACTAAATCCAAATCAAAGGAGTTCTCAAAATCTGAGGTGTGGGGATCAGGTGAATAAATCTGACCGTGAAACCTAATTGTAAGAGAGGGCCAAAGAGAGTTTAACTGCTTCACATTTAAACTGAAAAATTTCAGTCAGTAAGTTTGGGAAGAGTGCTCTCTGACACATGCAGGTAGAACTAAGAAGCAGAACACTAAAAAGGCCAAGGACATGGCCTGACTGAAATTACAAACCTAAGTACACGTGGACACGTGGAAATTGCATTTTAACTGAATTCTGCACGCTTAACATTTTGGTTAATGGGGAATCTTGGGGTAATGATGCACCCTAAAATTATGAACCATATAGAAAAAGCAAAGCACATTTGGCTGCTAATGTAAATCCAGCCTGAGTCTGACACGCTATAAGGTAACCAGGTCACAGCTAGCAGGCTTTTTAACATGTCAGTGTAGGAACATACTGCTGCCTGCAGAACTGCAAGTTAAAGTGGGTGAGTGTTGAGCCCAAGAGCTCAAAACTCCATGCATAGGCTATCAGCATTCCATCTGCAATCCTCTGACAGTGCAAAACTTGGCTACCCTCTGCTACTGGCTGCAGAATGGGAATGGTGGCTGGGGAACAACCAACTGCCCAGGCAGATCCACTGTCTTGTTTGGTCTTCTATGAGGCAGTAAACTTTCTTAGATTTCCATACTTTTCAAGAGAGGTTATATGGGTCTTGTAGTTGGAGGGATTAGGGGAAATGCCATCAGAAACAGAGAGAAGATGCCCATAAAGAGTTTTTGCAGAAGTGGAATGCAGCGACTGCCATGCAATTAGTCTATGTGGAAAAGCAGGCAAAAGGCAGAGGATAACACGAAACTGTGAATGATCTTCTTGGCTTTATGAAGATATATAAGATATCCAGGTGAATTTGAGTGGAACAGCATTGTTCAGGACACAGATCCAGTCATTCAGGATACTGAACAAAGGGAGATCAGATGTTTACCCTGGAGCACTAGCACTGCATTTCTGGAACAGGTTTCTGAGGGAAGTGGTCACAGAACCAAGCCAGTTGGACTTCAAGAAATGTTTGAACTATGCTATAAGAGATATGGTTTAATTTTTGAGTGATCCTGTGTGGAGCCAGGAGTTGGACTTGCTTCTTGTCAGTCCCTTCCAACTTGGGATATTCTATGATTCTATCCAATCACCAACCTCTGTTCTTCTCACTTCGTATTACACTGCCAGACAGCCTCCTCCAGCCCTTTATCACTTCATTGTTGTTTCAGATAACTGATTTTCTTTGAGTGTCAGAACAAGAATTGCTACTGGGAAAAGCTGCAGGAATAACATAGATGTCAATGGCACAACTACAGGCAGTGCAATTGCTTTCCCAACAGAAAGGGCCCATGCACTGAGCTTCAAGGACTGAAGGAGGTATGAGTAAGCAATGGTATCTGGTTGGGAATCAATGGATGGTTTTTCTTCTAGTTCTGGTCTCAGTCAGGCACCAGTATTGCTCTGCTGCAGGAAGCAATAGATAGATTACAGCAAATATCTGATCTTTGATCAGCTGCAGAAACATTTAGAGCTGCTGATCTGTGAAAAACAGACTCAGATTCTCTTCTGTTTCTCCATTTTAACTCACAAAAAACATTCTGTCCACCGATGCCAAGAGTCGTCCCTGAAGTCTTGCAACTGACTGCATTGATCAATAAACAGTTAATTACTGTGTCACATCACAGCATTATGAGGCCTCTCAAGCTTGGAGACATATCTCAAAATGTAGAGATTATCTTAGCTTCTATCCATGTCTTTGAGTAATCAAATATCACTGACAGCCCACATATGTCTCTGAGTATGAGCACAGAGACATCCAAGTGTTGTCTCTATCCTACATCTGTGGGAGAAAATGGAGTTAAACGGGAGTCTGGGTCTCACCATTTGGATGAACTTGTTGCATATCACCTTCTTGTCACCCCTGCAGAAAAAGGCAGACAAAAATGACTATTGGTGAAGCTGGTAAAACTGCCTATTCCAGCTACCCCCTTTGTATTTAGCCCATTTTAATATTTCTGAACACAGGTTGTTTAAGTTCTGTATGCTGATGTTCTACCAAAAGCCAATTTTAGGCAGAAAATTTTCAGGGGAAAAAAAAGTTTATATATTTTGCAAGACTAAGGTGAGGGGAGAATGTGGCAATTCTCTGAGCTTCCAAAACTTTGGTGATGTGCCTTTCTCATCAGCACCAGCACTAAACACAACAGCAAACAATTGTGAGGTGAGGTAGGTTTGTCTCCATTCCACACCTATCAAACAGGGGACAGCAGTGTCAGCTTTACAACTACTGCTCCACAGAAGTTGGCACGTGCTTCCACCAGGTTCCACTGTGTTCAATGAAACCTTATCTGCTGCTCACCATGGAAAGATCTGAGTGAATCACTGCAGGTTAGATGATCTGTATCATGTTCTATAATGATGATCAGCCTTGGATGAGAACCCACACCAGTACCCAGAAAGTGTGCTGCATGGAGAGCATCACTCCCTTCACACACTGAATCACACAGAATTGTAGAGGTTGGAAGGGACCTCTGGAGACTGTTTAGTCCAACTTCTTTTAAACAAAGTTTCCTATAGTAGTTGCACAGGAACAGGTGCACCCATCCAGATGGATCTTGAATATTTCCAGAGGAGACTCCACAACCTCTCTGGGCAGCCTGTTCAGTGCTCTGTCACCCTCACAGTAAAGTTCTTCCTCATGTTTGTATGGAACTTCCTGTGTTCCCACATCTGCCTGTTGCCCCTTGTTCAGTCGCTGCACACCTGGCCTCATTCACTTGAATCTGGCACTTCAGATATTTATAAACAATGATGAGATCTCCTCTGTCTTCTCCAGGCTGAAGAGTCCCAGGGCTACCAGCTTTTCCTCGTACAGGAAATGCTCCAGGATCTGACTATCTTTGTGGCCCTCCACTGGACTCCCTCTAGGAGATCCCTGTCTTTTTTGAAATGGGGAGCCCAGAACTGGACACAATGCTCCAGATGTGGACTCACCAGGGCAGAGCAAAGGGAGAAGATCACCTCCCTCACCCTGCTGGCCATGCTCTCTGCAGCACACCTCAAGGTACCATTGGCCCACTGGCCTTCTTGGCCACAGGAGCACACCGCCGGCTCATGGCCAACTTGTGGTCAACTACTGGTCAACCAGGACACCAATGACCTTCTCAGACCAGGCCTTCTCACATCAGGATCCCTAAGTCCTTCCTGTGAGTGCAGCACTGGGCACTGCCACCAGACTCACCACTCCTCTCCGATCCTGTAGACGTAGACAATGTTGTCTGTTTGGCCAATAGCGATTTTGGTGGAGTCCGGGGAGAACGCCATGCCTTTCACCACGTAGCTCTTCCTGCCGTACTGTGGGCAGAGGGCAGACTGAGCCCTAGAGGAAGGCCACCACGTCCCATCCACACAGCCCACAGCCACGGGCAACAACAGCCCGGGCTCGGTACCCTCACCTTGGCATCGGCAGGCTTGGTGGAGAACTTGTCACGCCGCTCACCGTGCTCGTCGTACAGCAGCACCACACGCTCCGCGGTGCACACGGCGAAGCGGCCGCTGTTGGCCGACCAGGCCATGCAGGTCACACGCGCGGTGCCGTCCTGCGGGACACACACACAGCTTCAGCGCCAACACAGCCCGGATTCTCCACGGTTCCCCCCGACCCGAAACGACCCGACTCGACCTGCGGGGCCAGCAGGGTCCGCACGTGCCGCAGCTGCATGATGAGGGACGGAGAGCGATAACAGCACCGGATCAGACCGTCGCCGTACCCCGCTACAACCTACATCCGTTGCCTAGCAACCGCTGAGCCGGCACCACTGATGACGTCATCAAACAGCGCCTCGATAACGCACAACGCCCCCGCCCCCTTCCGGTTTCGGCATCTTCACTTCCGGTCCCGCCCCGTCCCACTTCCGGCAGCTCTCAGCCTCGGCGCAGCCATGGAGGCGCTGCGGGCGGCGGGTCGCGCTGTGCTGCGGAGTCCGCGTCTCGCCCGGCACGGCCTGGGGCTCTGCCGGCGGCGCAGTGAGTGCGGGCCGGGAGCGGAGGGGACCCGAGGGTCGGTGCGGGAACGTGGGGCGGGAAGCTTTTGTCTGGGCCCGGCTGGCCCTGAGACAAAGTGGGGTCCGTGGGCCCGGAGCCGGGCTGCGGCCGAGGGTTGGCTGCGGCCCCTGTGGGACTGAAGTGGTGCTTAGAGCCTGGAGCCAGGTCCTGGGTGCCCCGTCCCTGGAGGTGTTCAAGGCCAGGTTGGATGGGGCCCTGGGCAGCCTGAGCTGGTATGAAATGTGGAGGTTGGTGGCCCTGCATGCGGCAGGGGGTTGGAGCTTCGTGATCCTTGAGGTCCCTTCCAACCCAAACCATTCTGTGATTCTGTGGCATGGCCCTGCGGAGGGTTCCCTGGTAGCTGCAGCCTTATGCGCTATGCGGATGAGGTCGTCTGATTTCCCCGTGGATTCACGTTGCTTCAATTATGGGTCAGAGCTTTCTATAAGTGTAGCAGTAACGTTCTGGGAGCTAATCCCAGGAAAGAGGTGAAAAATAACCCTGAGAAGCATTATCTGAGTGTGAATGGCAGATGCATAGGTAATTCCCAGGGAGGGATTTCAATCTAATGCTTCTAATGTTGTATAGAATTCATAGAATGGCCTGTGTTGAAAAGGATCACAATGATCATCTAGTTCCAATCCCCTGCTATGTGCAGGGTCACCAACCACCAGATCACGCTGCCCAGAGCCACATCCAGCCTGGCCTTGAATGCCTCCAGGGATGGGGCATCCACAACCTCCTTGGGTAACCTGTTCCAGTGCCTCACCACCCTCTGAGTGAAAAACTTCCTCCTAATATCCAACCTAAACCTCCCCTGTCTCAGTTTAAAACCATTCCCCCTTGTCCTATCACTATCCACCCATGTAAACAGCTGTTCCCCTTCCTGTTTATATGCTCTCTAATTCTTTGGTCCTTCTCACTCCCTCCTCTGTGGGTGAATCCCAACAGACTGACTCTCAGTACCTTAACCCTTCTCATCCTATGTGAGACAGGTGAGGCTGCACCTTCAGTGCTGTGTTCAGTTTTGGGCTCCTCATTACAAGAAAGACATTGAGGCCCTGAAGCATGTAGAGAGAATGGCAGTGAAACTGTGAGGGGTGTGGAGCACAAGTGTTATGGAGAGCAGCTGAGGAGGAGGCTCAAGAGAGATCTCATGCTTCTCTAGATCTGAGAAGATGTAATAAGGTGGGAATTGACGACTTCTCCTATGTAACTGCTATATGACAAGAGGTGATCGCCTCAAGTTGTGCAGGGGAAGTTCAGGTTGGATATTAGGAAACATTTCTTCTCAGAAAGAGCAGTGATGCAGTGGCACAGCTCCTCAGGGAGGTGGTGGGGTCACCGTCCCTGGAGGTGTTCCAGAAGGGGGTAGATGTGGCAATGAGGGATGTAGCCAGTGGGCACGGTGGGGTGGGTTGTGGATTAGATGATCTTAGAGGTCTTTTCCAACCTCAGTGATTCTATGATGATTCTGTCATCATCCTTCTGCTCCATGAGATTTGAGGAGATAAATGTGTACTCAATTCTGCTTCATCTGTCCTTGAAAAGCATCCCCAGAGGAAGTACTTGGTTTGAAAGAAGTGTTCCTTTCTGCATGGCACTGATCTCATAAACAGTTTTTGATGAGAGTGAGGTTTTTTTGTTGGCTTTATCTGGTGGGAGCAGAGCTTGTAATGGATGCTTTTACAGTGCTTGTTTTTTTGTGTCATCTCTTAGTAATAGTGGTGCAAGGGCTCCTTCTTTTACCAGAACTTGCAGAATGTGAAGTAAATCAGTTTCCAAAGGAAGCTGGGCGTGCTGAGGGCCCTCTCTAGGGAATCTGAGGAGATTGAGGAGGTAATTGTTCACCTCTGCTTTCTTGAGACTCCACCAGAAGTGCTGAGAACCCCAACATAAGTAAGACTTGGACCTGTTGGGGTGGGTCTGGAGAAGACCATGTGGATGTTCAGGGGGCTGGAACACCTCCCTGTGAGAACAGGCTGAGGGAGCTGGGGTGTTCAGCCTGGAGAAGAGAAGGCTTCTGGGAGACCTCTTTGTTGCCTTCCTGTACCTGGAGGCCTATGGGACAGCTGAGGAGGGACTCTTTTAGTGAAGCACTGGCACAGGTTGCCCAAAGAGGTGGTGGATGTCCCTGCAGACACCCAAGGTCAGGTTGGATGGGGCTCTGAGCACCTGGTGGAGCTGTGGGTGTCCCTGTTCATTGCAGGGAGTTGGGCTAGATGACCTTAAAAGGTCCCTTCAAGCTCAAACAATTCTATGATCCTTTGTCAGAGGGTGCAGTGACAGGGGGTAACAGCTTTAAACTAAAAAGGGAGATTTAGATTAGACATTAGGAAGAAATTCCTCACTAATGAGGGTAGTGTTTGAACAGATGCTCTTTGTTCTTTATTTTTTTAATAGACCAATAATGCACATGGAGTTCTCTTCCTTCTGTTCATTGGAATTCATCCATAAAGCACATTCTTCTGGAAGCTAGCTTGCACTCTTTAAATGCCAATCTAAGCAGTTCTGTAACACAGAGCCTATGTAGGATGATTGCTTCCCTGTCACCTCTGCTTCAGCTGTGAGTGCTGGCCATTTTGCCCCTTTCCTGGTAGCCTGCTGCTGCAGATAACAGCAGATAATAGTTTGGCTTTGCTTGCACTGAGACAGCTTGGGGATCTTGATCTGAGTGGGGCAGCAAATACTGCTGTTCTTGTGGTGTGGCAGCACTTGAAGTGGATGAGGTGAATGCAGTACATAGCACATGCTACTTGCAGTGAAGGAGCTGAGACCTGGAAATGTTAGGTTCTGATGGGATAGCACTGAACACTGCGCAGATCTGAGGCCCTGTGAAGATATGCAGGAGCTTACTGTCTTTGCTGGCAGAGCTTCTACCTCCAGGGCTAAGGGCTTCGAGGGTAAACTCTCCTTTCATTGTG
The DNA here is from genome assembly GCF_987193195.1 of Phasianus colchicus. Taxonomy (NCBI): domain Eukaryota; kingdom Metazoa; phylum Chordata; class Aves; order Galliformes; family Phasianidae; genus Phasianus; species Phasianus colchicus. The sequence goes on along the minus strand of NC_143437.1, from coordinate 104,212,189 downwards.
TTCTACCAAGATTGTCACAGAACCAGGAGAGTGCTGTGGTGAGTGCAGGTAACAGCACTGCTGCTGGGAGCACTGAGACTACAATGAGGTGGGGTGGCTCTGCTGGGACTAGCCACAGGGCAGCTGGTACTTGGCTTCTGCTGCTAAATCTTTTTGTCTTCACAGAGCTTCCCGAGAGCTGGGCTGACATGCAGGAACCACTGCTGGAGGGGATGTGCTTCACTCTGAAGTACCTAGGCATGACACTGGTAGAAAAACCCAAAGGGGAAGACATGGCAGCTGCTGCCATCCGCCGGATCGTTGCCACGGTGAGAGCCAGCTCTGTGTTGGGGTAGAGAAGAGCCAGTTTGGAGCTAGCAAGTAGACTTGGGAAGCATCGACGTGACAGTCCTTAGCTCCATCTAGGGACTGTGCTGTTCCCAAGGGGAGGGTGGCTTGCAAGTGGCAGGCTGATTTCTACCTCAAGAGGAAGCTGTTTTTCTGCAGGACAGCCACCATTGCTTGCTTCCACACAGCTGCACGTAGAACTTTGTCCCTCTCCTCACAGAGAGGAGGGGAAGAACTGGGGAAGGTGGGGTCCATCCTTTCCCATGTGCATGGCAGTAGCATGAAGGGACTCCTGGGGTGTCCTACACTGGATGTGCCTAATCCCCAGGCTCTTGCTTTCCTGTCCATTTGGCAGGAACCTCTGCAGATGGGTCCAAGTGAGTGACGTTCTGTACAGAATCTGGGGGGTGGCTGGCAGCAGGGTGAGGTTGAGGGCCCTCACTGGGTCTTCAGAGATGTCTGGTGTCTCTCCACTGCCAGGCACGGGTGGGAGCTCGCAAGTTCCAGAAGGTGATTCTGACAGTGTCTCCAAGGGGCATCTCACTGCAGGACGCCGACACAAAGGAGGTGGTTGAGAACATCTCCATCTACAGGTGGGCATGGCATGCAGGAGGACCTGGGTAAGGGAGGTGATCCTAGCTGATTCTATGATTCCGAGTGTTCCTGAGCAACCAGTGGGAGACTGGTGGGATCTTGGGCAGCAAGGGTGGGCTGGGCCTTGTGCTGGCTCCCACAGCACTGCCTGGGTCTGAGTGCATGCAAAGACCTGGGCAACTTTGTGTTCTTCGTCAGTATCTGGCCTTTTCTGTGGACCCTGCTTGTCTCTCCTGCATCCTTTGTTCAGCAGGATGTCAGGTTGGGGCTGATGTGTAGAAGACCCCCACAAGTAGGGCAAGGCTGCATGCCTACTTTTTTTTGCTGATGAAGGACCAGAGGACCACCCTTCTGCCTTCTGGCTGCAGTGGCCTGAATGTGCCTTGGCCTGCAGCTCACTTGAGCTGACTAAAGACAGGTTAAAGAGTTGTTTTCCTGTTTGTTTGTTCTCTTCTTATTGCTGCCAGTTGTATTTTGTCTGTGTGTTTGTGGGAGGGGAGCATGGCTGAAGGCTGATTGCTAGGTGAGAAGCAGAGTCAGGATGTGTCCTTGGTGCAAAACTTGGGAGTCAGCACAAGAGCTGATACGCCAAAGCAAAGCATCCTACTTCCTGGCCTCCAGCTGTGCTCTTGCTTTTCTATGCACCTTTTGGTTCAGTGCTTGAGTTCACATCTAGGCTTGAACGAGGCATCAGAAGACCAAAGAGCACACTGAGCAACACAAGTTGGGGATACCTGTGGATGCAGGAACCTGTGGATCTCTTACTAGCTCTAGGTGTGGGGCAGCCTTTTGTCCTTTCTGGAGAGCTGGGCTGCTGGTTATCCAGGGGAGGTGAAAGTCTCAGGCTGTCTCTCCTGTTTGTTGGTGTGCTAGGAGCACAGCAGACCTGTGCTGGATTTCCCTGTTGCTCTGAGCAGCTCCTCTCTGCCCATAGGATCTCCTACTGCACAACAGACAAGCTGCAGAACAAAGTCTTTGCTTATGTTGCTCAGAGCCAGGAGAGCGGGGCGCTGGAGTGCCATGCCTTCCTGTCACCCAAGAAGAAGATTGTAAGCACTTCTCTTTGGCTCTTGGCTCTTTGAGGTAAGGGTGGGTATGAAGCCCTTTCTTCTTCCCCTTCAGGGAAAGCAGACCCTTACTTCTGTGCCCCTAGCTGTAAAGAGAGCCAGGGAATGCATGTTTCCTCACATTGCTCACCATCCACCTCTACACAACAGGAGGTTCTTCTGTCCCAGCTCCTCTGGGATCTCCTCTTGGGAAGGGCTGGCCCATATGAACAGACTGGCAGAGGACTGAGCCTTGGCCTTCCACATGAGCACTGCACAAGATGTGACAAGGCCTGGAGCACCCCTCTTCTTGGGCAGTGCTATTGCTATGGCTTGGGGTGGAGATGGAAGTAGACTTTCCCCTCTTTCTTGTACACAGGCCCAGGCTGTGACTCTGACGGTGGCTCAGGCCTTCCAAATGGCACTGGATCTCTGGGAAGCAGCAAATGCAGGTAGGAGGAATTTCTCTGACATTTCCCTCTGCTTAGTCCTGGGATTGGGGTCTGCATTGCCAGATCCTGTTTTGGGCTGTATGGAGGAGAGATGGCTTGCTGCTTGGGTGGTGAAATGCACCAACTAGGGCACTGTCCTTGCTGTTGTGCTCTCTGCTGCTTCCCCATGCAGGGAGCCTGCCCTGTCTCTGGCTGGGGGTGTCCCTGCTATCCATGCTAAACTCCTCTGCACTGCTGAGCTATTGCACAGCTCGGGACCCTGCAGGATCTGCCCTAAGCAGTGTCTCCCTCACCCTGCTCCCATGTTTGTTTGCACTGTCTCCCAAGCACAGCGGGGGCATCTGTCTCTTGCCCACAGTCCTGCCTGTACACCCCCTGCTGAGCCTTGTTCAAGTTCCAGGTGCTAACTCTGCTGCTTTTGCCCTGTCCCAGGCTCTAGGCAGGAACAGCCCCTTCACCCTCCATGTGTCTTGGAGCGCAGTGAGCCCAGCAGAGCAAGTGAGCCAGCTCCCCCGGGGAGCCCTCCCTTCAGACACCAGTTTGGGGTACAGTATGTGCAAGTCTGGCCCATGCCCAGGTCTGTCACCCATTAGGGCAGGAGAAGAGTAACCCTTACGCAGCTCCCTCCTCCTGGACTCTCAGGCTCCTGTTGGTGTCTGCACAGCTCCCCTTGTACGTGCGAGCCTGATGTGACAAGGAGCACTCTGTGCTATGTCTGGCTCACAAGGCAGAAGCCTCAGGTGATCTTTGCTCCAGGAGCTCTCCTGTCAGGCCCAGTGTTGCAGCAGCCAGCCCTGTTGCACAGGGAGCTGGGACGTGCTCTGCATACTTGGTGCCATGGTTTGGGATGAGACAGCCTCTCTCAAGGAGAGGAACCTTTGTCTGGTCGTCATCTTGCCAGCCTGGGATAAGGCTCAGCCCTGCCCATCTGCACAGCACCCACTGAATGTCCAGAGCCAGTCTCAGCATTTCTAGTGTTGCAAGTCTCTGTTGTCATTGTGTCCCTGCCCAGGAGCCTCTGAATGCTTGCTTCTTGACTTCGTGCTTCCAGCATTGACCCAGTCTGGCAGTGGTTGGGGCCATCATTGCTTGCAGCGTGCTCCAGGTGGTTCTCTGCCTGGTCCTCCAGCTGGGACATGCTCACCCTGCTCCAGTCTCTAGGCAAAGGTGTGCTGTGTGCAGCAGCCATCTCAGCTTGGTGGCTCATCCCCAGTTCACGCCCTGTGTTTGGTGCTCTGCTGGCTTGGGGAATGTGAGGAGAACCTTGGTCTGTCTCTTCCCTTGTGTGGCTGTGTCTGAGCTCCAAGGATTTCATCAGCCCAGTACTGCAGGTGCCATTTTTCCCCTTCCTGCTTGTAGACGAGTCTTGTCCTTGTCATGCCTGGTGGGTGACTGTCTTGTGAAGGTGCTGGGGACAGCCCTGCTGCCCCAGAGGAGGCTCTGGGCATCCCAGTCTGGATCCTGGTAGAGACCTACTTTTCTGTTTGTTTGCTTGCTTGCTTGCAAGGAGGAGGAAGAGGAGGAGGAAGATGAAAACCTCGATGAAACTTTATCTGGGTAAGTGGTGAGCTGGTGCCTGTGTGTAAGGAGCACTCTCGTGAGCCCTGTCTTGTTTCCTTCTCCATGTCCCAAGCAAGGGGTACTGCTGAAGCCATGAGTTTTGTGGGAGCTCAGATGAAATCTGTGGGGGAACTTCTGCTGTTTTCTCTGTCAGCTGAGGTTGGATGTACAGGGAGCTAAGGTGTGGAGAGACAGATTTTGCAGATCAACTCCTACAGTGGGGGGTTGATACTTTATCCTCAGGACAGTACAAGAGACATCTCTGGGTATATTTCTGCCACTCTTTGCTGAGGACAACCCATCCAGATGTGCTTCTCATGTTGAACCCAGAGCTGGCCCTCTCCTTCCCCAGATTTCTGTGGGCATAGGTCAGGTTGGATGCCCAATCATGCTGACGGTGTGGACTAGGAGCTGGGACTGAGCTTGGGAGGAGGTCAGAAGTGGAGGATTAACCCATAGGTCTTTGCAGAATTGTGTGTGGTGATGGGTTTGCTGAGCCTGTTCCATTATGGCTGTTTTCATGCACCTGTTAAGGCACTCAAGCCAGTGCCTGATGGGTCCAGCAACGTTAGCAGGCTGAGACTGCTCTAAGTAGGTGTCATCTGGGGATCAGCATGTGCTAAGTGTGAAGGTGTGTATGCATCCTTTTGATGTGGCCACTTGTTCTGGGGGATTCTTGATGGGAGGAGATGTGGCTTTGCAGCATCAGGGCAGGATGGCCTGGGGAAGGGGTTTGGTAGTGAGTAGGTTAGGGCCTTCTGCAGTCTGAGTGCCTTGTACTGCTGGGTCTGCATTGCCAGGGTCATGAGCATGGGTCTCTCAGCAGGTGCTTGCTTGGAGATGATGGGTGCTCTGTTCTCTTCCAAAGCTGCATGGAGGAGCTGGGGAGGGGAGCCCATGGACCGACAGGTAAGCTCTCTCCCTGCATATTGCTTTTCTACCTCTGCCAGCGTGGCCTTGGCAGTGGGAGGAGGTTGATGGCTCTCTTGGGAATGTCTACTTTCCCTTCCTGTCCATGTTGGGTTCCCAACCACAAATGTTATGGACCAGATCTCCCTCCCTCTTGCTTTTCAGAGTTGGTACCTGCTGTGCCCAGAACGAGCTCATCTACTACACAGCTGCCACTGAGCTGGCCCCGCCTGGAGCAGCCCCCAGGCAGCCGGAAGGAGCCAGGAGGAACAGGAGACCCCCCCACAGCTGGCCCTGGGACTGATCGCCCCAAGAATCTCCTGAGCTAAGCCACATCTCTGCAGCAATGGAACAGCCACTCAGGATTCACCCTGTGCCTGCACCCAGGCTGGTCAGCACCTGCCCTGCCACCAGGCACAGGGGCTGTTGGCACCGCTGCTGTGCAGCATGTGGACTGTAATGCCCACTCCTTGTCCTGCTGCCCACCTGCATGAACTGTCTCAAACTGCAGTTGCTCCCTGCTCCCCTTTAAGCCTGATGGACTGGTGTTCATTGCTCTGCCTGCTCTTGGTGCAGGTATAGCCACCCCATGTGCTCTGAGCCTGCAGGATGTAGGTGGTGCACCTAGGGCTGTGCTGATCTGACTTTGCTCCTTGTAGTGGCAACAGGGAGCAGCTGAGGCCGAGCAGCTCGCTGGGCACAGAGCTTGCTCAGCAAATTGAAGGTGCATATGACCCTTGGGAAGCCATAGCTCTTGGCCTGGAAGGGCCTTTTCCCTGCAATTCAGCCCTGCACCCTCCCACGAGTGAAGCGAGCTGTTTTTGAAAGGAAAGCTCTGCATTTGTAGGGAAATAAACTGAGGGTTGTTTTTTTTTTTTTTTTATAGTTGTCCATTTGCTTTTGAGTGCTCAGTGGGGGGCCTTGTGCAAGCGTGTGAAGTGCTGTGTCCACTGTGCTACCTGCAGGAAGTCATGGCTGGTGCTGTGTCCCTTGGGGGCTCCGTGTGCACCAGCAACTGTTTGCACAGCAGGAGCTGACAGTGGACCCTGCAGAGGCCAGAGATGGCATAACGTCCCATGTGGCAGCAGCTCTCTACCCATTTCAACCTTGTGCCTGCTCTGCAGCTGCTGTCCTGCTGCACTTGGTCTGTGGTGTGGAGGCATGGCCAGCAGGCTGCCTGGTTTCTCCAGCCAGGTTTGCAGCCGATTGCTATTCTTGCTGTGAATTATTCTGCTTCACCATCTCCTGCCACTGGGGAAGGCAGTGGGCTGTACCTGTTGCCTGGGAGCTGTCAGACTCCAGGCAATGTAAATGCCTCTGTCTCCCTGAGACATGAGGTTGCTGCAGTGTGCCTCTGATGGCACTGCAGCCCTATGTGACTTCTTGCAGGATTTGGTGGGTGTCAGGTCTGCAGTTAATCCTGGGTTTTACCAGCTGCTGCAGTGAGCATCTTCCAGCTCCTTGTGTCAGCCTAAAACAGTTGCTGTGCCTGCTATGTATAACATGAGAGACATTGTGTTCCTTTTTTATTTGGCCATAGCTTTTGTATTCTGCTCTCTTCACCTGATGGGGAGAAGCACAGCCTCCTGCCAGCAGCCTGTTGAGCCCTGGCATCATCTTTCTTCAGCAGCTGCACGTCCTACAGCATGACAGGCCAGCCTGCAGCACTGGTACTCTCTCAAAGGCCAGAAAGAAGTGCAGGATAGCCTTAGAGGACCTGCTGCAGAGCATGTGCTATCAAGAACAGAGCCATACACAGGAGTGCAAGAAGCGATTGGACATATGTGCTTCCCTCTTCCCCCCCACACCTGCAATACTGCAGGGACAACGCTGCTTTTGAGCCAGGATGCTTTTATTGAAAAGACCCCGCCACAGGGAGTTGCTTACCCTGTCCCTTCCCAATCCAGTCCTGCAGCAGGAGCTGAACAGCACCTGGAAGTGAGAGTCCTGAAAGTGCTTTGCTGGGAGGTTTATTCCTGGAAGACGCTGGATCCTGTGATGCTTGAGTCCAGGGCTGCAGAGCCAGCGCCTGGCTCGGTGACCAGCCACAGAGCAGAGCACGGAGGGAAGAGCAGCAGCCAGGGCACCAGGCACGGCCTCTGTGGCAGCAGGGCTCCTTGTGTCACCCTGCATCCCCTGCCTCTGGCAAGAGAACATCGCTGGGCCAGATCTCAGCATCACACACAACACGCATCCCACCAATCCAGCCAGGCTGGCTGCATTATGCATGCAGTGCACGCTCACAGTGAGCCCTGACGGAGAAGTGGTAGAGCCACAGCAGTGTGCTGGCCAGACCCATTCCCATAGCTCTGTGAGCCTTACCTCACCCACGGGACTGACGCTCCCTGCCCTGCTGCAGCCCAGCCAGGCACTGCAGCAGCACTAACTCCTCAAGCTCTCATTTGTGTTTTTGTCCCCTTTGGCAGGGCGAGGCATGGGAAACCCCTCACTGCAATGATGGGGTGCAGTGGGCTCCATCCTCCAGCAGGGACTCGCTCTCACAGCCCAGCCCCCCTGCCTCCTTGCCATGACCTCACCGACAGCTCTGGGGCCAGCACCTGCACTGCACCCTCCCCTCAGCCTTGGAGCCAGAAAGGTGCAGATCCTTCCCCCCAGCACAGCAGAGAGAGCCAGGTCTGCCCCAGAACATCTCTTCGGCAGGAGTCTGGTGCCACACAGCTGCACCACAGCCACTGGCCAAACCTGGGCTCTGGGATGCTGCCTCCCACTGGGGCTGTGTGCAGGACAGGGCAGCAGCCCCTCTGCTCCCCCACAGGCTGGTGGGATACCCCCACTCCATCGCTCAGCTCCACACTCCTTAGCGGCAGGGAAGCGGGGCCAGGCATACATGCACGGCCGGGAGCCAACTCCATGCACATCCCCAGACAGGTGCCCTTGGGAAAGCGTAAGTTCGGATACGTGGATCTTCGCATGCAGAGTTCCAGGCTGGCTGCCTGGTGCTGCCTCCTCTTCCAAGGCCTGTTTTAGCTCTGACATGATGCCCAGGAGCCCAGATGCAGAGCTGGTGCTGCACTTACACCTCGATTATATTGACAGAGGGAGACTTCTTCTATGGGAGGAAAAAAAAAAAAAAAACAACAACACTTTGAGGCCACGCTTTATGGAGACCTTGGGATGTTGGAGGAGGAAAGAAAACTTGGCCCTCAAAGTCCTGGAAGACAGGAGACAGAAACAGGCCAGTGGGCAACACGTGAATGGAGTTTGCACTGTGAATAGAGATGGCAGATAGACCCAAGGGAAAAAACTACTGCAACATCCCATTAGAGCATGTGCCATCAGAATTATAAATCAGCCTCTGTTGAGTAACAAAGAACAAGTCAGGTGCTGACCTCTCTGAAATGCAGAAGAGGTGTAGCCTCTATGTGGGGTGGTGATGGGGCATGGTAATGGGGCAAGCACTGGCTGTTGCAGGGAGAGGACAGCTACCATCCTGCAACATGAGAGCCATCCCAGCAGAGGTGTCCTGCCATCACTATGGGTGTTTCTCCTGCACTCATACGTGGGGCACAGATTGCCCCAGAGCTCACTGCTAGTCCTCAGCTTTTGGGGTGAGGACACAAATTGGGGTGTTTTCTATTTCTGGAGAGATCAAGAACCTGTCCAGCCACTAAGGCACAGCAGATGTTACAAGCCAGCCCTTCTGTCAGCCCTCCCCCTCACCTTGCTCCGTAGCAGTCCTCCAGAGGGTCGCTCTGGAGTGCTGTGCTCCGAGGATGGCTTTGTCTTCTCCTTGTTGTTGTTGGAGTCGTTGTCCTTGATGATGTCATACTGTCTGCAGAAGAGGGCGATCACCGCTGCAGAAAGAGGAGGGATGAAGGACTCCCTCAGGGCTGCCCCCTGCTCCCCTCCCCATCGTCACAGCGGGAGAGCAGCCAGGCCCAGGGGTTGGGGTGATGGTTGGACTTGATGACCTTAGAGGTCTTTTCCAGCCTTAACGATTCTATGAAAAAGGAGCCAGAAGCATCTAGAAGAACCAGTCCCAATGGACTTGCAAGGAAGGAGGATGCCTGGACCGTGCCAGCATTCCTCTGCATTCTCTGAGCCCCATCCTCTCTCTGGACCCAAGACTGTGCCTCTGTCCCAGCCTGCTGGAATGCTGTTAGTGGCACTCACCTGCCCACATGAGCAGCACGGCCACGATGATGATGATCTCTCCTGTCTGCAGTTGCCTGTCTTTGTCCAGCCCTTCCATGGTGATGTCACCTGTGGAGAAGAGCAGCCAGGCAGGGCTGGCAGCAGTCACCCTCCCAGCAGAACCCACCTCATGACCAGCATGATTCAAGGATCTGAGGAGCTACAGAGAGAAGCCACTTCCCCCTGACAAACAAATGTTGACTGGGAAGGAGGCACGCAGCCTACGGCTTTCCATAAAGACCCACGCTGCACATCATCTCTCTTGGATTCACAGCCAGTGTTTAGGCAACCCCCAGGCAACAGGCACAACGTGGCTGAGAAGTGGAAAGGAGACGACGGCCTCACGAGTAGCACTTGGGCAATGTCTCACCTTGGTTGGAGCTGTTGGAGGGGAGGCGGTCGGTCTCCTTCAGAGTCCGGAAGTGGACACGTTTGCTGGCCTGACTTTCCCCATAGAGGCCGATGCTCTGCACCTGGATGATGTAATCAGCATCTTCTGCCAGGTCCCACAGCACGCAGGCCCGGTTGGTGGTGTTCACCTCCCGGATGAAGCGCTGCATCTGACCGTCCTGCCGCTGCCAGAGTGAAGAGCTGTCATCCCCAGGGAGTTGATCCCAGCTGCACCCTGCCTGCAGGGCTCTGCTGAGTGCAGTGCCCTCACTCCTCCCTTCCCAGGCAATCCTCTACCCCTGGGGTGGGCTGGCACCTCTCTCCGCAGCATCTCTGTGCGGCCAGGGGGACCCCTGGGGACACAGCCTGGGTACCTGCTGTAGGATGGCATAGCCGATGACCACGTCTCCTTCTGGCACATCCCAAGAGACGGTGGCAGAGTTTGCCTTCAGCTGTGTCACAGTCACGTTGACGGGGGACGGCGGCCTGTCTGGGTGAGCAGGGGTGGATCGATGGGAGGCATGGGAGAGAGGCAAAAGATCCGTCAGAAAAGGCACTTGTCTCTCCCTTTCCCTCCAACCACAGGGGTTTTCTCCAGCATTCGCCCACTGCAGCTCAGATTTTCATCTATTGGAAAGTATCCTGCAGAGTCACAGCAGCGCTGCCTGGCATGGCATGCTGCTGCTCAGCCCAGACACAGCAGCTTCTCGATAGTAAAGTCCCACGCTTCTGTGGGGTTCTGAGTCCAAACAAGCCCTACATTAATGCAGCACTTCAACCACAACTGTGACAGTGAAACGAGGATCCTCCAATCTCTGGGGCTGCCCTGTGCATGTGCACATCATGAATGCCTGGCACACCACCCAGGGCTGCGTAGGAAGCGGCACAGACACAGTATTTATATCAACTGTGACAGAAAAATGGGGCAGCTTGTAATAAACACACTACGGAGCTCAGCCTGGGTACCTCATCTGCCTGGCGCTGCTCCCTGCCCCAAACTGGGGAGGAAAACCCCAGTGCAGAGGGCAGAGCTGATTTTGACAGTGCAATGCCATCAGCTGAAAAGCTGACAGCAATACTGAGCCACTGCCATCCTTTGGATTGACCCACGGGCTGCACCACTGCTGTTTTGTCATTTCAGCCCCTGGAACTACTGAGGTCTGAACTGGACAGCACATGCCCAAACCTTTCAGGGACACAGTTCAGGATTCAGCACAAGCCATGGGCCATTCCCAGCAGCCCTGATGTGCTCTACTCTCCTTGGAACATGTGAGCTCAGTGCTAAGGATGTGGCCATATCCTGCTGCCATTTGGCCTCAGGCCGAGAACAAGACCTGATGCTTCACCACAATAATAAATTAAGTGGACTTTTACATCTAACAGAATGAGGGAAGGTCTGAACATACCCGACGTATTTGCAGAGAAATTAAAGGTCTGCCATCTCAGCAATGCAAGAGTCTATGTATAGAGCCTGCAGAATTTTCTAGGTTCTGCAGAAAGACAGCATGGCCCAGCCCAGCTTCATGCTGGGGATGCTGAGACGTGGGACTGAGTCACTACAGTTTGAGAGCAAGGTCACTGCAATGATCCTGGGTCCACGTGGACTGGGACACGTCACTTGGTTGGTTTGCTGTAGAGAACATATGATGAGCATGTGGGATTTGTACACCTAGCAGGAAGAGTGAGGACAGAAAGAGTCAGCTATTCAAACCAGATAACAGGATGAGAGGTAATGGCCTCTGCCCAGGGGGGTGGTGGGGTCACTGTCCCTGGAAGTGTTCCAGAACCGTGGGGATGTGGCACTGAGGTGGGCATGGTGGGGTGGGCTGGGGTTGGACTTCGGGATGTGAGAGGTCTTTTCCAACCTGAATGATTCCGTGACTCTACAAGTTCACTCTGGAAACACGGGGACAATGTTAAACCCCAAGGATACACAAGATGAATGTCAATGGGACAAGACCTCCAAAGGAGAGCTCTCACAACAGGAAGATCCCCACATTAAACCCATGTTCTCCTGTCAGTTAGATCTTAGGAGGAAGTTTTTCACACAGAAGGTGGTGATGCACTGGAACAGGTTGCCCAAGGAGGTTGTGGATGCCCCATCCCTGGAAGCATTCAAGGCCAGGCTGGATGTGGCTCTGGGCAACCTGGTCTGCTGGTTGGTGACCCTGCACATAGCAGGGGGTTGGAACTAGATGATCATTGTGGTACTTTTCAACCCAGGCCATTCTATTATTTCTATAAAGATCTGAGTGGGCTTTTCAGGGCTGCAAAACCTCTGCACTCTGATATGACTCTTGAAAACATCTCTAACGCCAAGCTCCTCCAAGACTGCTGGGCTCTATGGCATGCTTTTCCCAGAGCTCAGCCCCACGCACTGCATCCAGCGCTAATGATGTTGCATCATTTATAAGCTATTCAGCTTCACTTCTGATTAAAACCCTATTAAAGAACGGGGCAGCATCACATAAACAGGCTGATGGCCTGGAGCACCCTTTCCTGTTACCACAGAGGTGTTGGACAGATGCACCTCAATAGCAGCACTGGTGGACGTGGCTGAGCACAGGGATGGGGCACAGCCCCACGCACTCTCTCCCTGTCCTGCTGTGCCTCTGGAGGAGGATCTGTGCCCTTGGCATTGCTGCTCAAGGGCACAGATGTTGGTCCAAGCCATCCATCCCTGCGGCAGGGCAGCCAGCCTCGCTCCACACACCTGAAGACGAGGGGTCACTTTTTAACCGCATTTCGTCCCAAACGCCGCGGGCCCCGGAGTTCCCACTGTGCAACGAGGCTGCCAGGGGACAACAGGGGACGGACACCAGGCCGAGCTCAGAATGAAGCAGCCCACTCCGTCGTGACGGCTTGCCAGGACGTAGCAATGCAGAAGGGGCCAACAGACAGCGGCAGTCATTGCCATGGAGCTGAGTCGGGGAAGGAAGGAGAGCAGCGGCCGGCTTAAAGAGCATCACCTCAGTCTGAACCGACAGCAGCGCGGGCACAGCCGGGCAGCAACGCCCGGAAGGATGCAGGCACGGCAGCTCACGGGGAACAGCTCACGGGACAGCCCTGGGGCACCGCTGCCTGCCACACCCGTCCTATCCCCATCCCATCCGCATCGCCATCCCATCCCATCCCCATCCCCATCCCCATCCCCATCCCCATCCCCATCCCCATCCCCATCCCCATCCCGTCCCCCGGCGGCACTTACTGGCTCGCACCAGGCACAGATCGCAGCTGAAGAGCACCAGCACGGGGTTAAGGTACGCCGAGAAGCGGGCCATGGCGGCGGGGCCGGCCCCGGACCGCAGCCCTGCCCCGGGCGGCAGCCCTGGCACCGGCCCGCTCCCTGCGCCGGGGGACGGAGCGGGGCCGAGCCCCGACCGCAGCGCGGGGGTGTCGGGGCGGGACGGTCCTCCCTTCTTCCCTCCTTCCCTCCCTCCCTTCCCGGCCCGGCTCCGCCCCGCAGCCCCGAGCGGCACCGCAGCGCCCTCCGCCGCCGTTCCCCGGTTCTCAAATCTTCGTGTTTCTGGTTGCCCCGACCCGAATGCGGCGCTTTGCTTCTCTGGCCTCGTTCAACCTCGTTAGCATCCCTTGGGCTCGCTGCCCGAGCATATCCCGTCCCAGTGCTGACCCCTATGGGGACGCCGCTCGTCCACCTGGATGGACACAGAGCTTCCCGCTGCGATCTTCCAACCAACCCCTTATCTACAGCCTTCAGATCCACATCTCTTCTATGCAGAGATAAGGATGTGGTGCAGGACCACAGAATCACAGAATGGTTTGGGTTGGAAGGGACCTCAAGGATCGTGAAGCTCCAACCCCCTGCCACATGCAGGGCCACCAACCTCCACATTTCATACCAGCCCAGGCTGCTCAGGGCCTCATCCAACCTTGCCTTGAACACCTCCAAGGATGGGGCATCCACAGCCTCTCTGGGCAGCCAAAATCCACAGGCCAACATCCGAGGCTGTGCACAAAGCCAGGTAGAGGTCATCAGTTGCCCTCCTCTGTCCATCAACGCTGTCACTCCATCATATCCCAGCACAGAGGTGGGGTCACCATCTCTGGAGGTGTTCCAAAACTGTGGGGATGCAGCACTGTGCTCAGTGGGCTTGGTGGGGTCAGTTGGGGCTGAACTTGGGGATCTCAGAGTTTTTTTCCAACCTGAACGAGTCTATGATTCAAATGTGTGGCTCAGCTCCATCACCAGGTGGTAGATAGCAACTCTTTGAGATTATAATCTTTATGAAACGTGAAGTCCTTCTGCTAGTCACTAATAACTCCTGATCTTCCTTTTTTTGTTCATTTGGAGATGGTAATTTTTTACCATAATTGGCTTGGGGGATGTTCAGTGCTGCCCAAGAACAGACATCAATACTTTTTATTATCATAGCGTACGGTGAAGCCAAGAATTTTGCTATGTAATTATGTGCAATGTGAAAAGCAATTTATTCTGTTGGGTTTAGACCAGCTGCCCAATTACTTCTTTTGGTGCTTCCCAGTTTCTATTGTAAGAGAGAGTTAATCATTATTCTCTATGCGTGCACACTGCACCAGTTGTGTCACTGTAGCTCCTTACCGTATTTCCTAGCCGATCATTTTTTAAAGATGGGACAACTGGACAGCAGAAGGTGTTTGAGACGTGGATGCTCTGTTTATTGATCCAGTGGTATGACAATCCCTGATGAATAATGTTACCACTCATCCCTTCCCCAGATCATTTCATAGAAACACAGAATGGTTTGAGTTGGAAGAGACCCTTTAAAGGCCACCTGATCCCATTCCCTGCAATGAACAGGGACACCCACAGCTCCATCAGTGCTCAGAGCCCATCCAGCCTGACCTTGGCTGTCTGCAGGGACATCCACCACCTCTCTGGGCTACCTGTACCAATGCTTCACTACCACAGGGGAGGTTTAGGTTGGATATTAGGAGGAAGTTTTTCACCCAGAGGGTGGTGAGGCACTGGAACAGGTTGCCCAAGGAGGCTGTGGATGCCCCATCCCTGGAGGCATTCAAGGCCAGGCTGGATGTGGCTCTGGGCAGCCTGGTCTGCTGGTTGGTGACCCTGCACATAGCAGGGGGTTGGAACCAGATGATCATTGTGGTCCTTTTCAACCCAGGCCATTCTATGATTCTATGATATGATGATATTGTAAAAAACTTCTTTATATGCAGGCTAAATCTCCCCTCTTTTAGTTTGAAATGATTTCCCCATGTCCTGTTACAATAGACCCAGCCAAAGAACCTGTTTCCTTCTTTTTTACAGCCCCTCTTTAGATGCATTTACACCACATGAAGGAATTGAAGCCAAGAGCCTGATAAAATGAAAAGCAATTTGACAGGAAAGTGTTATTTTAAAAGTATTATTATAAAACAAGAGGGGGTTATTCTACTGCGCTTCTAAGTACTGAAAGACTACAAAGACAGAGATGACTGAACACTTTTAATGGCTATCAAGCCCCTTTTAAAATATGCTTTTTTTCTAAAACAACTTAAATATTCAATTGCATATGTGCCAAAATTCAATGTATTCAATTCAATGTATTACTTTCATTGAAAGCTTAATTGCAACAGAGAATGAATAACAACCTCTCCATTGCAATCTTTAAGCTCAGAACACAATGGCAAAGCAAAAAGGAAAAGAAAAAAAATAAAGAGATGTGGAGGATGCCCCATGCCTGGAAGCTTTCAAGGCAAGCCTGGATCAGGCTCTGAGCACCCTGATGGGAGCTGTAGGTGTCCCTGCTCATTGCAGGGGAGTTGCACTAGATGTCCTTTCAAGGTCTTTTGCAACTGTAAGGATTCTATGATTCCAAGTCCAGATTCAGGCAATTGATCTGAAGAAAAATATTCACTTTTGTTCAGGAGATCATGAAGATCTGTCTTGAGGAGGCCAGGGATGGAGTGCAGTACCTTCAGATAGACTGGGACCTTGTGCTTGAAGTACAACAGTGGACTGGAGCTATCTATCATGATTTCCGGCTTGCTGATGCCCAAATTCTCACTGTGGCTGTGTTGCTCTGTGGCATTCTTGATGACAGAGGAGCCTGCTTCCTTAAGCAGCAGTATCCCCACCTAAAATTCCTTTGCAAGTCTCTGCAGAGCTGCCCTCCTATTAAAGGCAGTTGAATCCAAACATGAACAGTTCACTGTAACTACAATTTACCATTGGGACCATTGGTGGGGCACAGGGATGCTCTCCAAGGCTCTCACAGGTTGGATCCCTTGGACAAAATGGTGCTCATACATTCGTGCCCAGTACTACTTCCAGGCCCTGAGGTCAGCTGAACAGTTGTCCCTACCACAGCCACTAAACTGTCCAGAATAGGATGTGTGTACTCAGACTGCAGTCTGCTGATGTCTTGAAGAGTGCTTGGAGATAATCTGGGAAAGCACCAATGGGGCTGAACCCCAATTAAACAGCCAGAATGATCAGACTTCAGTGCCTGCAAATGGTCCCTGGCCTTCTCTGATTTCTTAGTGTAGGCATAGCTGACGTGTTTAAAGCAGGCTGTACTAAACCTGCATCCTGCAAAGCAATGGCTGAAAGGGATTCAAGGGCAGCAGGGACACGCATCATCCTCTGTGGTTATGTAAACTGTGAAGATTGTTCTGTCTGTAGATGGGAAAAGCAGGCATGGGAGATGTAGAAACTGACCTGGAGCCTCACCTGAAAAGAACACAAACGTTCAGGGAGCACAGAGAACACAGTGATCTGTGGAATGGGAAACGTCTCACAGGGAGACAGAAAGAGTTTGAGCTCTTAAAAAAGAAACCTAAAGGTTATCATATACTGCATACACAGAGCTGGGAAAACGTGCTGAAGGTTAAAGGCCCCTTTGGTCTATGGAGGGAGGTTGCGTAATATTAAATAGCTAGGAATAAAATCAAAGATGTCCTAGTTAGAAACTAGGTATGACATTAACTCTTGGCTGAAAAGGACTCATTTCCAGCATTGGCCAGGAGCATCTCCTGGTGTGGTGGTTTAACACTGGTAGGTGGCTGAGCACCACCACACTGCTCTCTCATGTCCCATTCACTGGAGTCAGGTGAGGTAACCTTTAAAGGTCCCTTCCAACTCAAAACAATCCTCTGATTCTGTGATTTAGGAAACCTATGAGGGTAGCTCAGATGGATTTTTGAAACTGATACAATGTACATAAAGAGACACTGCACTAATTAATAAGCAGTCCTATTGAATTTACCCCCCCAAATCTTTATTAATCTTGCTGTATTTTAATTACAAAATTGACCTACTTAATTTTGAAGAAAGCTGGCCTTCAGTCAATCAACACTTTGAGAAATTGATCATGTTATGCTTAGTGGTGTTGGTTTTATGCCCATCATTCCAGCCAGGCAGTGTCCCAGGGTGACATCATCCCTCCAGCCACCTACTGTGCAGGACACTGCCATCACTGAGGTCCAGATTGCTTCAAGAACTGCTACCTGTGACAGTGCACAGTGCAACATCCAAGTTATACATAATGCCTCTGTGAGGAACCCATGGAAGAGCCCGTCTGGCACAGTGTGCTGTCCTCACCATGGGAGATACTAAAAAACAAGTTGGAAGTATTCCTTGCAACTCAATTCTGTAAGTTGGGCTCCATCAGAAAAGGGGTGGCCAGCAGGGACAGGGAGGTGATTGTTCCCCTCTACTCTGCTCTTGTGAGGCCCCATCTGGAGCACTGCGTCTAAGTGTGGAGCCCCCAGTACAAGAAAGACAGGGAGCTGTTGGAGAGGGTCCAGAGGAGGACCACAAAGATGATCAGGGGACTGGAGCACCTCCCCTATGAGGACAGGCTGGGGGAGCTGGGCTTGTTCAGCCTGGAGAAAAGAAGGCTGCAGGGTGACCTCATTGCAGCCTTTCAGTACCTAAAGGGAGCCTACAAACAGGAGGGGAATCAACTCTTTGAAAGGGTAGATAACAACAGGATGAGGGGAAATGGTTTTAAGTTGAGGGAGGGAAGATTTAGGTTGGATGTCAGGGGAAGTTCTTTACTATGAGAGTGGTGAGGTGCTGGAACAGCTGCCCAGAGAGGCTGTGGGTGCCCCGTCCATCCCTGGAGGTGTTCAAGGCCAGGTTGGATGGGGCCCTGGGCAGCCTGGGCTGGTATTGAATGTGGAGGTTGGTGGCCCTGCGTGTGGCAGGAGGGTTGGAGCTTCATGATCCTTGAGGTCCTTTCCAACCCTGGCCATTCTGTGATTCTGTAAGCTCACTGTCATTCAAACAAAACAGAACAAGAAAAAACCAACCCTCCATGTTTTCTCTCCCATTCTTCAGGACAAGGAATGAAAGCCAGCACTGTACCAATATTTAAATAATGGCAAACAGAGAGCTCACAGCTCATCAATCTGAAGTCTTCTCACCAAACCAATGGCAAAACTGACACTGAACGACACTGTAAGTAAAACCAACCAACATGGTTTCACAGAGAACAGATTTCTGTAAACATTTTTAATTAAATTACAAGTCTGGGTTAGAGAAACTAACTATTGACATGGTCAGTTTCTGTATGGTGTTGTTCTTGCCCATATGTCATACAAGTATGTGTGCAGTATCTTAAACGCTAGTTACTAAATATTGTAAATAAGGACTTGTTTCAGAGTTTGCCAGAGTGCAGCTGATATATTTTTTAACAACAATACTAATGAAAATATAAAACAATTACAATGCAAATCTGCGGGGTAAAAAAAGCTGATGGAAAATGAAAGCAATGAGAAATTATACAACAAAGTTATCTCAAAGGGTGGCTCAAGCAAAACCACACCTCTGCTATGCAGTGAAATGTGCTGTAGTGTTGTACAGAGGACAGAGCAGTGGATAATGTGCTGCCTGGATTGAAACCTTGCAAACGTCTACTCCTAGAAACAAAGGAAATAGGCCCTCCAACCAAATTCCAGAACTGAAAATGATATTTAATAGAGCAGATTGCAAAGTGAACATAAACAGCATAATGAAACAGTTGTGGGGGTGAAAAAAAGATAGCTAAGAGCAGAGTAATATCATCGTTGCATTCTATGTTAGAAAGACTATTAGAGAATACTTCATTTGGTTTCTGTTTCCTGTCTCTGCACTGCTAAATACATAAAACATCAGAAACAATCAGAACAACAACAACAAAAGAAAACTGTTTTGAATGAGACTAGAAAACCTCTTTAGCTCATATAGAAAATTACATGGAGTTATTTATGATCGAAAATACGCAGGAAGAAACTTCCCATACTGTAAAGGCTATTTGATTTCCTAGGATCGAGCAATAAGAGATGCAGGAGCTGAAATTGAAAACAATCCCAATGAGAAGTAAGGCACATTGCTTTTGGAGTAATGAATCACAGGAACAACTACTCGGTGACCAGCTGGTTTCTTCTGTCACTTCGTTCACATTGAAACTGATCTCTTTCTAAATATATACATGCTCAAATTCTATTTGTAACTGCCAGGGCAAATATGCTGGGGTAGTGTTTTTAACCTGAAATTGCAGAGGGCTGGGCTAACTGAACCGTTGACAAAGGAGTGAACTGTAGACTCACAGGTGCTTAAACAGTACATCTTAGCACGGTGGGCTGCAGTACAAATTTTATATGTTATTAAGCCTAGATCCACATGACAAATGTGAATTCCCCACTTTCAGTCCCTTTCTTGAGCCTGGATTTTCCCATGCCTCTAAGCAGTATGCTGCATGCATGCATGCTGGGTAGCCTGCCTTAGTTCACCTGCAGGAGGAAGCAGGTGCTCCTAAACAGATTAAACTCCTCAGAAACAGTGCCACCAACTCATCAGCTTGAGCCAAGACAGCAGATGAGCTGCCCTGACACAGAGCTGAGAATGAACAGTTCATGGACAGACTCTTGGATAATGATGTTTTTCCCCACACATCACATAATGTGGGGGGAATACAATCTTGATATGTATACAAAATCCAGATGGTCACAAAGAAGTACTCATATCTAGAAAGCAAGGCTGATTAATGGCTTAAAAGTGACAGCAAACAGGACTATAGACCAAAACCCACTAAAGAAAGTCTCCTTTAATGCAGAGGCTTATCTTGTTGCCCGTCAGTAAGGCAGTAAACGTGGTCAAAGCACAGTTGTGCAGAGGGCAGCACTGAAGAGGAATGGGGTGGAGAAATGAATAGCATCAGTAAGCATGCATGACAACCAAGTGAGCAGGCTGGGGTGTGTTGTGCAGGTAGGGATGGTACCAAGAACACCACACACCAAACGGACAAGAAACCACATTCTCACACTGGTGACATTTTTATTTTGCCCCTCTGGCTGCAAGCCTTGTACAGCCTGCACAGAAGTCCACACGTTTATACTTTTGGTGCAGTACTGCAACCAGAGTGACAACTGGTTTTTAAAAAAAAAAAAAAAAGCAGTGTAACCACTACGTCAATCACAATGGAGCATTGTGTGCTGTCTCACTACTTACTGCTCTGCTTAGTGCACAGGCAGCTCTCAAGGACACCCTGGCCATAGTGCTTCCCAGTAACAGGGCAAAAATACTTCTGGTAGTAACACGCACGTATAAATCTGCCTGTTCACCAAGCACTGCAATGGCTTCCCTGTGAACTTAAGCACCAGCTGCCTGTTTTGTTAGCCTGGAAAAATTCACAGGGAAACAGCATGGAGCCACCTGTCTATTCTTCTGCTGGCAAACCTGCAAGGTCAAGTTTTGCAACTTCCTGGGATACTGGGTCTTTGGATAACAGAGAGAATACATTCTCTGACAGACAGAGTAGCACTGCCTGTGCTCCTGCTTCGTGCTAGTTTCTAAAATACCTGTGCATTTCTGGAGCACAAGAAGATATTCCCTATGCCCCAGAATTCATACCAACATGTGACTTAAAAAGAAAAAAAAAGAAAATTAACCCCCTTCTTTTGTTCTTTCCCACATAGGGAAGCCACTGCTAAAATATCTCATCCACATAACAGTGGTAGTATCGAAAAGAAATATGTAATATAACAAAGAAAGAATCTACAGTACTCACTTGCAGAGAAAAGGACACTATGTGAGCATGACAAAGCACAGTGCACTGGGGCAAGGCAGCTCAGTGGGTTCTAGGCTGCAGCGTTACCTAGGCTGCAGCATTACCAATGTAGATATGTACCATCTCAAAGCAAGTTTGTTTCCCAGTTGAGTCTGAAACAAGCTGTCTTCAGAGGGCCTATGCAGGCCATCTTTATGACACTGTCACTGAGAGTCTTCAAAAGGCCAGCAAATATTTATTCCTCACAGAATGGGAAGAGCTTCTTCATCCATTCAATACCCAGTTGTTAAAGAATACACTAGGCAAGCTAAAGCCTTTGCACTTTGCACAGCACTGCTTAGTTTGTGTGCATACTGTGCAAGAAAGCATCTTAAAGTGATCTAAACACTGTGCTAGCCAGCTCCTTACAGGGAGAACTGCTTAAAAAGAACCCTGATCTCACCCATCATCAGAGGAAGATGACAAAATGAGCTACTGTGCTGGAAGTCCTAAACAAGCAACTAATGTGACTCAAATTGAGACTGCAACCAGAGGAAAAAAACACAGTGGGTACACTGCTAATCCCCTTGTCTCTCCTAAACCGGGACAGACTGTCTCTATACCACAGCTTTGGTTCACAGTTTCTCACAACTGACCAGATGCAACAGTTCCAAAACACGCATCACAGAGGGAATGAAGTCACAGTCCCAAAGGCATTCAGTTGCTTGTGTTAATCCTGTGGGTTATGAGGCTGTGGGTTATGAGACTGAAAGAAACAGAGCTTGTAACTGAAAAGATTTAGAATTACTTCTTCCCTTCTCCTAGGGTTTACTTCCGGCCTCGCTTGTGGCTGGATTTTGGAAATTTGTCTCTCTGTGCAACTTGAGGTTCCATTTCCTCACTTCTCTCGTTCTCACTGCGCACTTGCTTTGGACGGCCTCTCTTACTTCTCATTTTCTCAGCTCTAGCACTGGGGAGCTTCTTAGTAGCCAAGGACCCAGTTCTCTTCTTTCTGCCTTGAGTCAAAGGATGTTTCTTCCGTTGCTTCCTTTGCTCTTCTCTTTGGCGGATTTTCATTAGTTTCTCAAAGCTTTTGGTGGTATTTGTGTTCATATCAAACCAGTCCTGGAGGGTTAGAAGGCAACAGGTTGGTACTGGTGGTGGAAATACCACACAAGGTTAGTAGGACTTATAATGGAAGTTGAATCCATGGCACAAATGTTTGGTCAAACATGAGATCTAGAAAAGCAACTAACTAACAAAGCTCTGCTCTCTGAAGCTCCCCATCAGGTGTCTCTCTGTCTCAGAACAGTCAGATCTGATTTACCAATTGTCTGTCTAAAGGCAGGGAAAATGGTAAAAAACTGAACAGCAACCATCCAGGACAAGACCTGTGACATGACACATTTGCTCCCCAGACCAACACATAAGAATAGCTATGTTTAAGCAACCAAATGCCACTTGAGCTCAGGGCCCCACTGCCAGCATTAAGCAAGGAAAGAATAAAATAGGCAGTGTGCATTTCCTTCCCAAGACCCTTTCCCCACAAACTAAAGCTTAAGGACTTCCAATTCTGCTTGCCTTACCTCAGCATGTGCAGAGTTGATATGATACTTGACTCCACTCTCTGAAATGAATTCTTTCTCACACAGGAGACACTTGTATTTGCCAGCCACAAAATCTCCCTGGCACCAAAGCAAAGAAATATATCACCAATTGCTCCTTAGAAGGCTGATACACCTATATACTGTACTTCTGTCTTGTACAGATGTAAGCTAGCAGTAAGAAATAGAATCTCTTATTCATACCGAACTGCTTTATCTGTACAGGAACACTGGCATGATTGACCAGCATTCACAAAGCAGAGAACAACCCTGTGAGATTCTGCAAGGTCTTTAGTGCTGTACCTGTAAAAAAATGCTCTTGCATTTTTGAATCTAAAGGTAGGACTGCAGCTTCACTAAAATGCATACCATGAAGATGCTCCCTCCTTCCTTCAAACGGTGTTTGCAATGGTAACCCCACTGGCACATAGAGAAGCACTCAAATTGTGAGAAATTCTGATTAGGAGATGGCAGGACAGTGGGTTGAACAAAGATATATCAGATGGACAGGCACAGTCAGGATATTGGTACGAAAGACAGTGAGTACAAGGAATGCTACCAACCAGGGTACAAGTGCCGAGGTGAGACTTGAGTCCTGACAGAGTGCCATATGCAGATTCACAACCCTGAAACAGCAAAAATTGTCTATGTCAGCAAAATTTTAGTTAGAAATCACTTCTTCCCAGGTAAGAGTGTCCTACTATCTGGAACACAATACCCAAAGGTATAAGACAGGAAGAGGAAAGGAGATATCAAGTCGTAGAGAGCCAGAAAGCTTCTTGTAAAGACCTTCACAAGGGACTTAAGATTTCAGTGAGTTACAATCACCCTCCATCAAAAGCCTGAGTAAGACCATAGATTTGTTTTGAATGAAGCACATGTCACAAGAGGGAGACACTACAATCTCTCCTGCCCTGACCTTGTATCTAATGGCACAGAGCTGAACTGCTGCATGTAACATCAATGGTCCCAGGTAAAAGGCAGCTTTAAGGCTACCCCATGTGGAGCTCTAGAAGTCGGTCTCAGGATACTAGATTATGCTCAGCTGACAGCTCAGAAGCTGAAACAGGAGGTTAAGGGCAAGGCATGCTTCTAGGTTACTGCTTGGTGAAGTAGGACAGCTGCTTTCTGGGGGTAAATGAATATAAGACATCATACTGTGATTCTTATAGTTGGTAATGACACAAGCCTGAAAACTGAGGAGAGCACTGTGAGTGGGACAGGGAGGGGGAAGCCTTTGTCCCTTTATCCCAATCCTTGGCACTCCACATCATATGCATCACCATGATAGCTTCCTCCAATAGGGCCTGAAAGCTGTCTAATTCTGAAAGCTATTAGCTCTGAAGAGTACAAACACATCCCCAGAGGGATCAAACAGGGTCTTAGCAGAATTTCTCTCCTGCAGAGACAGAAACTGCAGTTTCGAGGCTGTGGAAAACTGTTGGCTCATACAGACCTGAAATCAGCCCCCTTCGAGTCTTCAGAAAGAATTACCTGATTTGGACAGTGGACTCTTCGGTACATCTTTATTTCTGTTTTCCATTTGCACAGCACATCTTGACTAAACGTGGGCAGTCCAGGACGGGTATATTTCAGCTGAGATAAAGAGATAGAATTGAAAGCTGGAAGCAAAGCTAACTACACAATGTGACAAACACATCCCTTTCCTCTCCCCATTTTTGTGACGTGGTAGAAAGTGAAACAGCACTTCTAATAGCCAAACTCTCAATAAACAATCTTCTCCCACCCATCTACTGTTGTATTAGGCACCCACGAAACACAACTGAATATGGAAATCCCCTTAAATACTAGAATTCTAACTTGTGATCAACATACTGTCTGTAACTGCTTTTGTACTTGAGACTACTGGAAATTAAAGTACTATTGCTATTGTAGCTGTAAAGCCATTACAGCCTGCCTGAGTAAAATACTTACACCACAGTAATTGCTAATGTAGGCATAGCTTAATCTAATCAGAGAGAGTGAAAAACTTCATCTCTTCCACAAGATATCATTTCCTCAGTATTAAATTCCAATGGCCAGTAAACACTGGCAGCACTGGGAAGATAGCACTACCAGACTCATTTGATAGGGAGAAAGATTCAAACACTGTATAGCATTTTTAAGGTCTTGTACCTTCCTATCATCTGGAATCAAGTCCTGCGGCACTCTTCTCTTGGGCCACTCTTTGGCCAGCTCTTCTCCAGCTAGCTCATGGAGATAGTAGATTGCCACTTTTGCAGATCTCCTTTGAACTCTACCTGTGCTACTTTGCTCCCGTTTTGCATCTTTCAGGCTTTCTGTTCTTTCTTCATGGAGAAAGGTAACCTACAATGAAAGTTAAAAAAAAAAAAAAACAGAAGAAAAAAACTAAGCCTCCTCAACACTTCCTAGTTCAGCTACACTAAATATTGTGAATAAATACTCAGCCAAATCCCTCACAGAAATGCTGCAGCAGCTGTGGTTCACTAACAGAATTGCATCCCACTACCTATCAAGACAAATCCCCAAATCTACCCAGTGACACAGCAGTAGGGCTCAAGCAGAGAGTTTCACACAGCGACTATCTTGAAAGGATACCACATCTTTCACTGTGAAGGCCACATGGACAACAAGAATAGTGTTGCTTGTTCTGTTCACAGAATCACAGAATGGCCAGGGTTGGGTTGGAAGGGACCTCAAGGATCATGAAGCTCAACCCCCTGCCACATGCAGGGCCAACCTCCACATTTAACCAGTCTGGGCACCAGACCAGGCTGCCCATGGCCCCATCCAACCTGGCCTTGAACACCTCCAGGGATGGACAGGGCATCCACAACCTCTCTGGGCAGCTGTAAAGAACTTCCCCTGACATCCAACCTAAAGCTTCCCTCCCTCAACTTCAAACCATTTCCCCATGTCCTGCAGTTATCTACCCTTTCAAAGAGTTGATTCCCCTCCTGTTTGTAGGCTCCCTGTAGGTACTGAAATGCTGCAATGAGGTCACCTCGCAACCTTCTTTTCTCCAGGCTGAACAAGCCCAGCTCCCTCAGCCTGTCTTCATGGGGGAGATGCTCCAGTCCCCTGATCATCTTTGTGACTCTCCTCTAGACCCTCTCCAACAGCTCTCTGTCTTGTACTGGGAGCTCCAGTCCTGAACACAGTACTGCAGATGGGGCCTCACAAGAGCAGAGCAGAGGGGGACAGTCACCTCCCTGCTGGCCACTCCTGTTCCAGAGATGACTCTTCTAAGAGCAAACAACAACATAACAGGAAGCTCCACAAGGTTACACGTGTATTGGTTTTGGCTGGGACAGACTTAATTTTCTTCACAGTAGCTTGTAGGGTACTGTGTCTATCAGAACAGCAGTTCTGATATGACACCACTGTTTTGGCTATTGCTGAACAGTGCTTATACAGCAGCGAGGCCTTTTCTGTTTCTCATGCTAACCCACCAGTGAGTAGGCTGGGGCTGCACAGGAAGCTGGAGGGAACACAGCCAGGGCAGCTGACCCTAACTGACCAAAGTGATATTCTGTACTGCATGACATGATGCTGAGTAATAAAAAGAGGAGAAAGGGGTGATTGTTAAGAGCTATGGCATTTGTCTTCTCAAATAATTGCTATAAAATGATGAAGCTCTGCTTTCCTGGAAATGGCTAAACACTTGCCTACTGATGGGAAATAGTGAATGAATTCTATGTTTGGTTTTACTTCTGTAAACAGCTATTGCATTTACAGAATTGTTTGAGTAGGAAGGGACCTTCAAAAGTCATCTAATCCAACTCCCCCTGCAACAAACAGGAACACCTACACTCGATTGGGTGCTCAGAGCCCCATCCAGCCTGACCTTGAAAGTCTCCAAGGACAGGGCATTCACTACATCTCTGGTCAACCTGTGCCTTACCACCCTCACTGTAAAAGACTTTTTCCTTATATCCAACCTAAATCTACCCTCTTTAAGTTTGAAGCCATTTCCTCTTGGTTCTATCACCACAGCCCCTGCTAAAGTCTGTCCCCTTCTTTCTTGTAGCTTCCCTTTAGATAATGACAGGCTGCTCTCAGGTCACCTCACAGCCTTCTCTTCTCCATGCTGCACAGCTCCAGCTCTCTCAGCCTGTCTTCATAGGAGAGGTATTCCACCTCCTGGATCATTTTTGTGGCTCTTCTCTGGACATGTTGGCCTGAA
This sequence comes from Phasianus colchicus, assembly GCF_987193195.1. NCBI lineage: Eukaryota > Metazoa > Chordata > Aves > Galliformes > Phasianidae > Phasianus > Phasianus colchicus. The sequence continues at coordinate 104,186,011 of NC_143437.1, read as the reverse complement.
ATACCACATCACTATTCTAACTACAGCAATTAGCACTTACCGGCCCGTGCTTAGCTCGGAGATGGTATACAAGTCCTGCCTTTGATCTGTATGCTTTTTCACAATGATGGCACTTCATTGCCATTTTCTCCAGCTCAGAAGCAGTCTTCCCACATTTTTTAATGTGATACAGGTATCCCATTATGCTAGTGAAGCTGCCTGTGCAGCCCTGTCAACGTAGAAGAAAAACACATGGTTCAAATGCTCACCGAGTGATTATAAGAGCACTGCTGATAAAAGTGCTACCAGCTTTCTTGACAAACCAGAGACAATCAAACAGTGATCTTTAATCTCTAACTAGACAAAATCTGGCATAAAGAGCTGACTGCAACTGGAGAAATTGCTTCTGAGAACTCTTTTGTGAGAAGCGTGGAACAGAAAATTTCCATATAAGGAATAAAGAAACAAGACATTAAAGAAGGATGCACAAAACAAAGATTTTGAGATACAAATGGAGGATGTGGGCAGAGAAAGAGCCAACAATTGGTTGGGTGGTTGAAATGTCTAGAATGCAGCATTATGGAAATTGTAAATAAAACTTTCAGGCGTTCCTAGAATACAGATCACATCTCAAACTGCAGAGGAGGGCAATAAACTCCAACATTTCATGCAGATGTCACTTACATCTTTACAGCTATTACAAACAACTAAGGAAGGAAAGAAGTATACATTAATACAATACTTTTGGTGCACAAAGGAAAGAAATCAATATCCTTCCAATCCCCCCTTGAAGACATCAACACACCAAATACTCAAGGACCTCTAAATGACCTTTCTGGAGCCCAGGGCTTGGACCAGATGATCTCAGGAGAACCCCTTCAACCTTAACAACTGCATTATTCTATCAACAGTCTGCAATACTGTTGCAAGGTAAGTTGTTATCCTTTAACTTCCTCCTCCCTGACATCTTCAACTGAAAGCACTTACCACGGAATGGCTTGGTTGGAAGCCAATTCAGTTCTAATCCCCCTGCCATGTGCTGATTGCCACCCACCAAATCAGGCTGCCCAGGGCCTTATCCAACCTGGCCTTGGACACCTCCAGAGATGGGGCATGAACAGCTTGTCTGGTAATTCCTTAAAAAGGCAGAAGCTTGCTCTTCTGAAGTTCAGTCATACCTTTGCTCAATCTACATTTAAACAATCAGACTAAAGAAGCCATTTGAAAAAAATTAGGAAATCAAAAATAAAACCTCTATTTTCATAATCAGCCTAATAATCCTCTCTTTCAGAATGCAGATGGGGATCAGACAGTAAGCAAAGCTGATCAGCTTTCCTGTACAGGCAAGAGAATGTCACTTAAGAGCAAAGCCCTAATGCTTCTAGTTAATTCAACTAGCATTCATTGGACTCCTGTTTTTTTTCAGTTAAGAGGTTTCATCAATCATCAGTTATTTTAAAATTTGTTCTCTAAGCTCAGTGCTTCATAATTGTTTAGAGAAAATTTTCCATGCCTCCTACTGATTTCCTGGTAACACAGCATTCCTTCAAAGCCTCTCAAGAGACTATCCTGTCTTTAAAGCACAGCTAGAATATAGAAAGTTATCTTTTATCAGCACCAAAAGCACATCCAGCAGAACTTTCACAGTATTACATGTTCATGCATCTGCTGCTGTTCAATTTAGAATGATTAAGACAATGCAGCTCACCTGCCTTGTACACTTCAGCTTTCCCATACGCTTCAAAACCTTCCGAAGGCGGTCTCGCTCAAGCTGCTCATCCAATTCTCCTCCTTCCTTCATAACTGGCTAAAGAACAGCAGAAGGATGAAAGAAAAATGCAGGATGCTCAGCACTGTGATTTTACAGGAATGGATTTAATACAGTCTACAACACAGAAAAACTGAACTGTCTTTAAAAGGAGTGAACTGCCTGAAAACTACTTTGCAGACAGCTGTGTTTGAATAAGGACTTGACAGCATGTAGTTTCAAACTACAGCTGCTTGGATGGACATGGATGTGTATTTCTTTGCTCCCTGCCTGCCTGTGGAAAGCACTAACTCACCTTTATCCTACATCTTTAACATTTACTATTAAATCACAACTGTGATGTATTTTTCCAAATACTATCCAAACTTCTCAAAGAAAAAAAGTTCTAATGCTTCACAGTGACAACAGACTCTCTACAGCAACAGCAAAGAGGAAAAACAGACTGCAGCATTTGCATCTTTACAGCAAGTAGGCAAGAACAAAACGGCTTTTTCCATTTATTTTTTTTTTACCTTTGAACTTGTAAAGAACTAAAATCTGCCATGAATATAGAAAAACTGCTACTTTCAACCAAAGGACTGAAAAATGCAGTCTAAGGAACAATGAAGCATAAAATTCATCTGCTGTTTTAAAGAAGCAGCATCCCTACCATCTCTGCTAACCTACTACTGTTCTCCAGATCTCCAACCTTAAAATAATGAGAATACAGATGAAATGAGATTTGAGCAGCTACACTTGATAGAAACTACAATATTCACTTTCTGTGTGTATCAGGGAAAGGATTAAAAGACCATCTCCCCTGTAAGACTTTCAGATGTAGAGTAACCGTGTTACCTGACTGTTGTGGTCTGCCATGACGTGGTATTTCATTCCTCCTAAAGACTTCAGCTGTTTCCCACAATGATGACATGCAAATGTTTCCTACAAATAAATAAGGACACCGTGTGTGTAACTGCAAATTAACCAAAGCAGTGGGAAAGTTTTCTGGGAGAAAGGAGCACAAGAGCAGAATGCTGTACTTAGGCCTGGTAATTGTCCATTAAAAATAAAATAGATTTTACGGAGAGTACAATTTAGGAAGCAATGAAATGGGGACACTTTTAGTCACTGTACCAAAACTCCAGCGATGGACTGAGCTGGAAACACCACCTGCAGCCTCTACAGATAAAAGATTCTTGCTTTGAGACATGATAATGAGACGAAAATGGTTTTAACTGCAACAAAAATCTACGTGCAGGCACATCTATCAGTAAGCTGAAGAGAGTACAGAAAACATCTCTCTTGTTCTCACCTGTCTGCAATTTGCCATGTGTTTCTTCAGTCCTTCTACAGTCTTTCTCACCACAGCCCGGCAGGTAGGACAAGTAACTCGACCTTTGTCCTGAATTTCCAAAGACCACTGCTCTTCTATACTTCCTGTCAAAACGAAGGAGTTGCAATAAAACTGGAAACACAAAATCTTTTTTTTTTCCATCAATGTGCACAATGTATCCCCAGAGGAAATGAATCACATGCCACCAAACTCGTGTCCTACTCCAGAACATTACCAGCTTTAAATGCATCATGTGACAAGGCACACATCACATCTTTTGGAAGATGGTTTGATAAGAACACTCAACACTGCTTTCTTCTTGTGAGAAGAGTCCTAGTTGTTCAGCAGAAATTTTTCCTTCGTTCATTTTCATTACAGAATTACTTTAGCATGGACTTTTGGCAGAATGCTTTTAACAAAAGTGGTGACAGATGTGACTGAACAGTTTTTGGGACAAAGTCCATGGTTCAATTCTACCAAACAAATCTTGAGAGCTCCACTTATGTCAGACAGTGATTTTGGCACCAAAAGTGAAAAGAGCTGCACCACTATGCCAATCCTCTCAATCCTACAGCTAGGGAAAAGCATCCTGTGAAGCATGATTTTCAGTGCCTGGCCACTTTTGAAATGCAAAGGAGCAGCTCTATCCACAAGGATTATAAATTACTGATATGAGTTCTGGGAAGAAAGTGGCTTAAAAGCCACCTGCTTTAATTCTTATCATAAAAATATCTTATTATAAAAATAGGCTTTTCTCTTTGCCCAGTCATAACAGGAAGGGTTTGTCCCTCCTTGAGTAGTCAGCAGAAAAGTCAATGAATCAAACAGCACTGCTAGAGTAATTAGTAAGTGCTGTGAGCTACAGATAGCAAGCCAATGCTGAATCAAGGCTACAATGCTAATTTTCCAGCATAGGCTGCTTAGGTCTCTGGCTATCAGTTAACCAAAAGAGATGTGACAGTAAGTGTGACAGTTTTTCCTCCAAATATATTCTGCTGAGTAAAAAAGTATACATATTTCTATGAGTTTTACACTAAAACTATTTTAACAGGCTTTTACCTAACTGAAATGATTCCTCCTTCACTGTCCAATTATGCACTATTTTTAGGGTTAAACCTCACAAAACTACAGAGAGCATGCTCTGCACCGTTGCTCTGCAATGCTCCAACAAGACAGCAGCCACTCAGCAGTGAAAGACAAAATGGAAACATCAGAGAGACAGATGTTGCTCAGAGTGAACTTGCAGAATCACAATTACCTCTTACCTGCTCTATAAACCATTCTGAGCAACTGCTCCTCCCTCCTTACCTGTGCCATAGGTTTCTGGTTCCTTCCGAACATGGTGGCTTTTTGTTTTGGAGTTTTGTTGTGCTCCTGATTGCCGCTTTTTTCCTGTTTTAACAACCAAGGAAGACCAAGAGACTTAATTCTGTGAGCCTCGGTACACAAAAAGCAGAGCTTGCCTAGGAAGTTGCTAGTCAGCCTACTGCCTCAAGGCTACTCATTCAGAAATGTTCCACTTTACATTTTAAAAAGAACTTAAAGATTACAATCTCTCCTCTCTCTCAAAATCCACATTTGTTTGCAGCTGCAGGCATTGGTGTCATCCACACATTTATAATCTATGGCTGTTCATATGCAAAGCTCATAGGGATGGGAACTCTTTACACCAAAACATATCATCAGTTCACAGTATAGATGAGGCAATTTAATGACTTGTTAGCAACAAAATGGTCAGTCCCATTCCTCTACTTGTTCTTGTTTTCTTTAGACTAAATACCTCTTATTGTTTCAGTATTTTCCCATGGGTTGTTTACTACTCTTTTTTTTCCCTCTACATTTTCTTCATTTGATCTACAAGTTTCCTGAACTGCTTGCTGGAAGCAGTACTTCAAGAGAGACCCTGCAGCAGAGTGAAAAAAGTTTTGTCACTCCTGAAAGTTTACACTCCTGCTCAAACATCTCAGGATAACATCTGCTTTTGTCTCACATGAGATTTTACGCTCCCTAGGAGCATGCTAAGAGGGTTCATAGAACAGAATCATTGAATACCTTGTGTTAGAAGAGACTCAGCAGGATCATTGATTTCACCTGGCTCCACATAGGGCTTGATTTCTGGATGGTCCTATGTCTGAAAGCATTGTCCAAACACTTATTGAACTCCAGCAGCTCAGGGTCCACTCCACACCCACTACCTTCTGGTGCAAAACCTCTTCCTAACCCTATATGACCTTCCTTCGATGCAGCTTCATGTTTCATCATATACTCAGCAATCTCCAGTAATCTGCCTGATTATTTAGTTCAGAATCTTTTGGGAAACTAAAATGAACTTGACCAGATTGTTCTTGCTCTATTTCCTTTTTCCGTCCCTCTGCTCAACTTTGAGACTGAAATAAGAATAACCACCCCCCATCATAAAAAAAAAATGCTATTCAGCAGCATCCTACAAGATACACAGAATCAGGAATAGACATGGAGGACAGCATTTGGGCAGAAAAGAAGTCTGAAGTACCTGTATGCCTGTAACAAGATATAAAAAGTTATTTAATATTACCAGAAATCTTCTGCTTCTTCTTGGGAGTGTCTTTAAGATCTTCACCTTCCCTGTGCTCAGATTTCCTCTTGCCTTTCAAAAGCACTTCTGCTAACAAGCAAGAAAAGAAATGCTTCAGTCTTATTAAACTCAGTCTGCATAACAGCAGCTGTCTGCTACCTCAGTTTCTCCTCATACTTCTAAAGAAAAAAGTGGTTTTTTGTGAGGCACCTGGACACCAGTGAGCTTTATGACCCATTCACATTAGGAACTCCATGGTCTGCAATCCTCCAATACACAAGACATGGAAAGAGCAGTGTGATAACATGGCTTGGGAAAGTTGTACTGCTTAGGAAGAGAGCTAGAAGTTGCTAGATTATGTCATAAAAAGCTCATCTGCACACACAAAAGGCAGCACAGAGAGACAATGAAAGGTGGGAAAACATGGATAATGTTCTGCCTATCCTCACTATTTGCAGGCTCATCAAAGACCCAGAAAGTTGCCAGCACTTACAGCTCCTTATGTACTCAGAATAGTGTCTTATGACCCTCCATGAGTGCAGAGAAGTACAGCATGGTGCCACGGCAGGCAAACTAGGGATTCAAAGAAACAGATACCTTCTTCCTTTGATACCCATCAACCTCACCTTTTAGGTACAAGATTCAAGGTGAACCAATGGGAATTGCTCCCTGGACCATGCTTTGGAATGGGAAGTGTGTTGAACTGGTGGTGAGTGTCTTGTTAACGCCTGGGATTATGGGATACATGGAATGCAGGCAAAGACCATTTAAGTATTACACAAGACATTAAAGGCAAGGAAAGGGAGGGAATTAGGTGGTTTGGGGAAGAACTTGTGGGAAAACAAGCAAGGGTAAGGCCACTTGCTTGTAAACAACCAGTTGGTCAGCACACAAGTTTGCTCATACCTACGAATGCATGAGTGTAGTCTCTGTGTGCAGGACTCTATATTTTATGGACCTATGTCCATAGGTGACTGCAGGGAGGCTTAAGTGCCAGCCAGTAAAGCAATACCAAAGGTTGTAGGGGCCAGTGTGTCTGTGGTGCCACCAACTGGAATGAGTCTGTGAGTGTGATTGCATGCAACTGCCAAGTGGACTATTGGGGGAGAAGGGGAAGAAAACTGGGAGCCAGGTGTATGCATGTGTGTGTGGTAAGGCAGAAGAACAAGTGGAAACTGGCAACCAGAGGGAGGAGGGGAGTTCCAGTCAACTCCCTTCAGAATATGTGAGTCAGAGCATGTCTGAAAGGAGGTGCACACCAGCACCTGGAGTGGCTCTGCAGGCACAAGGCACTAGTATGTCCTTGTACCAGCAACAGGAGAGACCAGGATCCAGAGGCCAGTGCCTAATTCAGCTACAGGAGGGATTCACACTGCACACGTGTGTACAAACATAGATACATATATATGTTTGATATATATGTGTATGTACACCTTTTTCTCACTAACATATCTCCACGCTGATCAGCCAGAGAGGGAAATGGGATGGATGCCATCAGTGCTGTCTGTGTGAGTGCTGAGCACATCCATTTCTGTTGATCTGTATGGCTGGCTGTGTATACATGTATTGAATATACATGTTTGTATTCATGGGAATATATGCTCAGTCTTGCTACTAGTTGGACCTAGGGGCATGAAGCTGCAGCAACCTCACCTTTATCAAGTTAATATTTGGTCCTCCCTGCAACAGGATAATACACAGGTCCCAATTTAGTGAGATGAAGAAAAACCATTAAAGAAAGAAGAGCCACACAAAAAGTTTGAAAAATGATTCTGAAGCCATTCTGAATGTCCCTAAAACAACATAAAACCCCATCCACTCCAAGTAAGGAGATCATAAATGACAACAGAGAGAAAACAACAGTTGTAAAAACATTCAACCCCCTTCCCCACCAAAAATCTAACAACCACAAAAGCCATGTCTAAACCAGAATGCTGCATACTGATTTGCTTCTGTACATTTTTAGCACTGCTTGTTCTATTTTTCAAGTTATTACAGTATAATGCTGAAATGATTGGCAGATGCCCTACACACTCCTCTTCTTCAGATAAAACTGATATCACTCATAGAATCACTAATTTTAATAGACAAGTCACTTAAAAGGAACTGCATAACACCAGAAAATTTAATCTGCACTGCTGCAGTGGAGGAAATTTAAGCATCCTAATGTATCAGCATCACTATCAAGCTTATAATTTGTGGCTGAACTGCACCACGACTTAGAAATCATCAAGTCTCTCCATCTCTCATGAAAGAACTGAAGAGGAAAAACAGTTTTGCATTGAGCCAAGAGTGATGAGTACCTTTTTCATCTGCAGATTTGTTCACATTGTTTTTTATGCCTCTCATTTCCAGCCAGTAAGCAGGCCGGCGAATGGTCCGCTTGCTTCTGGACTCTGCTCTTCCATTCACTGTACTCTTCTGTGAGCCAGAAGAAATGTTGCTGGCTGTCTCATTATAATTATTGTTCAATCCTAGGGGAGTAGTTTCCATCTCATCAAATTGTTTAGTCCTGGAAAACATCAATTTGAAATCTCATTATCAGTTCTCTGAACTGGAAGATGCCAGCAATATATTATTATTATTCAATATATCTGTAAGAGTTTGACATTAGTAAGCTACCTGAGAGCATCAATATAAAGATACTCATCCTACCTCAGCATTTCAATGAAAGGAGCAATCACAAGTTCATCACAGTGTAAAAATAAATACTTCTCTATAAGCCATAAGGGGCCAGTGTGGATCTCACCTGAGATTCCATCAAACAAACAAAAAGCACTGCAGCTCTTAACATTTAGACTATTACATAAAAGTCAGGTGCAATTTTTCAATAGGAATCTCAACTCTTTTTTTTTTTTTTTTTCTTTTGACCCTCAGTCAAAGTCTACACAAAATATTACATACTTTTTGTTTTCCAGAGATCTTGGCCTCTTGCCCTTCTGCTGTCCATGATGCGCAGCGCTGGTAGCCTAACAAAGCAGAACAATTCACATCAGCACTATAATTTCTCTTATTCTTTCCAGTCAAGCACAATCATCTGCACTTTGAGGATGACCACATCATTCTTTGAATAGGAAAAATACATCTTTTGCAACAAGGAAGCTACTCTGTAACAAGGAACCCTTTCACTTCCAGCTACAGTAGAATTCCAATCAAAACAGCCACAAGCCCCTCTCCACTTCTCATATGAAATGCAATCATTCTCCTTGCACTGGGCATGGAGTTTTTCTCTGTCTTTAATTCAGTGGTACCTGCTTTCTGCCCATACCTTACCACATGACAAGAAAGACTGTAATCTACTGGTTTTTCTATGGTGCCTTTTCCCATAATAATTCTTGCATTTTCCAGGCCAAGAATGCTGTTTCTGTACTCTTTAAGTTCTTTTTTCATTCTTCATCTCAATTATTTTGTCACACTCCATGAGTTGCTCAACTGTTTCCTTTAACTTTTTTTGTTTAATTTAGATTTTTTTGTCATTTATAATCACTACTTCTTATGTTCTTATGTTGTTATGTTGCTGTACTTTGTTCCTGGTACGTAGACAACTGTATCATAGAATCATAGAATGGCCTGGGTTGAAAAGGACCACAATGACCATCTAGTTTCACCTCCCTGCTATGTGCAGGGTCACCAACCAGCAGACCAGGCTGCCCAGAGCCACATCCAGCCTGGCCTTGAATGCCTGCAGGGATGGGGCATCCACAACCTCCTTGGGCAACCTGTTCCAGTGCCTCACCACCCTCTGGGTGAAAAACTTCCTCTTAAATTTATGTATAGGAGCAGACAACAGTTCGAGGTTTGCGTTTGCATTACTGTGATAAGAGTTTACATGCTGCTAGTAGTATATACAAGAATATATGGGAAACTTTATGTCAGAAAGGTGGAGGAAACTCAGTGTGATGAGCAGCTGGAAAAAAAATCAGGCCATTTAAGTGCGATGTTATAATGATAAAATGAATGAGCACAGTCTGCTGTAATCATCTGTCCTGATCCATCATGAGAAGAACCTCCATGACTGACAAACACAGCACATGTTTGGCTATTTTTAGCCCTACTAAGCTTTGTAAAATAATCCAAAATCAGTATGATGAATCTAGGTCATTGTAAATGATCTGCAGCAACAAGAAAAAGAGATGTGCTGATGAACTGGTTCCACAGTTATTGAGGAGTCAGTGGAAAACAGCAACTGCCCCATGCTGCCTGTCCCCACCCCCACGGGGAAGGCCCTGGGGCAGACCCAGCACCCTTCCAGACTCATAGAATCATTGAAGTCGGAACAGACCTCTGCAATAATCAAGTCCAAGCACCAACTCGTCCCCACCGTGCCCACGTCCCTCAGTGCCACATCTCCACAGCTCTGGAACACCTCCAGGTTCGGTGACCCCACCACTCTCTGCTCAGCTGTGCCAACACCCGGCCACTCTTTCAGAAAAGAAACGTTTCCTAACACCCAACCCGAACCCGTCCTGGTACAACTTAAGGCCATCACCTCACGTCCTACCGCCGTTACCCGGGTGACTCTCGAGGCGAGAAAGAGACCCGAAATACCGAGACCCGTTCCCCCTCCCCAACCCCCCGCTCCTCCCACACCACAGCGGGGCCGCACGGCTCCGGATCGCCTCCGCCAGGCACTCACCGCGCTGCCCGGCATGGTGACGCCACCAGAGAGCCGCACGCACAGCCCTTCGCTCCGTTCCGGTCACCTCCAACCGTCTCCTCCCAGCAGCTGCCAACTCCCAGGCCGCGGGGACGCCGCCGAGTTCTCCACGCGGTCCGGGCCGGCGGCGAAACGACCCTCGAGCGCGCGCGGCGCCAGGCCGGAAGTTGCAGGCCACATCCCGGAAGCTGCTAGCCAATCATCGAAAGCTTCCGGCCAATCACCGGAAGCTACGGATCGCGCCCCGGAAACGCAAAGGTAGTGCCGGGAAAGATGGCGGCCGCGGGAGAGTCGGCGGCGCCGGTTTGCGTGTTGGTGCTGGGAATGGCCGGCTCCGGGAAAACCACCTTCGTGCAGGTGAGGGGTGGTGGCGGGCGCTGCCGCGTTCCGCCGCATCGGGAGGGGCCTGACGCCATCTTGTGTCCCCGCAGTGCCTCGCGGCCCACCTGCACGGCCAGCGGTGCCCACCTTACGTGATCAACCTGGACCCCGCCGTGCACGAGCTGCCCTTCCCCGCCAACATCGGTGAGAGGGGCGGCAGCGTGACGGGGGAGAAACGGGGCGGGGTGGGGGATCGCGTTTGTAGGGTCTGCAGGAACGGAGCGGGACCCTTCTGCTGTGAACGAGGTAAAGCTGTTCTGATGCGTTGCTTTCCTTGTACTCTGCGAAGAGGAGGAGGTATTTCACAGCACGCACTCGGTTAGGCTGTTTGTTCTCTCTTTAAAAAGTGCCAAGGCCTAACGTGAGGAGGACTTTAAGTTGTTGTGAGTGCTGGATTGTTTTCTTTTGGAAGGAACCCCCGAGGACCATCAAACCCAAGGAGCCAAAAAATCAAAGCATATGTCTGAGAGCAGTGTCCAAGTGCTCCTTGAGTCTGGCAGCTGAGGGCGATGCCCACTGCCCTGGGGAGCCTGTTCCACATAAAACCACCCCCTGGTGCAGAACCTGATATCTTGCCTGGCCCTCCCCTCCTTCATCTCTGTGCCGTTCCCTCAGGTCCTGTCACTGTCACCAGAGAGCAGAGCTCAGTGCTGCCCCTCTGCCAACTGTGAGGACCTGTAGGTCACTGTGAGGCCTCCTCTCAGCTTCCTCTGCTCTGGGCTGAACACACTGAGGGAACTCAGCAGCATCTCACGTATCTTTCTCTACAGACCCTTGACCATTTCGTAACCTTCCTCTGGAAACTCTGTCTTACGTTTATATCCTTATATTGTGGTACCCAAACCTGCACACAGTGCTTGAGGTGAATCCACACCAGGTAGAGCAGTGCAAGACAGTCCCTTCCCTTGCCTGTATGACAGTGCTGGGCCTGATGCACCCTGGGGTATGGTTGGCTTTCTGGGCTGCTTGAGCACACTGTTGGCTCATGTTCAGCTTGCTGTAGGCCACATTCCCCAAATTGCTTTCAGCAGGGTTGCTCCTCAGCATCTTATCCCTCAGCCTGTATATATAGCCAGGAATGCCCCTTTCTGGTTGCAGAATCTGGCACCTGCTCTTGTTAAATTTCATGCAACTGGTGATTGCTCAGCTCTGTAATTTGCCTAGATCTCAGCAAGGTGTTTTTGCTCTTGACAACGCCAGCAGCTCCTCACAATATAGTATCATCAGGAAACATGCTGAAAGCATCTCCCAGTCCTAAATCCAAGTCATTTCTGAAGATATTAATGAGAACTGTCCCCATAATGGAGTTGGAGTGTGATTAAATGCATGTGGTTTTATTTTTTTCTTTTCCCTGTCATTGACAATGAACATTTTAGCAGATTTGATTGGTTTTCCTATCCTCAGAGCCAAGCAGTGGCTGTATGCTAATAAATAACTTCTTAAAGCAACATAAAAGACATCAATTTTTAGATAAAATACCTTAAAAGCAAACAGGCTTTATGACCAGCCATTCCCAAAGATCTGCAGTTCCCAAGGCTTGCCAGGACTTAGCTTTGTTGAGGATTCTGTCACTTAAACTTTCTAAAAGTGTTAGCCCATCTCTTAGAAAATAAAAAAGATATTTTGGATACCAAAGTGTTCTTACTGATGTCATCTGAAGAGTTAGAGAATGCCTCCCAGTTCTGGGTCTCTCATAAAGTGATAAGTGTTTGAAAGATGTGTGATTTATTAACTGATGTTGATGAAATAATAAAATTCAGCTTAAGCAGTTATGGCTCAATAATCTGGTGAAGCTTCACATGAGTCATGCTGGGTTTCATGTATCTACTGAGAGCACAGCAGGTCTGTTTTGTTTTTTTTTATGTATGAGATTTTTCCTGCTGGTACTAGATTTGTTACTGAGGCAAAAGGAGACTTGATAGAAAAGGAAAGAGTTTTGATGATAAGCAAATTAACAAAGAAGACTGTTTTAAAATAAATGTACTGAAACAATTTATGCTTGCTCCCATTCTAGATATCCGGGACACTGTGAAGTACAAAGAAGTCATGAAGCAGTATCCTTTCTTTTGGTCTTGCAATGATCTTTGAAATCTCAGGTTTTGAAAAAGCTGTCACTTTTACATGGGAGGATGAAGGGGGATTGGGATTGCAACAATGCAGATTGTTGCACAAAGACCAAAGGTTTTTGACTGTATATTTCTCGCATCTGAGATTAGAAATGTGTGTGAGCAAGATTTTTATGCTCCTTGGGTCATTCTCTTCTTATGTGCTGCAGGTGTTTCTGCTTAGTAGTATGTTTTTACAAATAGCATGAATCATAGAACTGTTTGAGTTGGAAAGGACCTCTGAGCTCATGTAGTTCCAACCCCCTGCTGTAGGCAGGGATACCTCCCTCTAGGCCAGGCTGCTCACAGCCCCATCCAGCCTGGCCTTCAATGCTTCCATGGAGGGGAGCATCCACAGCTTCACTGGGCAACCTGTTCAGTGTCTCACCACCTTCACAGGAACTCTGTCCACGTCTCTTTTGTGTTTTTTGTTCACCCAGTTTCTATTTGTAATAGAGGAGGCCAGCAGCTTCTTCCCTGTGTATTTACAAATCTAATTTTGTTCTTAAAATCATGCAAATTAGTATTTGCCCATAGAAGGTGATGAAAAACTATTTCTGCATAGTTTGATCATAATAAAATTTTGTCTCTCTGGGTCTGTAAGACATTGGAGTTGTGTCTTAAGCTGCACAGTAGCTTGGGGATTGTGATTCAGTAATATTATACTAAAGTGACTGCAATTCCAGAGAGGTGTGGAGGTCTTTTATCCTTTCAGTTGTAGGTTTTGCAGATGGATGTAATATACAGTGCTTGGATTTGGCCTACTGGTTTGGCTCTCTTAATGTAATGTTTTAGGAAAAAATAGAAATGATGGATGTTAGGATTATGATTTTGGCTGTTTGATTAGGAGTTACTAGCAAAACATCTTAGCAGAAGTTTGAATTTGATATATGGGCATGTTATTTGCTTTGCTGTGTCTGTTAACTGTCACTGGAGTTTAACATCTCATTAACTTCTTTACAGAAGGGTTGTTAAGCATTGCAATAGGCTGCCCAGGGAGGTGGTTGAGTCACCATCCCTGGATGTGTTTAAAAACCATTTGGATGTGGTGCTCAGGGACATGATTTAGCAGAGGGTTGTTGGAGTTAGGGTAGTATGGTTAGGTTGTGGTTGGACTTGATGATCTTGAAGGTCTTTTCCAGCCTGAGCAATTCTATGATTAAACAGTGCTTAAAGAGTGTCTGTCAGTATGCTTGGAGATCTAGAGCAGTGACCCTGGAATACTGCATGTACTGGCAAATCACTCCTAGCTTTTATGCAGTAAAAAAAAATATATGACATAATAAAAGAGTATTTGTGTCTGTGAACTTAATTAATAGACAGATCCATATGCACAGAAAGGAATTTTCAAGTCTTCGTCCTCAGGGTGCTCCCAGTATGTTTACAGGGTTCATTCCCATTCATTCCATTTGAATTCTGACTGTGAATGATTTGTGCAGGAAATCTTTTAATTATATTTTGAAGCACATATTCTTAAAAATGAAATGCATTCAGGACACTGTTAAGTACTGAGTTACTGACTGTGTAGTGCATCTATTTGGAAAGACAAAGAACATGTGTGCATACATTTTTCTCTGTCTGAAATAGTCATGGTTGGATACTGGCAAGGGAAACCTCGGGGTAAACTCTCTTCATTTTGACAGTCACACTTGTTGGTGTAAAAAAAAAAAAAAGGCCATGCTATTTATCTACTGCAGCACTTAGAAGACTTAATTGTGTATGTGTAGTATTGTCTTATTCTGTAAGGTACCCAGTGTGCATTGCAAAAGGCCAACAACTGTCAGAATGTTAAAAATAAGCTCTCTGAGGTCTGCATGATCACCTGCTTTCCTGAATGAAGCATCTAGATACGGGCTGGGCCCGAATGGTGGAATAGTGACCTCTCTTAATCTTTTTGCTACGAGATTTGATCAGGTATGAGGTTGCTCATATGTGTATACTGTGCCTGGAGGCTGTAGTTATTTTTTGTGTATAGAGTTTTAGAAAGTGCTATTTAACCTTCTAATATTTTTTTAGAGTTAGTGCATTCTCCTTATTTTGCAAAGCAGCCAAACTGCAGTAGCTCTTTAATTAAGTGAAATATATCCTTATTCTTTTCCTACAATTCTTTGTAATGTAAAATTTGAGGTCTCATGTACAGAACTTTAAGTCACATAACTGTTCTGTTTCTGTATTCACTGTAAAAACTTGCATGTGATTGCTCTGATTTTGAAGTACAGAAGTCACTTTTGGAGATTGATCAAGTTTCCCTAAGCTTATTTGATAATTTTATATTCTCTTAAACGTTAATGCTTAATCAGCACTGGAGTGGCAACCTTACTGAGTTAAAGAAGTGCCAAATCTCTTAGGAAATAAGTAGAGAACAGCTGCATTCATTGTACCATTTGTTTCAGCAGGTACCAGAACACAGGTAAAATCAGGGCTGTTTTTGCAAGGTTTCACTGTATCTGAGTATTTGCTATCTGTTTCCATCTTCAGATTTAGAGACTTCTAGCTTTTATTGTATCACTGTCTATTTTTATAGCTATGGTAGTTGTGTAAGCTAAAGTTGAGGCTTGCATTACAAAATGATTATTCAAGTTTCCTGTTCAGAGCCTAAATACAAAATGTGCTGCTGCTTTTTCCATCAGGTGATGAAGTTTATCGAAAAACGACAAAATGCATCCAAGTGAGTATATTCTACCAAGTTTTGTTATTCTGGAATCTATGTGGGAAAATATGTGACATCCATAAAAAGGATCTCTCTGTGTTTCCTAGTTGTTCTTCGACCTTGGGGTAAATTTTATCTGGAAAAAAAGTGTAGAAATAGAACAAGTTACTGGACTTTAAAAAAAAAAAAGTATTATGAAGAAATATCTACTGATTCTAGATTGGCTTTTCTCATCCTTCATCAGACTTCCACTTTTTTCTTCACTTTCCTTCTTAAACAGGCAAGACTTAGCTTTGATTCTGGAGAGATAGTATGTGTGAAATGAATGCCTTTGGCTCTAACAGAATCTTAAGAGAGTGAGTGCTTCTCACAAAAGTCACACAGGAATTTTTCAGCTATACTCATGAATCTCATCGCTGTTTGGGAGAAGCTTTTCTGATCTGTAGCACAGTAATAATGTGATTTGCTGTTCCCTGCATGTGGTAATCTGGTCACAACAGGACTTTTGCCTGACTAATTTTGACTTTTTTTGTTGGTGGTGACTTCTTAACAGGTATGTTATCATTGACACACCAGGACAGATTGAGGTGTTCACGTGGTCAGCATCAGGAACCATCATAACTGAGGCACTGGTAGGTGTATTCTACATTACTTGATATTGAGGCTGTGTGAAAAATGGGCCTGCCTTCTTCTAATCAAGATGCCTTTTGCCATGTTTTTCCAGGCTTCTTCTTTTCCTTCAGTTGTTGTTTATGTGATGGACACCTCTCGCAGTACCAACCCTATCACCTTTATGTCCAACATGCTGTATGCCTGCAGGTAAGAAAAGCTGAATATGCAAACCATCTCATTTGAGTGCATTGTCCCCTTTATGTTATCTGTTTGGGTGGGAGAGTGACTGTTTAGACTTCATCCAGGGAGCTTTTCAGTTGAGAATATGTCCAGCTCATTTTTTGGGAATGTGGCTGATAGGAAGGACCAAGGCTTACAGTTAAGTTAGAATGTTGTTGTGGCTATATTCAATCTGCCTTCTGACTTGAATAAGGGATTTCTGTTCTTAAAATAAATAATGGAGCAGACAAATTATTAAGTATGTAAATCCCAATGTTGACTTCTTTTAATGCATTTCTTCCAGATGTTGACTGTAGTTCAGTTTTCTTCTTCTTGTCTCTGAGAAAAGATGGTTCTAACTTAAATGTCTGACAAGTAGAGGCTTAGCATATTGGATTTCTAGAATCATAAAATGGCCTGGGTTGAAAAGGACCACAATGATCATCTAGTTTCAACCCCCCTGCTATGTGCAGGGTCGCCAGCCACCAGACCAGGCTGCCCAGAGCCACATCCAGCCTGGCCTTGAATGCCTCCAGGGATTCAGAAGGGATCAGAAGAGATCTTGGAAGTCATCTTGGAATGTTTTGATGTTTTGCACAAGTCTTGCCTGCTTTCTGTTTAATATTTTTATCTGCTCTAATGAGTGTTAAATTATTTTTTAACAGTTCTTTTTTTTTTTTTTTTTTTTTTTTTTGGTTAAAATTTCAGTATCCTGTACAAGACAAAGCTGCCTTTTATTGTTGTCATGAACAAGGTAAATGAAAGCTATGGTTTCTAAATTCCAGTAGAGTATTTTTCTCTTTAGCTTGTTTTATTCTACCATCTTCATCTTATTATAGAATCGTAGAATCATAGAATGGCCTGGGTTGAAAAGGACCACAGTGATCATTGAGTTTCAACCCCTCTGCTATGTGCAGGGTTGCCAATCACCAGGCCAGGCTTTTTCTGAAAAAGAAAGGCTGGGAAGGAGCTGCAGGCTGAAAACTGAATCTAGAAAAGATCTTTAACCAGGCAAAGTAAGTAGTGAGGAAAAACAGGGACAGGCAGTTACACCCAAACATTTAAATTAGACGTCATGCTACCAATTTGAAAAATGTTTTGCAGGATCTGTTAGAGATTTGGTTCCTTGAGACTTTCTTGTTCTAAATCCTTTTTTTTTTGAGTGAATTTTGTAAAATATGTTTTACAAATTCAGTGTTAACTAGAAATGTATGTCACAGAGGTAGATTTTCCCATAGGAAGCTGTCTGAGTGACTGGATGCCAGTCCTATTCTCATCTTAGTCTTTAAAAGTAGAATATTTGGACCTTGGCCCAGAAATTCCCACTGCTTCAGTGTTTCTTTGATAGATCTGTTTTTCACCTGCACTTGTTTTAAAGAGTGCCATCCATGGCCTCCTAACAGCTTAATGCTATGCTATAAGGAAGCATAACTTTCTAATGTAAGGGTAAGTTCATTATTGAATCTGCCTTTACAGTTCCCTGCCTTCTTAAAATAATTGTCTTAATCATTGCTTCTGAACACTGGACTGAAGACTTAGGGTAGGAATTGTGTCATACCTGCCTGTACAAAATGTGTATGGTTCTAATTGGAGACTTTTAAAATGTACCAGTATCTGTCAGAAAGCAGATACTTACTATGCTGAGGATACACCTCTGTTGTTGTGTTAGGTATTGGTTTGTAGCCTAAAGGAATACTTTTAAGCTTAACAGCTTGCCAGCTCTTTAAACATAATAATTCCATGTATTAGAAGACTCCAATTTCTATTGTAAGTACTGTTCCTTCTCTTCGCAGGCATTCTTTGTATTCAAGGAGTTGTTCTTCCAACACAGCAATTTTTATGTGTGCATATGTATCTTACATGCTTCTTTTTAGAGTGTCAGTGCTTTGAGTGTGAAATTTTACCTTGCCTCTGCTGAGCAGGATTGATATCTGATGTGCTCCAACTACATGCATCTCCCTAGTGACCCTTACAGTGCATGTCTTTAATATCTTCTTCCTTAGCAGGTTTTTGTATGCTATTCTCCAGACAATAGCTCTAGAATAAACTGTGGGAAAGGGCATGAGAGAGGAAAATGTTTTTCTCTCTTAAGAAAATGCTTTTTTGGCAAGACTAAAAGAAACAGAACTTCCGCAGTATGTGTATGGAAGGGTAGACCCAAGGTTTTGGGTTCACAGCTTCATTTAATTCTGGATTCTAGGCTTCAGTAACAAGACAAGTCAGCAGCATTTGAAGAATTATTGACAAGCACTTCAAAATTGATTCCTTATAAGAATGGAGAAATCCCAAGGATTGTGCAGTAATAAAGAGAGGACCTTGAGGGTACTCCTTGACAGGAGTGGGCAGTGTGTGCTTGCAGCCCAGAAGACTAACCATATCTTGGGCTCCATCAAAAGAAGCATAGCTAGCAGGTCAAAGGAGGTGATTGTCTCCCTTTACTCTGCTCTCACCTGGGGTTCTGTATTCTGAGAAAAGGCTTTGGGGACTGTAGTGCCAGGACAAGGGTTAACAGTTTTAAACTAAGGGTAGGTTTAGATTAGATAAAAGTAAGAAATTCTTTCCTATGAGGAGGGTGAGGCACTTGAACAGGTTGCCCAAAGGAGTTGATGCTCTCTGACTGGCAGTGTTCAAGACAAGGTTGGATACCTCAGCTTTGGGCACCTCAGTGTAATTGGAAGGTTCATTCCCCCCACTCCACAGCAGGGAGGTTGGGACTAGATGATCTTTAAGGTTCCTTCCAACCCAAATCATTCTGTGACATAGATTTAAGAAGTATTAGATTTGCAGAGGACAAAAAATACCAACTTTCAGAGTTGATTCAATTTTACTTTTAGAACTCAATCAAAGCATTTCTAAATTGTCAGTGTTTGGATCCTTGATGGATTCAGTTCTGTCACAAGTATTTTGAATAATATAAGGAAATACTTCCTTCTTCTGTTTTCCTCCTTTCTACTGGTGCTGGGAAATGAAATATATCAGTTGTAGGCACTTGTGTTGTAATAGTTGAGTATTTCCATGTACTTTGATATGTTTATAAAACTCTTCGATAGACTGTTCAATTATCAATCCATGTAAACTTATGAAATCATCTTATCTGTTCTGTGTCCATGATCTTGCTCTGAGTTTAGTTTGTAAGTTCTTTAGGTCAGAGCACAGCTGAAAGGTCCTTTAGCATGTTGCCTAACATAGAAGTGTCCCACAGCTCCCAAGCCTGTCAAAAAAGGATTCAGTCTGTTCTTGTCACACCTCAATCATAAAATGTAATATTTACAAATTAAGCTGTTTTGTAAAGCAAGTTTAGGATGCCTTTCAGTAAGCCATGCCATTTTTTTATAGCCAGGCTTTCAGTTGTTTTCTTAAACACTCCTTAAAACTGAGATAGGTGTTGTTTTCTCTTCTTATATTCAAGTAGTTGATTAGACTAAAAAAAAACAGAGCTTGGAAAACTGCAGACCAGGGCTGAATGTTTTTGAAAACATCAGCATTATGTAAGTTTAACTTGCATTTCTTTAATTTAGCCATAAGATATGGACAAAGAATTAATCATTTATTACTCTTGAAAACTCTGTCTTCTCCTTCCAGACAGACATAATTGATCACAGTTTTGCGGTAGAATGGATGCAGGACTTTGAGACTTTTCAGGATGCTCTGAATCAAGAGACTTCCTACGTCAGTAACCTGACTCGTTCTATGAGTTTAGTGCTGGATGAGTTTTACAGTTCACTGAAGGTAAGTTTTCTCTCTCTCTCTCTTTTTTTTTTTTTTTTAATTTTATCTTTAATTGTAAATGCCTTTCACAAAAGCCTGGAGAAGAGAAAGCTCAAGGAATCTAGTTGGTGGCTGGTGTCTAGTGGAGTTTCCCCTGGGTAATCTTTAACTTATCCATCAGTGACTTGGATGAAGTGATAGGGTGCCTCCTCAGCCAAGTTTGCTGTTGCTATCAAACTGTGTGGAGTGCTCTGCTGCTTTTCAGAAGGTTCTCAACATGCTGGAGCAATTTATTCTCAGGGTCCAGCTGGAGGTCTGCAAGTAGCAGTGTTCCCTGATCTTGATCAACGTCTTCAGTGACCAGGATGCAGGGATAGAGTCCACCATCAGCAAGTTTACTGATGATACAAAGCTGGAAGGAGAGGCTGACACACAAGAAGGCCATGCTGCCATTCAGTGAGATGTGAACAGGCTGAAAGTTGGGCAGAGAGGAATCTGATGAGGTTCAATGATGGCAAGTGTAGAGTCCTACACCTGAGGAGGAATAACCACATGCATCAGTACAGGTTAGGGGCTGAGTTACTGGAGAGGAGTGTCCTGATGGATAACATGTTGCCCGTGAGCCAGCAGTGTCCTTGTGGCCAAGAAGGCCAGTTTCTCACTGCTATCATCTGTTAATAGTTGGTAATAAATTACATTAATATCCCCATGCCAAGTCTGTTCTGCCTGTGGCTATAATCTCCTTGTCATTTTCAGCCTTTGAGCCTTTTTTTATTGTTATTCTTTTCCTCAGTTCCTTTGAGATGGGAGAGAGTGGTGTGACAGAGCTCCATCAGTGTGAAACTATAACAATTGCCCCATCTTGTTCATTATATTTAGGCACTGTATTATCTTAACTATATTTTTTTGTGGGATATTGAGTTCTGAAGTACAAGAGTGTGCTGCAGAACCAAGTTTTCCTTTTTAAACTAGTATTATTTTTCTTCTGGGGTCAATTTTATAGAAGAGAAAGGAACACTCAGTTCCCTGGATTACTTAAAAGTAGAGAATGGAGGAGAAAAGGGATATCACTGGATTCTCAAAGGCATTTTTTCAAAGACATTGCTTAGCCTTTTCAGCTTGCATTCTCTGTCATTTACCTAAAAACTCACTTCAGTTACCTTTTAGTTCTAATGTATGGCTTTCTTTTACAGGTGGTTGGTGTCTCCGCTGTGTTAGGCACAGGACTGGATGATTTTTTTGTTCAACTTTCTAAAGCTGTAGAAGAATATGAGAGGTAAGTTGATAACATTTGATTTCTGACCCTCCGAATACTTGCTGAAATTACTAATTCACTAAACTACTCCTTTGATTTGAAAAAGTGTTCACTTTTCAAGCCGAGTTAATAAGGTTTCTAATAAACTGAAATCTAAGAGTATAAGAAGAAGCAATCAAAAGGAACTATGCACTGGTGAAGTTTTTTGTGCTATTCAATGGGAAAAAAAGTAAAAGCCAACTGTGCTAGCAAATTCTGAAGTCAGTTTTTCGACCTGGTTCTGTACAATGATCAAGCTTTGAATTGTCTTCATAAAGAGGTAGACAGAGTAGGTGAGTGAGCTGAAATTCAAGAATTCTTTGAGAACTTGATGGATTTACTGGATTCTTCCTCATGAAATACTGCTAGACTGCTCTGTAACATTAGAAAGCAAATCTAGGAATTTGGATTACATGGAAATAGCTAAGACAGACCAAATACTATTTTTAGAGGAGAATACATCATGCTGGATCAGACAACCTGAGAAAGGCTGCTACAACTTTATGCTCCCCAAATCAAACTAATAGGGAGTCTGGATGTCATGTATGTACGCAGCCAGCCACACAGATTAGATGGATACACAGAGAGCTTTTTGTGAACTTAATAGACTAGTAGAATGGCTTAGGTTGGAAGAGATCTTAAAGATCATCCATTTCCAACCCCATTGCCATGGACAGGGTTGCCACCCACTAGATCAAATTGCCACGTGGTAGATCAGGCTGCCCAGGGCCCCATCCAGTCTGGTCTTGAATGCCTTCAAGGATGGGGCATTTACAGCTTCTTTGAGCAACCTATGCCAGAGGTCTCACTGCTCTCTGAGTAAAGAATTTCTTTCTAACATCTGATTTTTTCCCTCTTTTAGTTTAGTCAGAGTGAGTGATTTGCTGGTTATGGCAGTGTAACGACTAGTTCTATAGAGCTGGGTTGGTTTTTTTTTCTTCCCAATTTTTATTTTTTAATGTAACCAGACTGCATGAGAAAGGTTTAGCATTTTAATGGAGTATATTCGCTTATTTTACATCCTTTAGTTTCAGAATACAATTTGGTTAGAAGTAGCCTTAGTTTGGGATAGAAACAACCCTCCAAAGTGATCTTTTCTTTATATAAATGATGTTTTAGCTGAGAATGAATGCACTGTGTATATTTACCTTTGCAGGGAATATCGTCCAGAATACGAACGCCTGAGGAAAACATTGGTAAGTACTTTTAATTACTGTAGCCTGGAGTGGTGTATCTTGCAGTCACTTTTATGTGCAGAATTGACTCTGTGTTGTGAGGCTGTAACATTTCATTTAATATTAAATGTGAAAAAGTCTGAAGCTCACAGTCTGACTTTTTCCCCTAGATTTGGTGGAGCACATCTTTACAAAAATAGGGGTGTTTTGTAGAAGAGATGTTGCTCACTGTATTAGTGCTAAATAATTCAAATTTACTGTGGCATATTTCTGCACTGGTCTAATGCACTGTTTTGACTGAGATAATTCATAATGAAGACCGAATTGGAATGCCAAAATGAGTAGCTCTGCTCACATGGAGTTCTGGCTGTGCAAGGACAGTCCTTGCAGGCACAGCTTCGCTAAGTTTGATTTCCTTATGCTGCTTGTTTTCCATGCTTAACCAGAAGTTTTGTGTAACTTCAACTGCAGTGTAAGACCTGCTTTGTTCATTTCTGTTTTTTGGGTTGTTGTTTATTTTTTTTGCCCCTGGGACAGAGCATTGTGGGAGATGTATTTTAAACGTTTTTAGAAGCCTCTCGTAACTTTGTACCCACAGGAGAAGGCTCAAAATAAACAAAAGAGAGATCAGCTGGAGCGCCTTCGGAAGGACATGGGCCCTGTGTGTATGCAGGGCAACACACTTGCAGGTATTTTCTCAGGAATGAAGATGAAGTTTACTGCAGAAGCTCTCTGAAGAGCCTGCCTTGACAAATCACATAGAGCATTCCTCTGCAAAAACATGA